>NW_020954671.1:294023-305304 GCF_900497805.2 Vombatus ursinus | reverse complement strand
GAAGAAAAAGGAAAAAACAAGGAAAGGAAAGGAAAGGAAAAGGAAAAGGAAAAGGAAAAGGTAAAGGAAAAGGTAAAGGAAAAGGAAAGGAAAGGGAAAAGAAAAGAAAAAAGACTCCATCACAAATAAAAAACTCATCTAAGGAAGACAAAATTTTCTAAAGAAGGTCTTCATTTTTTTTTTAACTTCACAGTATAAAATCTCAACTGCTAATAACTGGAAGACAGTAAAAAATATTCCGTTGATTTTAGCATAATAATTCTGTATTAGAGATTTAAATGACTTTTTAATTCTTTAAAAAGATTTGCTCACAAAAGAAATTTCATAAACCCATAATTTTATATTGTATCCGAAACGAAGGCAAAAGGAAAAAACTAAAAAGAAAAAATACTTCCTCTTCATTTTACCCAAGTTCAGTTGAACAACTAGTATATTGTGAGCCCTCAAGTGTTAAGCACAAAAACTAAAGTTCTAGAATTAGTTTTTATACCCTAAATATAACCATAGCATATCATCAAAATTATATGGATCATAATACCGATTCCATTTTTAGGCTTTTTTTGCCCTGGTTTCTTCTTTGAACTTGAAGCTTCAGAAGGTGGTGTGGGCTGTTTGGTAACTGGAATTGGTTCAACTTTTTTGCCTGGACTCTTTGATCCATCACTTTCTTTAGTGGCCTGCTCCTCCTGTACAGGCTTGTGTTTCTTTTCTTTTTTCTTCCGCTCTCTAACACCACTTGAAGCTTCAACAACACTCAATTGAACAGTTGCTACTTGTTCATCATCTATACTCAAAGCATCAGTTACTTTAAAGTCTCGGGAAACATTCTCAGAATCAGATTCATGAAGGTTCCCATTCTGAGTTTCTCTCTTTTTGTTCTTTTTCTTTTCTGCCTTCTTTTTATTAGTCTTTGTGGGCAGAAGTTTTTGTTCTCTTTTCTGTTTTGCAAGAACTTCATCATATAATGTTTCTTTCATGAAAAGCCAGAAGAAGAGGAAAATTACTGTAATAACTACTGAAGGAATAAGGATAATAAAATACGTTGAGTCGTAAAACTCCATGGTGCTTCGTAATGTCCTATAAAACCTATGTACAAAAGAAAAAATATTTCATGAATCTCACAAAAGTTTTCAAAATACACATTTTAATTGGTATTTAAGTTATATTAAATATTAAATACAAACCTAAGCAACTCAAAAAGTTATTTAAATCACATATACTTGATTAATTTGCCAACTATATTTAAAGTATATTAAAATAAGATGTCTATGTGGTACCTAACTAGGAAAAAACATTAGGAAACAAATTCATAGCTGGTATTCTAGTATTTTTTTAACTTCAAGACAACAGATCATGGTGACCAAAAAACAAAAAAAACATCTTTATTTTATCTTCCAATATTATTTCTTATAAATGTGTAAATATATTAATTGATATATTACTCTTACAGCACAGTAATACTGAAAAGCATAATGGCATAGCAGATGGCTTTGGATGAGGAAAAACTGGATTCACATCCTGCTTCTGTTTCTGATATAGATTAACTGTGTGAACATGAGCACATGAGCAAGTCACTTAACATCTCAGTGTCCCAGACAACATTTTAAAGGCTCTAAGTTAAAGATGAGTACACAAGAGACATTGCAGAAAGAAGTTTCTACAAGAGTTATTCACAGTGAAGTGACAGGCACCCTTTCCAAAACACAGTGCCTCATTATGGACAGATCTAGTACAGTATCTTGACAGTAAATAAAAACTTGAAAACCTGGACAGTATTTCCTTTTGATTTGCTAATAGATGAATAAATGCATCAATACTTGAATGAATCTGTAATACCACTAAGACAGACATTCCCTATCATGGTACAGTTTTCTCATTCCATCCACGTACTACTATTCTTGTGCAATTCTTATCCATGTCTTTTCAAAATTCCTCCATAGTTGGTCTACTCAATGTACTAGGAACTTACCTCTACAATTCATAGGTATTAATGGAATACTCATGCTGTCCATTTCATACCTTTGCCTAAGTGATCAGTTCACCTACTTTTTTCCATTATACATCTCTTTGATGTTATTTCCAAATCTAATGCCTCTCTCAACCATGGAGGATTACCCTAAATTTCTCTAAGATTATCTTGGAAAAGACGGAACATTTTAACATTCTTCAAAAGGTTTCACATATAGTTCTGGGGATAAACTACACCAACTCTCTGAAGATCAGGCTATTTAAATACAAAACCAGTCTTAACAATAAGCATGAACAGATTACATACTACAACAAAACACTAGCAAAATTTATGCTGCACAATTTTTACTACCGTTACAAGCACAAACATCCCTTCTAAAGGGATAGAGTTAACTTTAATGGACAGTGCTGCTCCTAAAATCCCTGTTAAGTAGAAAAATTATATAGAATAGAAATAACTGCAACCAGGAGAAACAGCTTTGGACAGCAGAAAGAAAACAGATTTCACTCAGAAAGACCTACATTTCAGGTCCTACATAATGGCACTATATCTCTGAGCAAGTCATTTAGCTCCTAGGGAGGGGTCTCCAAAAAGAGATATGTGAAACAATCCAATGGGGTGCAAAAAGAAAATATTAAATTTTGTTTCTATTTATCTTTAACAAAGAAAAATAAAAAATAAAATAAAATAAAAAAATAAAATAAAATTTCACTAAAATTAAATATATGAATGACACTAACACTTGAACACTTGGTCCACATGTCAAATACTCACATCACAAAGTATCCTAAAGAATAGGAATTTTTCAATGTAGAGAGGTTGGCAGTACTGCCCTTTCTTGTTTAATTAGCTTTCAGAATACTAAAATACTTCAAGAGTACACGTGACCAATTAAGTAGATTTATGAAATTATCTACCTTTAACTAAGCTAATGCTCACAAAATCAGTAAGTGGCTTGAGTAGGTTCCCACCAAGAAATCATTAGAGTACTAATTACATGGTAACAACTGAACAAAAATAGAACTAACATTTCTACTATTACTAGTACAAACTCTTCATCAGACATATTATGAGATAAAAACAATGATGATATAATCTGACCTCACAATTAGATAAATAAAATATCAAAATTATCAAGATGATTTGAAATAATGATTTATAAAGACTAAGTTAATATGACCTTCATCAAGTATACATTGTACCTTTACATATTAGCTAATATTGGTATCAAGTCATCATAAGTAGTAAGACATTTTAAAATTAAGCTTTTCTTGGTCAAAGCAATACAAGAGCAACAATTAATAAAAATACTTTATTCTTAAAAATCTTGGAAACAGATTTTTAAACTTGTCTTTAAATCTTCTAAATACAGAATTTCAGCAGATTTTGAACATCTGTTAATATAAGAATGAAATACCTTCCAAGTAATTTGCAAGAATAACTGACCAACATCAGGGAAGATGGAAACGTAGCCACATTTCAAGAAAAACTTCTGCATAATTAGTGGGTGGATTTGAAAAATAAGTATCATGATTTAATAAATACAGCCAACAATGTACTTTATGCATTCAGAACTATAAATCTTTATGAGGGTCCTTTTATCAGCAATGTCAGCCATTAAAACCAAGTACTGAAATAAAGGGGGCAGTTAAGTGTTGCAGTAAACAGAGTGCCAGGCCTGGAGTCAGGAAGACTCATCTTTGTGAGTTCAAATCTGGCCTCTGATACTCACTAGCAGTATAACCCTGAGCAAGTTACTTAACCCTATTTGCCTCAGTTTTCTCATCTGTAAAATGTGCAAACCACTCTAGTATCTTTGCCAAGGAAACCCCAAATGAGGTCACAGAGTCAGACATGACTGGAAATGCCTGAACAACAATAACACTGAAATAAAGTGAACATAAACCACACTTGTGATTTGTGTCGCAAAATTTTACACAAATATTATTAATATTTTAGTGAGAGCAACACTGATAGAATATGCTTCAGTATTTAATAATCTTAGTTTAATATTATGATAAAATAGTGAGAATATCTTAGTGAGAAAGGTTTATGTATCATTAATAAATTTTTAAAAACATATTTCATCTTTATGTCCTTTTTATATTTACTTTTGCATGTAGCATATGTATATAATTTGTAAGTAAATATACATATTTTGGAGATAAATGTTCACTTTCTTTTTTAACTTATCCAATGTGTGCTAAGTTGCTGAGAAGCTGCTTAATGGCCTTGGTTGAGGCAGGAGTGCTCCGTCATAGATGCCATCACAGGTTCAGATTGGGGGAGAAAAAACCAGCAACTTGAACGAACAATGACAGAGCTCTTTAAAGTTTGCAAAGTGCTTTACATAAATTATTTTGTTAAAGATTCACAACAACTTTGTAAGACAGGGAAGAGGAATGAAGGGAACAAGCATTTATATTAATGCCTACTATGTGCCAAGCACCTTAACAAATATTATCTCATTTGATCCTCATAACATCTCATTAGAAAAACAAGTGACCTGGAAAACAGATCAAGGAAAGACAATAAAAGAATTATTGGACTACCTGAAACTTATGACAAAAAAAAAAAGAGGTCTACACACTATACTTCAAGAAATTATTGAGGAAAATTGCCCTAAAGTTTTAGAACTAGAGGTAGAAGTGAAAGAATCCACTAATCACTACCTGAAGGAGATCACAAGATAAAAAGTCACAGGAACATAATATAAATTTTGACGCTCCCAGGTCAAGGAGAAAATACTATAAGCAACTAGAAAAAAACAATTTAAACAGTGTGGAGTTACAGCAGGATAACACAAGATTTAGCAGTTTCCACATTAAAAGACCAAAGGGCATGTAACATTATATTCTGAAGAGCAAAGGAGCTGAGTATGCAACCAAGAATAATTTACCCAGCAAAGCTGAGTATAATCTAATGAATTAAAGGACTTCCAGGTATTTGTGAGGAAAAGACCAGAAATGAATGGAAAATCTGATCTACAAGAACAGGAGAAACATATGAAATATCAATTATGTGACCAATTATAAGGGAGCTAATAAAGGCAAACTGCTTACTCCTTATATGGGAAAATGTTACCTGCAACTCTTAAGAATGTCATCATTTAAAAAAAAAAAAGAAAGTCATCATTACTAGGGTAGTTTGAAAAAGCACACATACAAAGATAGAAAGCTTTGTGTTGAGTACGATAGGATGAGCCTAAAAAATAAAACTGGGTAGGTACAGGTAAAAGGGAGCAATTATCTCATACAAATAAGGCATGAATGGAAGAACTGTTACAGTGGAGGTAGGAGGCAGGAGGGGGATGGAAGGATGGTAGTGCTAGCACCTTATTCTCATGAGAACTGGGTTAAAGAAGAAATAACATACATCTAGAATGGTACAGAAGTCTTCTTAACTCACAGTGAAATAGGAGAGCTAGGGGACAGGATAAGGGAGGAGCTCTAAGAAAGGTATGCAGATCAAGAAACAGGACAGTAAGAGGCAACGATAAGGAAGGGATTCTTAGAAGGAGTGCAAATTATTGAGGCAGAAGTTAGGAGGAAATTAGACGTCTGAGGACAGAGAGTAAAAAGGGAAGGAGAGAAGGATAAACAGTGAGGAAAAATAGGATAGAGGGAAATGTACAACTAGTAATTATAACTTTGAATGTGAATAGAATGAGCTCACCCATAAAATGGAAATGCACAGCAGAATGGATTAAAAACTAGAATCTGACAATATGCTATTTATAAGAAACACTTAAAAATGAGATACACAGGGGCAGCTAGATGGCACAGTGGATAGAGCACCAGCTCTGGAGTCAGGAGGACCTGAGTTCAAATGTGGCCTCAGACACATTATACCTTCCTAGCTGTGTGACTCTGGGCAAATCACTTAACCCCACCTGCCTCACTAAAAAAAAAAAAAAAAAAGAATACATGAGACACACAAAGAGTAAAAGTAAAGGGCTAGAGTAGAATTTATGCTTCTGTTGATGCAGAAAAAGCAGGGGTAGGACAAAGTTAAAGTTAAAACAGATTTAATTAAAAGAGACAAACAGGGAAACTACATTATTATAAAAGGTACCATGGATAATGAAGTAATATTAGTACTAAAACCTGTATGCGCCAAATGCTATTGCATCCAAATTTTTAAAGGAAAAGCTAAATGAATTACAGGTGGAAATAGACAGCAAAACTATAACAGAGGGAGACTTCAACATTCCCCTCTCAGAACTAGATAAATCTAACCAAAATATAAATAAGAAAGAAGTCAAAGAGATGAATGTAATCTTAGATAAGCTAGATATGACAAACATCTGCAAAGAATTAAATGGGAACAGAAATAAATTTCTTATTTTCTCAGTGGTACATGGTACCTTATAAAAACTGACCATATATTAGGGCATAAAAACTTTATAATTAAATGCCTAAAAATAGAAATACTGACTACATCCTTTTCATATCATAATGCAGTGAAAATATATTTAATAAGGGACCATGGAAAGAGATTAAAAGTTAATTGGAGACTAAATAACCTAATCTGAAAGAACAAGTTAAAGAACATAGAAACAATAGAAAAAGAAAAAGAAAAAAAAGAAACATAGAAACAATAAGTAATTTTATTAAAGGGAATGACAATAATGAGACAACATACCAAAACCTATAGGATGCAGCAAAAGCAGTAAACAAAGGAAAATTTATATCTCTAAATACATCAATAAAGCAGAAAAAGCAGACTAATGAATTGGGTATGCAATTAAAAAAACAAATCAAAAATTCTTAATTAAACACTAAATTGGAAATTATAAAAATTAAAGGTGAGATTAATAAAAGTAAATGTTAGAACACCATTGAGTTAATAAATAAAACTAGGAATTGGTTTTATGGAAAAAAATAAGATAAACAATTGGTTAATAAGATTTTTTAAAAAGTGAAAAAAAATTACTATTATCAATAATGAAAAGGGTAAATATACCTAAGGAAGAAATCAAAGTAATTATCAAGAGTTATTTTGCCCAATTATATACCAATAAATTAACAATTTCAGTGAAATGGAAGAATACTTACAATAACATAAACTGCCTAGATGAACAAAAGAGGAAACAGACCTAAACAAACCCATTTTAGAAAAATAAATTTAACAGGCCAAAAATAAGCTTCTGAAGAAAAACACATCAGGACCAGATGTATTTACAAGTGTATTCTATCAAACATTTAAAAATCAAGTAATTCCAACATTAAATAATTATTTGGAATAATAGGTAAAGAAGGTGTCCTACCAAACTCCTTTTATGAAACAAATATGGTACTTACACCTAAAGTAGGAAGAGCCAAAACAAAGACAGAAAATTATAGACCAATTTCACTAATGAATACTGATGTAAAAATTTTAAATAAATACTAGCAAGGAGATTACAGCAATATATCACCAGGATCATACAATACAACCAGGTGGAATTTATACTAGGAATGCAGAGTTGGTTTAATATTAGGAAAACTATCAGCATAATTGAACATATAAATAAAAAACCAACAGAAATTATATGATTATCTCAAAAGATACAGAAAAGTTTCTGATAAAATACAGCAACCATTCCTATTAAAAACATTAGAGAGCAGAGGAATAAAAGAGCTCTACTTAAAATGAAAGACTGTACCTGTCTAAAACCATCAGCAAGCATCATCTGTAATGAGGATAAGCTAGAAGCCTTCCCAATAAGATCAGGAGTGAAACAAGGATGCCCATTATTACCAATATCATTAAATATTGTATTAGAAATGCTAGCAATAGCAGTAAGAGAAGAAAAAAATTGAAGGTATCAGAATAGATAATAAGGTAATAAAACTATCTCTCAGCAGACAATAATGATATACTTGAAAATCCTAGATTCAACTAAAAAGCTGGTTGAAACAATTGCAACAAAGTAGCAGGATGTAAAATAAACCCCCATTAAATCATCAGCATTTCTATGTCACCAATAAAACTTTACGAGAAGAGATAGTAATAGATACCACATTTAAAATAACTATAGAAGGGGGCAGCTAGGTGGTGCAGTGGATAGAGCACCGGCCCTTGATTCAGGAGGACCTGAGTTCAAATCCGGCCTCAGACACATAACACTTACTGGCTGCGTGATCCTGGGCAAGTCACTTAACCCCCATTGCCCAACCAAAAAAAAAAAACTATAGAACTAGAAGAACATGGAACATATTACCTATCAGATTTACAGATGGGAGAATTTATGAATAAAAAATATAGAGTACTATGAGACATAAAATGGACAATTTTTATTAATTTAATTTAAAAAGTTTTATACAAATAAAACCAATATAGTCAAGATTAGAAGGAGAGCAGAAAAATTGGGGAGAAGGGAATTTTATCAACAGTTTCTCAGATAAAGGTCTCATTTCTCAAATAGAGAACTTTTGTCAAATTTATATGAATATGATTCATTTCCCAATTGGTAAGCAGTCAAAGGATATGAACAGGCAGTTTTATGATGAAATCAAAGATATATAGTCATATGAAAAAATGCTCTAAATCATTATTGATTAGAGAAATGCAAATTAAAACAACTCACACCTACCAGACTGGCTAAAATGATAAAAAAGAGAAATGACAAATGTTGGAGAGACTTGGAAAAATGGGGGCATTAACACTGTTGGTGGAACTGTGAACCGATCCAACCACTTTGGAAAGCAATCTAGAATTATATCCAAAGAGCTCTAAAACTACCACTATTAGATCTGCTTCCTGAGGTGATCGGGGGAAAAAGAAAGAAAGTTTACGTGTTCAAAAATATTTACAGTAGCTCTCTTTGTGGTGGCAAAGAACTGAAAATTGAGGGGATGCCCATCAATTGGGGAATGGCTGAACAAGTTGTGGTATATGACTGTGATGAAATACTATCATGCTGTAAGAAATGATGAGCTGGTTGATTGTAGAAAAACATGCAAATAATTACATGCAATAATGGAAAGTGAAGTGAGCAGAATCAAAAGTTGTATACAGTAAGAGCAATATTGCTCACATAACCATGAACAACCAAATTCTGAGTACTATAAATACTCAAATCAACTATAAGAGATCCATGAAGATGTTATCCACCTCCACAGAAAGAACTGATAAACAGAAGTACATATAATATACTTTTACACACACACACAAATATACATACATACATATATATATATATATGATCTGTGTCAAATGATGGCTTTTTCTAGTGCAGGGGAGGGAGACAGTTTGAAACTTATAATGTAACCCCCCCCAAAAAAAAGAATAAATGAAGTTCTAGACTAAGTAGCATAGATGATATAAATATACCCATTCTGAAGTGATAATATTCTTTACCCCGAGTCTCAACTTCTTTTGATTCATTTAAAAAAAATTTTTTTTGAGTCTCAACTTCTAAACAACACCCTTTTGTATGACTTTCCAACACATTTTCACCCATCCTTATCAAATGCTACAGGGCATTCTTTTCAAATTAAAATCAACTGAAATTACTTGTCTTTTCTTGAATTTAAGACAAAACAAAAACAAAAAAGTCAGGATATCCTACTTCATGGAATCATAAAAGAAAACCACCCAGATTAATTAGAACCAGAGAACAAACTAAAAATACAAGAAAAAAAATCTATTAGCCACCTTCAGAACAAAACCCCAAAATAAAAACCCCAAGGAATGTCATATACAAATTCAAAGTCTCTAGATTGAAGAAGAAAAAAATATCAGAAGCAGTCAGAAAGAAAAAATTCAAGTACCAAGAATTACACACTCAAGATCACATAAGCTGTGGAAGCTTCTAATATAAACGAGATCCTGGAATACAATATTCCAATGGACCAAAAAAAAGATAGGCTTACAACCAAGAACAGTTTACTCAGCAATAACCAAGTCATTCACAGTTAATCACTGTACAATACTGCTGTTACTATGTGCAAAGTTTTCCTGGTTCTACTTACTTCACTCTGTATCAGTTCATCTAAGTCTTCCCAGGTTTTTCTGAAGGCATTCTGTTCATCATTTCTTTCTTTCTTTCTTTTTTGGCTTTTTGGTGAGGCAGTTGGGGTTAAGTGACTTGCCCAGGGTCACACATCTAGTAAGTGTCAAGTGTCTGAACCCGGATTTGAACTCAGGTCCTCCTGACTCCAAGGCCAGAGCTCTATCCACTGTGCCAGCCAGCTGCCCCCGTTCATCATTTCTTACAGCACAATAATATTTCGTCACAATCATATATCACTTGTTCAGCCATTCATTCCTCTCAATGATCATCGATGAGCATCCTCTCAATTTCCAATTCTTTAGCACCACAACAAGAGCTGCTATAAATATTTTTGTACATATTGGTCCTTTTCCTTCCATCTGCTTGGGATACAGACCTAATAGTAGTATTGCCAGGTCAAAGGGATCATAGTTTTATGGTCAATCATCTGGGCATAGTTCCAAATTGTTCACCAGAATGGTTGGATCACTCAACAACGCTACCATTACTGTCCCTATTTTTCCAAATTCCCTCCAACATGAGTCATTTCCTTTTCCTATCATATTAGCCAATCTGAGGTAAAACAACTCACCTCTCAGAGTTGTTTTAATTTGTTTTTCTCTAATCAACAGTGATCTAGAGCATTTTTCACATGACTGTAGATACCTTTGATTTCTTCATCTGAAAACTGCCTTTGACCATTTATCAATTGGGTAATGACTTGTACTCTTATATTTGACCCATTGAGAAATGAGTTCTTTATCAGAGAAACCTGCTGTAAAAATTTCTTCACAGTTAAGATTACTATATATTTCCCTACTTCCTATTTTCCCCTATTTTATTCTTCTCTCTCTTTCATTGTGACCCTCCTCAAAAGTGTTCTGTTTCTGACCACTGCCTCCTCCAATCAGCCTTCCTTCTATCAACCCCATACCCTTCTTTAACTCCTTCCCCTCCTATTTCCCCAAAGGGTAAGAGATTTCTATAGCCAATTCCTTTGACAGTGTATCCAAACACTATCCTCCAATCCCCACCCCATCATCCCCCTCCACTGTAAAAGCACAGGGGACCCAGAAGGTAATAACAGAAAAGGGAAACCTCATTCAAAATAGCTACAAAATGAATAAATTATTTAGGAGTTCAAACAACAAAAAGACATTCAATTGCCTGCACAATTAGAAACTACTGCTTACAATTACAAACTACTTAATTATAAACTACTCCTTAAAGAAATAAAGTAGATGCAGTGATCTAAGATAATTTCAAAAGACTCATGATGGAAAATGCTATTAACATCCAGAGAAAGAACTATGGAGTCTGAATGCAGATCGAAG
>NW_020954671.1:284944-293987 GCF_900497805.2 Vombatus ursinus | reverse complement strand
CACACTATTTTCTCTCTTTTTTTTGTTTTTGTTTTTTCTTTCTCGTGGTTTTTCCTTTTTGCTCTGGTTCTTCTTTCACAACATGACTAATGTGGAAATATGCTTAATATGATTGTACTTACATAGCCTATATCAGACTGCATGCTGCGTTGGGAAGGGAGGAGGGAAAATTTAGAACTCAAAATCTTGCAAAGGTGAATGATGAAAACTAAAAATAAATAAATTTAAATTAAAAAAAAAAGAATCCAAGGTGACAACAGAACTGCTCTTTATGAAATTTAAAATGTCTACTACTTTCAGTGTTCATAGGTATCATACTAAATAACTTATTCTGGCAGGTAAGCAATGTTTTGCCCAAATTGAGGAGTTCCATAGAAGACAAAAAAGGGGGCAACGAATGGATCACTGTGAATTGAAGTGTGTCTACCAACTTGAGACTGCTGAATGAAAAGGACCATGTAACAATGTCATTTCAATAATTATTTTAATACTATGGAAGAAGAACTGGTGATGGATGCATCACCTGAAAAAAATGTTGTAATATGAATAATTATTCCACAAAATTTTGGTTTAAATAAAAATATTTCATTTTATTAAAAAAAAAAGTAGGCACATAGGCAATTACTGGATATATTCTGAATCACCATTTTTGGATGATAACAGGGTCTATAATCTTTTTCCACTTTTTTTTTAATACCTCGTGAAGGAGTCTGTCTTTATTGGATCCTATAGGAACGAAAGAGCCACCACTGGCCCACAGTGAGCAGGAAAGTGACATGGTCAAACTTGTGCACAAGCATGTACACACACACACATGGAAGGAAGACAATATTTCTTTAGGACCTAAAGAACTGCAATGCAGGTAGCCCTTCCCTACCAGTACCAAATGAAGAACTATTTTATCTTTTCTTACTCATTCCTGATGTCCTCAAGTCAAAAGATCTGCAATCCACCCACACTCCAACCTCCAAGCACAGTGCCACTTTTCCCTGATTCTGCTCCTCAGCTTGCTTCTTCTACACTCCTCAGCTTTTTCCAAAAGGCCTGGTCTTTTAGACACAATAAAGCCAGAATATTCCTTTATTTCTCCAGGACAAATCAAACACAGGTTATCAGGTGTAATCTTCAAGCTTTTTTCTTTGACTATTCTGATGTGTTGACAGGGGCTCCAGACAACTTTATTCGAGGATAGCAGCAAAAGACAGGGTGATATTATGGATATAGAGAAGGGGCTTAGAATTAAGAAGACCTAAGTTCAAGTCCCACCCATAACATACTGGCTATGACACCCTAGGCAAGTCATTTAAACTCTCAATGCCCAGACAACAACCTAAGACTCTAAGAGATGAATCGTACAGGGAGTTTCCACACTATTACCTATTATTTCATGACAGGTACTGACCAATAAGAGAGATCTTGCTACACTCACTCCCCCCAAAAAAAGAAAAAAAAATAATATTCTAATATCAGGCCATTTGAGTACTATAGGATATAATGAAAAAGTGACTTGATAGCTGTATGCCTAAATGTAACTTAGAGGAAGTATTCCAAAACTCTTTAACCAAGGGTTTGAGTTGACTTTCCTAAAGAATTATTACAGGAAGGGAGGGGAGGGAAGAATGCTTTAAAAGTATTTATTCTCTTTTCCTGTGACTTCAATCAATTCAAAGCAGGTACCTGGTATAGAGCCAAACAGTTTTATCAAAAAATATACTCATTAAATAGCAAAAGCTTGATTCAGTGTAAAACTATGTCTTAAGAAGTATTGCAGTGGCAACTAGATGGCACAGTGGATAGAGCACCAGCCCTGGATTCAGAAAGACAAGTTCAAATCTGGCCTTAGACACTTGACACTTACTGGCTGTGTGACCCTGGGCAAGTCACTTCACCCCAAATGCCTCTCCCCCCCAAAAAAAAAAAAGTATTGCAAAATCTTTTCTTGATAAGATAAAGGTGATTTTTCCATTTAAATTTACACTACATGAATCACCAGCTTCTCCTCTTCCTGGAACTACAATCAAACAATTACCAACACTAGATAAAACCATCTACAAAAGTAGCTCTGGGAGTCCTAGCTCATTACCCAATCAAATGTCTACTGAATGAAATTTCAAATCAGTAGTTAAAGGGGAAAAAAAATTTTTTTAAGTAAGTGATTTTACTTAGGGATCAAATAAAGTAGAGCCAAAAATTTGTTTCCTTTCCTGTAATTTTAGGCTTAATTTTACATTTAAGTACTAGAAAAATTTTGACCAAGATAAGATCTCATACTCCTAACCCGAGAATACATGAATCAACACATATACGGTAAGTGCTTACTACATGCCAAGTACTGTGCCAAGTTGTTGTTCAATCCTTTTAGTCATGAAACTCTTGTTTCAGTCATATCTGACTCTTCAGGATGCTATTTGGGGTTTTCTTGGCAAAGATACTGGAGTAGTTTACCATTTCCTTCTCCAGCTCATTTTACAGATGAGGAAACTGAGGCAAAGAGTTAAGTGACTTATTCAGGTTCTCATCTAGCTAGTAAGCATCTGATCTGAACTCAGGAAGATGAGTCTTCCAGCCTGGCACTCTATCCACTGCAACACCTAGCTGCCCACTATTACATACTGGGATACAAATAGAAAAGTGAGACAGTCCCTGAGATGCCCACATAAAACTATTTAAAGCAATTTTGTAACTAAAAGGGTACTTTCGATGAGAGTGCAACAGTTCTAGACTCCTTATATAAATTTGCAAAGTAGATACATAGCTTAGATTATTCTCAAAGTTTCAAAGTAGAAAAAAAGAAGGAAAATTGAAATCAGAAGCATCAAAAAAACAAAAAAAAAAAAAAAAAAGGAAATCAGAAGCAACAGTAGAATCACAATTCCTAACCTGATACACTATGGCAGAATTAGAAAAGGTAAAAACTAATATTGTTCAGATTTCCTAAGTTCGTAGATGAGTAATGTCAGGTAATAATTTATCCATTTACATTTTCCACTAAAAATTGTACTCATGGAACTGACCATGCACTATCAAACGGTGAGTCCTCCCCTGGGCTCAGTGGCCAACTATTGACCTAACTCAAGTGGTGCTAAGTTTTAGGGCAACAGAAACCCTCAAGCAATAACTACAAAGTTAAGGAGGAGCTGGCATCTGCATCAGTCAAGGGAGTACCAATACCTACCAGATGATTGATCCCTCAAGATAAAACCTGAGAATTTAAATGAAGATTATTATAGTAGAAAGACCAACTAAAATAGGTTTATCAAAGCAAGCAATTTAATGGTTTACAATAAGGTATTATATGTATGCAACTGTGGCTTGAGAAAATGATCATTCATTAAAAGCTGTTTATTAGATGATAGGTTTTCTCATCAAAAATTACTTACTTAGACATACATCTATTAGAGGTCACAGAACCCAGGGAGTCCGTGGGCAGGACGGACCTTAACAATTATTTGGCTACATCCCTAATACATTCATTAACTGATGAACATTTTTGGAGATTAGAGCTCAAATTCAATCTCAATAATTCAAGAGTTTGCTTCAACCACGTCTATCACAAGCCATGCGAGCCAGCTCCATCCTATACAACTTCCACATTCATAAAAATTCACTATACAGAAAAGATGTCAAATCCTCAACCAGCCACATGTGGCTCACAACACTGCTGAGTGCAGCCCAAACGAAAGTAATTAAAAATACAATAAAACAATGATAATAGTAATATTACTAGTAGTTTTCTAATTCAACAGGCAGCCCATTTTGTTCATTTTTTAGTCATGTCCGAGTCTTCATGACCCTTTTTGGGCTTTTCTTGACAAAGATAATGGAGTGGTTTGTCATTTTCTTCTCCAGTTCATTTTTACAGATAAGTAAACTGAAGTACGGGGATAAGTGACTTGCCCAGGGTCACACAGCTAGTGTCTGAGGCAAGATTTGAACTCAGGAAGATAAGTCTTCCTGACTCTAGACCTGGATCTCTTTCTACTGTGCCACCTAGCTGTCCACATGCAACCCACAGGCATCCTTTTCATAAGATTTTAAATTGGCCCTGTTTCTATTTGAGTTTGACACCACTACTATAGAGGATTCACCTACATGCCTTTTTGTAAGGGTACTAGTAGAGTATTCCAAATATCCACTTGTCTTTCCTCATTTTCTCAACATGACGAGACCATCTCCTTTCTATACAACTCTTCAGTGATATTCTTTACTCCTGTTCTTGAGAGTTCCTCACTGGATATATGTTGTACCCTGCTTATACTCATCATGCACTTTCCCATTGACCTCTGTGTAACATTTGTCTTTAGCTCTTTGGAGGCAGTAGTATTCTAGGCCTCACTGTCATATAGTAGCACCATTAAAAAATGTTTGCATTGAAAATATGAGCCTGTGCTATTAATGGGAAGCTTGGGATCAATACAAGCACAGGCCACCCTCCTCCCCTTTTCACCTCTGGGCCCAGTTCACTGTGCATCTGCACAGTCCATCCCAGATATGCATCAAGCTCTATGGGTGTATTCAAATAACTGCTAAAAATTTGGGCAAGAGATATTCTACTCTCATTTGCCTTTCCCTTTACTATGGGTGTTCTATGGACAAGCTCTATGGGTGTTCATTGAGACAACTGCTAAAAATCTGGGCAAGAGACATTCTACTTTCATTTGCCCTTCCCTTTGTGGGTGGCCAGGCCAAGGGGTGGCCAGGCCAAGAAGGCTCTGTAATGCCTTGGGGCTCGATGCAATCAACACAATGCAATCCACAAACAGATATACCAGGAGGACTGACTCTTACTACTCAACAAGGGATCATACTGGAATGTGTGCTGGGTCCTTGCCATCAGAGTTAACACCTTTGCTTTTGCATCTCCCTGTTTTAAGCCTCACCTAACGTTTACTATCAGGTTCATGCTACAGTTTATTTTTTCTGTTACATCTTCAAAGAATCGTGAATTATCCTGATATATTAATGGTAGACCCCTTGTTGTAAAAGTCTATAATGCAGTGTTTTGTTCTAAGTAAAAAAACAATTTTAATAATCAACAAACAATAAGCACAATGAGATTTTATATTTGCTGCATCTTTCAGTTAATTGTGAGATAGTAAAGATAAGGTCAATGTTGAATAATGCTTCACAAAGCCTACTTTTGACAGTTTTGAAAGTTAACTTTATTTATCTGTTTGTTTTTAGGGGCAGTGCAAAACAGATTCCATTTTGTGGAGTTTCAAATATGAACCCTTTTTCTATTCTGTTATGGTATACACCAAAATACTTTTATTATTTCAATTTAATTTTTTATTTTAAAAGAAAACTTGTCTGTTTCCCACTAAAACCCTCATCAAGAACACCCTTTACTCTCATAAAAAATTCATATAGATAGGAGAATAGACATACAGACAGGTAGTTATTAATGTGTTTTAGATCACCCTTATTAATAAGATCCAAGATTTTTTCCATGCCTTTGGTATCATCTCCCCTCAGAAACAGATCCTCTTTATATATACTTGATCCAAATCAGCTGCTTTTCATTTTCTTCTACCATTTCTTTTGTAAGAGTCTCAAGGAATGTGATATTAGGATCTAACTATGGTCATTTCATTGTTCTTGATGAAAATTGTTGTATTAATTTTTACAAATATTTTCCATTTTTCTTCTATGAGTAGCTCTCTTTCCCTTTAAACCTTAAATGGCCTTGGAATTATTTTGCCTAGTTGGATGTCTTGCCAAGATTTCTTTACACTGTTTCCTCTACTACTTGTTTCCTTCCCTCTGCTTTATGAAATTATACTGCTCATAATCATCCATTCTTCTTCCTAAGCTTTTACAAATGAGTTTATATTCTAACTTGGTTTTGCCTATAGCAAGCAACTCTTTTACTTTGTGGGTTCTTTTGTGGAAATTAATTTACATTGCCATTTCCCATTCATGATAATTAACAATTTCTTTACATAATTTAGGATTAAATAGCAGCTAGGTGGCACAGAGTTCTGGGTCTGAAGCCAGAAAGACCTGAGTTCAAGCACTTACTACCTGTGACCTTGGGCAAGTCACTTATCCTATTTGCCTCAGTTTCTTCAACTGTAAAATGAAAATAACAGCATTTACCTCAGAGTTATTGTAAGGCTCAAATGAGATACTATTAATAATAATCTTGGTGCAGTGCCTGGGACATACCAGGCACTATAAAAATGCTTATTCCCTGCCATCTTAATCTTAATTGTATATAGTATCTTTCTCATTACTATTCTTTCTATAAATTCTGATCTTAACTCTGACAAGTCAATGTTTTAACTCTGCACAGAGAGCTGACTCGGGAATAATGCCCACATCCATGAAGTTTGTTCCTGTATGTTAAAATGTTAATCAGTTTTTTTCTCTGTGATGTTATTGATGCTTGCCACATCTGATGTCCACTGATTTTTTTTTAAAAGACAGCATTTACAATATTGAGGCAAAAAGCTTCCACATAATCTTTAAAGCTTTACCTCATCTCATTTCTTTCTCCCCATCCTCACCTTTTCCCATCTTTGCATTTAAGTCAAATATCAAAGTTTATATATATTTGAAGGGTCTTTTCACATTCCTCACAAAAATTTTCTTCCACTTCATGCTTAGCAATAGATGTTGATGCATAAGCTGCAAATACTAGCATGGTGGTCTTTTTGCAAATAATTATTAGTACCGCACTTCATCATGGCCAAACATCAAATAAAATAATATTTCCTGTAGCATTTTTGTGATCAAATTCACTCTGCCAGCTCACTTGCTTGCCTCTCCAAAGAGGCAAGTGCGTCTGTTTCTGATTCCGATAGTATCCGATTCATCCTTCCATTTAACTACAACTTCCTTCTTTCTTATTTCATTTATATCAAGAATGTCAAGATAGATAGGATTCAGCTAAACAAGGAAAAACTTCCCATTAGAGCTGCTCAAAATGAATGAGGAAGCATCTTCAGATGAAGATAAAAGCTGGTTTAACTTGGAGTCACTAGGCCTAAGTGTGAATCCCAACTCTGCCACTATTTGTGTGACCTTAAGCATGTCACTTAATCTCTGGTGTTTCCTCATCTGTAAAACAAGGGAGCTGGACTAGAAACAGGGGTGGGGAAAGGCCACACGAGGCCCTCCAGAAACTCAAGAGCGGCCCTTTGACTGCATCCAAACTTCACAGAACAAATCCCCTTAATAAAATGTTTGTTCTATAACACTTGGTCTCAGTCAAAAGGTTGCACCCAAGGACCTAGAAGGCCACTTGTGGCCTCAAGGCCACAGGTTCCCCACCCTGGACTAGAGGATCTTCAACGTGCCTTCAAGCTTGAGCCCCCATGTGATTCTATGACCTCTGGCTGCCTTAAGAGTGCCCACCACTGGACAATGAATGTCAAGCAAATGATGGTTTGCCATTTGTTGGAAATGTTAGTAAATGGATACGTGCTTCCAGGTCTAAATTCTCTACCTCAAACTCCCCACCCCCCCACTTCATCTCTACGTCACATGTGTCAAATTAATAAAGATATCTATATATCTACACACACACACACACACACACACACACACACACACACACATATATTGATTTGGCAGAAAGGGAGAGAAGGAAACTAACCTCCTACATAAGTAATCTCATATAGTCTATGTGAAACTTGCATTTGTTCTGAAAGCAAATGACATTTGAAATATTGTACACACACACTCTACCTATGTGCATCAATATAGAAGTAAACTGTGAAACAAAATAGTTAAGGACCCTTTATCTGGTCATAATAAGCTAGTTTTGTTCCTAGACCAATGAGATTATGAGAATATAAAATCTCAACATGACTATAAACGACTTTTCCTGAAAGTATATGGAGGAAGAGAGCAAGAGAGAGAGCACTTAAAAACAGAAACACAACCAAAGTTACTAACTGGACTAGATTAAGACAAAGATGGTGAAAAGTACACCCATATTTTCACATTTTTAACTAAGAAATTTACATCTATAACAGGATGAAGAGGTATGCAAATTTTGTGTAGGCTATTTGCCCAATTCTCTCCCCTTCAATACTTCCTATTCCTTTTAAGCCAGAGCATCCTGTCTCCCCCCAAACCTCTCCCATCCCCCCTCGCCACATGAGTCACTAAATATAACTCCGAAATGAACAGTAGGCCCTACATTAAAATACTAACAGAACCACTATAGAAGCTTTTAATCAAGCAAAGCAATTTAATAAATATGGCATCTCTGATTTGAAGATGCTGAATGGCCCTATTATTAAAATTTTTCAGAAGATTTAGAACTATTTTTACATTGCTCAATTAACATCATTAGAATATTACTGGTACCTATTGAAGCGAATCACTTTCTCAACTAAAATAATATTAATGGGCAGCTAGGTGGTATAGTGGGGAGAGCACCAGGCCTAGAGTCAGGAACCTCCGAGTTCAAATCTCATCTCAGACATTTACTAACTGTGTGACCCTGGGCAAGTCACTTAAGCCCTATTTGCCTCAGTTCCTCATCTGTAAAATGGAGAAACACTGGAGGAGGAAATGGCAAGCCATTCCAGTATCTTTGCCAAGAAAACTCCACAGACAAAGTCTACAACTGAATGACTGAACAACAAACGAAGGCCAACAAATGAAATGGAGCCTCTACTCTCAGAAAAACAGTATACTGGGATCTGTGCTCAAACACACTGGGCCCACCTTTATTGGTAGAAGGATGAAAGATATCACAGTCTTTACATGATATATTGTCACTGTTGCTGCCCCCCCTTAAGAGACAACCTTTGTTTCTACTAAATATGCTAGGCTAAATGAAAAGGAAGCAACAGGTAATGGCTACCAGTTAATCACTGAGCACCCACTATACAATAAGGTCTATGGTGAATAAAGAGTCCTTGCTTAGCAGACTTCAGAAAAACCTGGGAAGACTTGAATGGCCTGATGCTGAGTGAAGTGAGCAGAACCAGGAGAACGTACACAGTAACAGCCACACTGTGCGATGACTGACTTTGATAGACTTAGCTCTTCTCAGCAATGCAAGGATCCAAGACATCCCCAAAAC
>NW_020954671.1:281652-284834 GCF_900497805.2 Vombatus ursinus | reverse complement strand
TCTCATGATGGAAAATGCTATCCACATCCAGAGAAAGAACTATGTAGTCTGAATGCAGATCCAAGTATACTATTGCTCTTTTTTTTCCCTTCTGTTTTGTTTCCTCTTTCTAGTGGTTCCTCCTATTGGTTCTAATTCTTCCTTACAACATGACTAATGTGAAAATTAAAAAAAAAAAAAGTCCGTGCTTTCAAGGAGCTGATAATTTAGCTGGAATGATTCTTACTTTTGTCTTGCCATTGGATTTTGATGACTCTGGAAGAGAGTGAGGCTGACAACCTTGTGTAACTATGCCTCACTTAAATCCCATTCACACATGAGTCAAGGCATCCTCAGAGTACATTTGATATAGTCTAGCTGCTTTCCCTGTATTTGTTCTCTTCAGTGTCATTGCCACTTCTTTAAATACATCTGGGACGGTGATGTCAGATTCCAAATATGGTGGCGCCATTATCCTTGATGATGAGAAGTTTGCTACAAAAAGCCTTACTGAACTTTTCCATCTTTTGTCTGTTTGTGGCTTTCTATCTAATTTCAACCTTAAATTCTTTAGCAATGGCTTTACTTAGATAGGTCTATCACCAAAGCTTTTTAAAATATTTTTCCCTCCATTGATTTTCTTTGTTTTCTAAAGTGCTAATGCTCCTCTTCTTCCATTACCCTTCTGCAAAAGACTTTGCAAACATTTTACTCTAAACAACTGAGTGTTACCCTTGCTTGCCATCTCTCTCATCTTGATACATAGGTCAAAAATACTCTGACAAAGTATAACACTGAACCAATTCTAGTAAGATGAAATTTAACACAGACAAAATGTAAAGACAGCCTAAAAGTGTAGTGAATAGAGGACCAGCTTCATAGAGAGGAAGAGGTGGATCCTATCTGCCAAATACTTTTTTGTGTAATTATGGTAAAGTCATTTAACTTCTCAGTGCCCCCAAGCAATTCTAAAACTAAAAGTTACAGAACAATTATTGATCTTCATGGTAGAGGGTGTTTCCTCACAAGTAATTAGTTCCCTACATCAACAAATAGGAAAGGTGTAGCTAGACATCAATTCATTTTTATAAGATCTCAGGGGTTTATGGGATGCTCAATATGACTTAACCAACAGTCAAAAGGAGCTAATGCAAACTTAGACTAAATTGAGCAGACATATCATATAGGAGTAGGGAGGCTTAGAGTCCCAACATATTCTACCCTAACCAGACTACATTTGTAATAACATATTCAGTTCTGGGTACATCACTGTAGCAAAGTCATTCATAGGCTAGGGAATGACAAGGCTGGTAAACGGTTTCAATATCATGTCACATTATGATCTGTTAGAGGAAACGGTGTTGCATATTTAAGCCTGAAAAAGGTAAGACTGTGGGAGGATGGAAAAGGGGAAATTTATAACTGGAAGACAGATCAGATTTACTCTGCTTGGTCCTAGAGGGACAAACAAGGAATAACTGGGTAGAAACTACAAGCACAAAAAAATCAAATAGATTAAGTTCAATGTAAAGATGAACCTTCTAATAACCAAAGCTATCCAAAAATGGAATGGACTGCCTCAAGCATTACCTTTTATTGGAGGTATTCAAGCCAAGTCTAGCTCAGGTAATTTGGCTGCTACTTTATTTTTACACCCTGCAAGCCAAGAATGGTTTTTATATTTTTAAATAATTGGGAAAAAAAAACAAAAGAATACTTCATGACACATGAAAGTTTATGAAATTCAAATTTCAGTATCCATAAATAAAGTTTTATTAGAACACAGTCACACTAATTTGTTTATGTACTGTCTATAGCTGCTTATGTGTTACAATGGCAGAGTTGAGTAGTTGCAATGGAGACTTATGTGATTTTAAGTGAAGCAGTTGTAACTCCACAATGTAGAGTATCATGTATATTGCCAAACCATGACATTTTTTAAAATTACCAGTACATATCCACCATTTCTAAACCAGAGAAAAAAAAAGTTGTATTACAATTTTTTTTTATCTAAGGACAATCTGAAACTTTTCAGTGAAGAACTACTTTTACTCACTATTATCAAACACTGGATGGATATGGAAAATATTTTACTTTAGAATTCATAGTGTTTTCTAATGAATTTTACCTAAAATTACTAGGCAAAACAATTCTCACGTGCAAAACTTAGACTGAGGCAAAATTAATTCAATGACAAATAATGTTTGGATCACAAGTAATAGCAAGGTGCTTTATATACTTCCCATGCTATATGTAAAAAGTTAAAACAAGAAGCAAGATCTCCACGCTTCCACATAAATTTGCAGTGGATGTATTTTCTGAGCTCAAACTACAACTCTAGTAGCATTTTTTGGGAACTCAATCCTAAATGCAAAAGAAATTTCCACATTTAAAAATCCATTTAACTGTACAATTGAGGAGCTTCCATCTAACCTTCAACTGGAAGTTATCAATTTGCAATGTAATGACATGCATGATAAGAGGCAAATATCAAGAGAAGAATATAGAATTCTATAAATGTCTTCCAAGTGATGAATTTATTCAAAATCATATGTTCTTAGATTGATCAATATTGACAGTACCTATCTATGTGAAAAGACATTTTCAAAGATGAAATAAGATCTTATTACAGATCAGGATTATCAAATGAACATTTGCAACCAATTTTTATAATTAGGATACCAAGTAAAATGTTATCCCCCCCCAAAAAAATTCCATTCTTCTTCTTAGTAGATTTCTATTACAAAAAATATATACTCATTATAATTATATTTTCAATTTCATCATTAAAAAATTTGTGGAAATTTGTTTTCTCTTCTGTTATGAGTTTCTACATAATAGCCTCAAGTTTGCCTCGTGGCCTGCCAAAGCCTAAAATATATATTCTCTGACTTTTTACAAAAAAGAATTTTTTTGTAAACTGCTAGCATAGATGATACCTAGCACACAGTATTTAATAAATGTTTGTTCCTTGACTGATGACTACCAGGAATACATGCTGCAAGGCAATAAAAGATAGTCTCTGAGGGCCCTTACAACTTGGATTCTCTAAAATAAGACTGTTGAGAAAACTTCTAACCATCTTATTCTTTATAGGTATATCAAAGTTTTTAACCCCTTTCGTCAATCACTATACACTCTGAAGATCCTTGGGACTGACCTAGATAAGAAAGATAAGCCCTATAGATAATCTAAGATAACTG
>NW_020954671.1:281047-281631 GCF_900497805.2 Vombatus ursinus | reverse complement strand
AAAAAAAAAAAAAAAAAAAAAAAAAAAAAGGCAGTACAATCACATCCTAGGTACTGCTCCAGTTCATCATTTGCCATGTTGAGAATAGCCATCCCAAGGAAATACATGAAGCAATGGTAATAGAAAAGCCACAGAAAAAATATGATAGAACCCCTGAAGAGCTATGACAAACAGCCAAAGGGATTGCAAAATTCTCTACCATCAAGTTTTCAAATAATATCAGGGTTCTTTATTTTTTATTAACTCCACGAAAAATAAAATACTGTTGAAGAATTATGTAATGAAAGGTAGAAGATACAAGAATTAAAGGATATTTATATTTGGTTGAAAAAATGCTTGGTCACTCAGGACAGATTAGTAGCCAGTAGAGCTATGTGGCTTAACTGATCACAATTCATATCACATAACTGTCTGTAACTAACACTGAAGGCACTCATGAAAATAGCACCCTGAGTGTTAACAAACCAAGAAGAGTAGGTATGTGCTTTAAATAAATTTTTTAAGCCACAACAGCTGTTGAAATCATAATTCAAAAATTCTATCACATGAGAAACACCAATAACCAGTTAAGACAACACTGAAGT
>NW_020954671.1:257579-280900 GCF_900497805.2 Vombatus ursinus | reverse complement strand
TTTTTATATAGAGACTCATACAAGTGAAAACATTTTCCATTTCGCAAACTCTGACTTTTTATTTTTACTCTCTTATTAGCAGATCAAAAATCATCATGTTTTCTTCATTTTTGAAGATACCAGTATCAGTAAATGCCAGGTCATTCTGGAAATTAGCAATTTGCTGTAAAAGCAACCTTATCTATGCCCCATAAAAGTCTACTTATTATAATTTTAAATTATTTTTTAAGCCTTAGAAAAATCATCCATTTGGTTTTCTTCCTGTATTGGTTAGTAGGTCACTTTCTTGAGTGATGATGGATCTCACTGAGAAAACTGTAAAATAGATATGTTCAGAACAATACTATCCTCAATGAACAATAACCACTTATCAAGCACTTTATATTTTATATAAATTATATTTCTATTTTATATTCTGCAAACAGAAATAAATAGCTGTTCTTATCTATAGGAAATCCCCTCCTCTTTCTGCATCCCTTGCTTATGCAAGACCTGGGCAAACACCTTGGTGAGTTTCATGAACTGCTTCATTTTAATAAGGGAGGAAGGTATTGCTGAACAGAGCAATGGGGTTGCATTTATCCAATAAGCTTTTATCATCTTAACATACACATGGGCGACTCCTTGTTAGAAGAGACTCACACTTTGCTCTGCCCAGTCAAACGCTTTTTTTTCTAACCAAAGACAACAAATATAACATTGTATAATGATACACTGTACTGATCCCATACTATTCCTCAGTAATATCCCTTTCTCTCTAATCTTTAATTTCTCCCTATCTCCTGGTTCCTTCCCTACTACCTTCAACAAACCTAGTAACCTCCCCTCTTAAAAAAAATAAAATAAAATAAACCTCATTTGATCTTACCCTCTCCTCAAGCTATCATCCTATATATCTATCCATTCTTTCTTTGCCAAATTCCGAGAAAAAGGTTTCTACTATTTACTGCCTCCACTTCCTCTCTCACTATCATCAACTCTTTGCAATCTGGCTTCCAAACTAAGCACTCCACAAAATGCTTTCTCCAAAATTATCAACAACCTTTCAGTTGCCAAATCTGATGGTCGTTTCTCAGCCCTTATTCATCTTGACTTCTCTGTTGCATGTGACACTGTTAACCACCTTTCTTAATAATCTTTCCTCTCTGGGTTTTCACGACACCATTCTCTCCTGGTTCTTCTCCCACTTTTCTGACTGTTTAATCTCAGTCTCCTTCGCTAGCTAATCAAATCTATATCATACACCCCCTTAATGATGAGTATTCCCAAGTGTAACAGGAGCAATATCTGCCTTGTAAGCTAAACTAGTTTTTCCTTAAAAGTTACTGAAACCATCCTTGATATTTAAATAGTTTCAGGAGTTAAAGCTCAAGCCCCTGGCACAGCTTCCTGGTACCCCAACTACAAAAAAACCAGTCCACCAAGAGTCAGAAACTCCTCCCTCAGGCTTCTGACTGGCAAAACAGCAGAGCTAACAGAAGCAGGGAAGCTGTACTCAAATGAATCAATGTTGCATCCTTGCCCAGTATCTTTTCCATACTTCAGTTAGGTTTACCTTCTTCTGTTTTACCTTCTGTTATCTGTTAAGTGGTATATTCATGGCTCATGTCATACCAATTCCATATCTGATGCACCAGGCTGACCTGAATCAGGCAGGGCCTACAATAGTAAAGGTGTGTCTGTCATGAGCATTCTTCTGTTCTCTTTTCATATCAACGGTTCTTAACCTTTGTTTTGTCCTGGCACCCCTTTGGCAGGCTGGTGAAGCCTATGGACTCCTCAATGTTTTTAAAAGCATGAAATAAAATATATAGGATTACAAGGAAAACAAATTAAATTTAACTATAGTTATGAAAGAAAAATTTTAAAACAAGTTTACAAATACCAGGTTAAGAACTCAGACTTATTGTTTCTGTGTAGATGACTCACAGATCGACATATTCAATCTTAGTCTGTACCTTGAGAATAGATCACCAAAACAGTCTACGGGACCTTTCAAACATGGTGTTCCAGAAACATCTCTAACTCAGCATGTCCAAAACAGAACTAATGACTCACACTCCCCCAAAACCCAACACTCTTCTATTGAAGGCAATGCCACTCTTCCAGGTTCCCAGGTTAACAACCTTGCTATTATTCTCAGCTCCTCTCCTTCATCTCTTATATACCATCAAATGCCAAATGTTGCCCTTCTCTGTAATTACCTGGCCACCACCATAGTTCAAGCCCTCATCTAGGTAACCTCTATTACAATGGCCTCTTGGCCACTGGTCTCCTGCCTTGAATCTCTCCCCACTTCAATCCAAACTCCCAACAGCTGCCCCAAATAATTTTTCTGAGCAGATGTGACACATCATTTTCCTAGCAAATAAATTCCAGTGGCTCCTTATTGCCTCTAGGATAACAGATACTCTTCTGTTTGGCTCTGAAGCCCTTCACAATCTGGCCCTAATCTATCTTTCCAGCCTCATTACACATTACTCCCCCTTCCTGTGCCCTACAAACCAGCTAAACTGACCTTTGTGCTCCTCAAAAAAGGTATTCCATCTCCCAACTATGTACCTTAACCAGCTATTCCCCCAAATCTGAATGTACTCCAAACCTATCTCCACCTCAGATTACTTTTCTTCCTTCAAAAAGCAAATAAAGTATCATTCACCTTCTATACTAAGTTTTTCCTGATCCCCATCAACTACTATTGTTATCCCCAGATGGGAGCTTAATAAATGTTTCAGGCTGACTTAAAAATAAAGCAATATACTATTAAACAAGTGCTGGATTTGGATTTAGAGGACCAAAGGCCTCTAAAGTGCAGATTTATTACAACTACTCTGGAACCTTGAGCAAGTCATTAAACCTCTCTTAGACCTCATATTACACATTATCTAAATGGAGGGGGTACAACAGATCACTTCCTAAGATTCCTTCCAGCTCTACTTCTTTGACTTAAGCTTTTTTAATTAAATCTAGAATCGTGGGATCTGGAATTCTTTGTACCTTTCATTCAGTTGTGGGACTGTAAAGACATGGTCTGCTAAAGAGACTGTGAACCCCTGCCTGTTCCTTTCTCATTTTTA
Source organism: Vombatus ursinus (assembly GCF_900497805.2). NCBI lineage: Eukaryota > Metazoa > Chordata > Mammalia > Diprotodontia > Vombatidae > Vombatus > Vombatus ursinus. Next base: position 277,823 of record NW_020954671.1, on the reverse strand, counting down.
AGCATATTTTAAAAAATACAAATGCTGAAAGACTTTATCAAGATGCAAAAGTCAATTCAAAAACATTTACCAAGCTCCAGCTAGAGAATCGAGACTGGAAGTCAAGAGAAAAAAGTATAAATGTGTAAATAGATCTGAGACTAATCAGCAGAGAAAAGCTAATCAAATCTGTGAGAGCTGATGACATCATCAAGTGAAATAGTATAGAAGGAGAAGAGAAGAGGGTCCAGGACAGAGGGTTGGGGGGGTCATTCCCCCAGATGAAGATCCAGGAAGACGATCCAGGAGTGACCAGACAGACAAGAGAACTGGGAGAGAACAGTATCAAGAAAGCCTAGAGGGAAGAGAATATTAAGGAAAAAAGAGTGACTGATAGTGTCAAAATCTACAAAAGGTCCAGAAAGATGAAGCCTGAGAAAAGGTCATTCAATTTGTCATTAAGAGACTGGTAATGCTGGAAAGAGCAGTTTCAGTTGAATGATGAGGTCAACAATTACGGTGCAAAGAGTTAAGAAAATTGGAAAGAAGTGGGTTGCTTTGTATTTGGGAAACTTTTTTGTGCTTCTAATAGTACAGAAATCCATTTTTTTAAAATCCAATTATATCCAATTATAATACAATAATAAGTATTGTATAATTGTGATTCTTTCAATACCACAACCTATCAAAAAAAAAAAAATTCAGGTGAGCAAAAGTAATTAACTGAAGAGGCACATAGTGGGTAGAAGTAGGCTGCAGTACATTTCCAGTTATGACCTAAACACAACTGACCTAGAAAATAGATCCAGGAAAGATAATTTAAGAATTATTGGTCTACCTAAAAGCCATAACCAAAAAAAGAGCCTGGACAGCATCTTTCAAGAAATCATCAAGAAAAACTGCCCTGAGATCCCAGAATCAGAGGGTAAAATAGTCATCAAAAGAATCCACCATTCACCTCCTGGAAGAGATCCCAAATTGAAAATGTCAAAAAACATTGTAGCTAAATTCCAAAATTACCAGGTCAAAGAGAAAACTGCAAGCAGCCAGAAAGAAACCTTAAATATCATGGAACCACAGTCAGGATTACACAGGACCTTGCAGCTTCTACATTAAAAGATTGGAGAGTATGGAAAACCATATTCCATAAGGCAAAGGAGCTTGGCCTACAACCAGGGATCAACTACCCAATGAAACTGAGCATAATCTTTCAGGGGAGGAGGTGGACATTCAATGAAATAGAGGACTTTCAAACCTTCCTGATGAAAAGACCAGAGCTCAAGAGAAAATGTGATCTTCAAATACAAACAAGACTCAAGAGAGGCATGAAAAAGTAAACAGGAAAGAAAAAAAAATGTTATTAATAAAGGCAAACTGTTTACATCCCTTTTTTCTTCTTTCTTTTTCTTTTTTTCTTTTCTTTTTTTTTTTTTTGGTGAGGCAATCAGGGTTAAGTGACGTGTCCAGGGACACACAGCTAGTGTCAAGTGTCTGAGGCTGGATTTGAACTCAGATCCTCCTAACTCCAAGGCTGGAGCTCTATCCACTTCACCACCTAGCTGCTCCAATTGTTTCCATCCCCACAAGGAAAGATGACACTTGTAACTCTCAAGAACTATATAGTTATTACATTTAAAAGTGGTATACACAGACAGACGGTGTGGGTATAAACTGACTTTGATGTGATGATAAAAAAATCTAAGTGGTGAAAAGGGATTGTTCTGCGAGAAGAGGAAAGGAGGAGGCAGACAGAGGTAAATGACATCACATGAAAAGCCACAAAAACCTACTACTAGTACAGAGAAAGAAGGAAGGGAGATGACCACTGTTTGAATTCTCATTAGATTTAGCTCAAAAAGGGAATAATATAATCAGTTAGGTATAGAAATCTAGTTTACCCAATAGGAAGAAGGGGAAAGTGGAAAGAAAAGGGAGGGGATGGATAGAAGGGAGGGAAGAATTAGTAAGGGTAAAGGGAAAGAAAAGGGAGGTGGCTGAGAGAAGGAAGGGCAGACTGAGGGAGGTGGCGGTGGAAAGCAAAACTCTAGTGAGGAGGGAAAGGGAGAAAGGAGAGAAAAAAGCATAAAGGGAAGGAGGGAATAGTATGGAGAGAAAGACAGGGACAGTAATCATAACTGTGAATGTGAATGGAATGAACTCTCCCATAAAACTGAAGCAGATAGCAGAGTGGATTAAGAACTATAATCCTACAAAATGTTGTTTAAAAACCTGGAAAGATTTATACGAACTGATGCAGAGCGAAATGAACAGAACCACTCTAAAGTTACATCTCTCAAGGAAAGCTCCTTAGTGTTCATGTTCCAAGATTTGATGAAAAAAGATTTTTATACCATCCATAGCTTTCATATTTTCACAAACTTACACTTGCTATTCACTTCCATTTTAACTTTGGGAAAATCACTTAACAATAAATGTTTGGCACTTAACCACATATTATATTTGTATATATAACTATATAGCACTTTATTATAAGCATGAACAAAAATCTCATTTTAACCAAACTTTTTTCTAAAGATACTAAGAAAGGCATCTGGATTTCATGTCTCATTGACCTAATTATCTTCATGAGAAGAGTTTAAGATGACAATAAGATTTCAAATATGGGAGACCGGATAAATAGAGCAAATAAAAAAAGTGCAGCAGCAATGGTATAACAAATCACCATATGTGAAGTCACAGGACCCGGGCTCTGCTATTAATTACCTGCTCAACTCCATTCAAGTCCCTTTGCCTCTTTAGGCCTCAGGTTCCTTGTCCATAAAATAAACGTTATTAGAGTAGGTCATCTCTAAGATCTCTTCTTGATCTAAATCATAGTACTAAGCAAACTACTTTTAGAAATGAAAGAAAGGGGCAGCTAGGTTGTGCAGTGGATAGAGCACCAGTCCTGAAGTCAGGAGGACCTGAGTTCAAATGTAGCCTTAGACCAAACACTTGACACTAGCTGTGTGACCCTGGGCAAGTCACTTAACCTCAACTGCCTAAAAAATAATAAAATAAAGTAAAATAACGAAATGAAACAAGTGATTGATCTAGGAGTGAGGCACAGAGTCCACTGCTGAATTATCCTTGTAAAAATCAAAGTATGGACTAATGAGGAAAAAAGACCTTGAAATAACTAATCTCAATCTACTCAACTGACAATCTTGTCCATAAAGCACAAAAGGCACTGAACCTAAGAGCACAAGAAATACGATGACAAAACAAAAATATGAATAAGTAGCTTTGTAATTAAGTACTTTTTTTCTCTGAATAAAAATCTTTAGATGTGGTTTCATGCTCAATGATTAGGAAAATCATAATATGCAAGAGTTTTCTCTAATGTGGTTCAGTAGGCCATTTTCAGAACAACTGGATAAATTTTATATTCTTTCTGGGAAAATCAACTCCCTAACATTACTTAAAACAAGTAGTATAACTCAAAAACATTTTAAGTGAATAAACTGAAGAAGTAAGCACTTGGATTGAAAGTGATTTACCTTTCTGTTTTGTAGTGTACAACTGCTATTCTTTCCATTTTTCTCTATTTTTGACATTGTTTCTCCTTTCTATAAATACTTCCCCAGGTTAAAAAAAAAAACTTCAACAACAGTAATAGGTAAACATTTAAAATGCTGTTAAAGGACTTTAACAAAGGCAGGATAATAGAAAAAAGGAACTCTGATTTTACTACCTATCATTACAGGGGATGAGTTTAAGAAAAATGTGAACTATAGTTTGTACTTAATTGCAAAGCTACTCAACTCATACTGCTTAATGAAAAAAGGACTACAGAAAAAATTGCATATCATTTAGACTAATATAATTCAAGATATTTAACAATTCCATTGGATTTGAAAGCAGAAGACATCAGCCCTACTACAGCCATCCCTCATCATTTGTGGGTTTCACATTTTCAGTTTTGATTATTCATGGGTTGGACATCCATAATTAAATGTGAATTTTTGGAGATTTGCCGAATAATCTGGAAAATCACAGACAATGCATGTGTATAAAGAAAACTTCAAAAAACTACGTCAAATGCATGAATACTATATATTATTAATCTATTTTATCACTTACTACCATAAGTATACATACATAAATTTATTATATAAAGTTAAATTTTGTTAAAAGTTTCAGTGTGCTAAAGAACTATGGGGTACCAGAGGTAGGGAACCTAAGGCCTCAAGGCCACACTGGCACCTGAGGTCCCCAAGTTCAGCCCTTTGCATCCAAACTTCACAGAACAAATCCCCTTAATAAAATGATTTGTTCTGTAAAACTTGGACTCAGTCAAAAGGTCACACCCAAGGGCCTAGAAGGCCACATGTGGCCTTGAGGCCTAAGATTCCCCCCAACGCCTACCCCGCCCCCCAAGCACTCTCTTTGGGAATGTCTCCTTTTCGTCTTTCTACCATCCAGATTCAGTTGTGTGATTTTCTCCCACAAAGATCCTTGTATCTTGAGCTTTTCACAGAAGGAAATCCATGAAGCACTTGCTACAGCTACATCAGGGGCTTCAAAGACTAATCTCTCCCTCATAGAAACTGCAACTTATTTATGCATGGTGTCTTGTTTTACTTGTTTTGTGTGTTAAATAAATATGGTCACAATTATTAAAGATAAAAGGTTTGGGATGGGGCCTAGGAGTTATTCATGGTTTATCATATTCATGGGGGTCCTGTGCCCCTAACTCCCACAAATGTTGATGAAGAACTCTATTACCTGTGTAAGACTGCAAGTCATTTAATATCTCTAGGATCAATTTCTTCATCTGTAAAATGACTAGCTTAGCACCTTCTCCCAAAAAAGATGAGAAAATAAGCCATCCTTACCCTTCTTTACAGAGATAGAGGACTAGGGATTTTGAGTATTGCATATATAATTTCAAATCTAACATGTTCTAACAAATATTCTTCATCGTTACAGGAGATGGCTTGCTGGGCAAGGATATATCATTAACTTGACAGTGAAAAAACAGAAAAGATAACAATACTTTCTTTAATATGTAGGAAGAACGACTAAATGATTACTAAAATCTCTTCTAGCTTATGACCCCAACAATGAATATTTTTACCTTCCTCCCCTCCCGTAAAGAAAACAACAGCAATAAGGTACTTGCTCTAACCTATACTAACATCATAGCAGTCCAGTCCAAAACCTATAACTGTCCATCAATCACACCAGAGTATTTATCAGCAATTACTTCAACACAGAAGTTCTAACCTAACACCTAAAATTTTATCCAGAAAACAAGGTCCAAGATAAGAAACATGAGCACAAGAAATTCATTTCATGGATAAAGCAGGATTTAGCCAAACTCAACCACTTATATGATGCTGACCATGTAAAATAAAAACCTTCAGTTGCATTCAGCAAAAAGGAAAGGGGGAAGAAACAAGAATTTATATAACAGTTATGTAGCTGTGCTAAGGCACTGTGCTAAGCATTTTTTTCTACAAATGTTATCACATTTGATTCTCAACAATCTTGTAAGGTAGGAGCTATTATCCCCATTCTACAGTTGAGGAAACTGAGGCCAACAAGTTAAGTGACTTGCCTAAGGTTTCAAAGCTAAAGACCATCTGAGGTCAAATTTGAACTCTGGTCTTCCTTACTCCATGCCCAGAGTGCCACTAGCCAGCTCCTAAGAAAGAATAAGCTGTGAAATCAGAGAACCTGATTCAAACTCCACCTCTAATGCCTACTACCTATGTGCTCCTGAGCAAATCATTTAACATCGCTGGGCCTCAGTTTCCTCACGTGGAAAATCAAAGGGGAGGCTGGTGAAAAGGTTAAGACCCAATTTATGCCCGAGGGCAAATCCTTCCTGGCCTTTTCATCTGCAAATGAGCTACTCAAAGCTTTAACAGGGGTGGAATGTTCACTCACATCTGAAATGAGGTTCACCCCCTACTAACTGGAAACGCAATTTGAGGAGGGCATAGGTGTAAATGCACCCTTCAGTCCCAAGTCTAACTTCTCCCAGATCTATTTTGCTTTTAAAGAGGCCATTCTTTGCGTCATTTAGTAAGCCTTAAACACTGAATGGGGGCTGCCACAGTCTGAGACCTGTTAAAGACCTTAGCTTGAAAAGGCCAAGGTCCCCCACTACATCCTGGGCCATCTCCAGTTGTCCTGATCCATATCTGGTCACTGGCCCCAGATGGCTCCGGAGAAGAAAGTAAGGCTGGTGACTTTGCACAGCCCTCCCTCACTTAAATCCAATTCACTTGCATGTCATGGCCATCACCTCCCTGATGTCATGGTCCTCTTCGAGAACGAAGGGCAAACAGCAAGCAGCCTCAACAGCAACTTGTGCTTTTAAGACCTAGAAATTTGCTGAAGTATGATAGATGTACATTCTTACAGTAGTTTAAGTCAACTCAATCAATTCTCAATTATGCCTACCAGCATTCCCTTCTAATAGCAAAAGTGATCCAATTACTTTGTGTAAGGAAATGACTGGTGATTGTATTTTTTTTTAAATCTCTGCTTTCTTTTTCTGTGCATGCTAACAAGATTTTTGGCATAGTGATTAAAAAAAAAAAGATGACCCAGATGGGTCAAGCCCTTATTCCTGCCAGAATTTCCAGCTACTAATTTAATCACCCATTTTAACATGAGGAAATAGCTCAAAGATCATACGTGAATAATTACAAAGACTATATAAGGAGTTGATGTCAAAACTAAAATACATGGGAAGTTAAAATGACAACAATCCTTTCCATGGAAAGTTTTTCAATAAATGTCAGAATCAATAGCTATCATAATAGAGCTTGAGGTTCTGATTTCAAAATGGAATGATGAAAATTCAATTAATTTCAACTCCTAAAAGAAGTATATCATATCCCTGAAATAACATTCTAACAAAATACTCCAATAATATCTCCTTGTATTATATAAAGAAATTTCTCTCCTCCCTCCCTCCCTCCTCCCCAACCCAGTACTCTCATTATATCCTCCCTATGACCTTGCTGGGGAAGGTAGCAATTTTAATATATTTCACAGATACAAAGAGAAACCTAAGTCAAATGATAAGCTCAAAGCCACGCTAACAGGATAGAGATGAGCAACCTGATTTCTAGTCAGATGCCAAAGAAACATATCTTAAGAGGTGACAACAGTGGGCCAGAGAGATATCTCAATGGAAGTTCTGGTTTCTACCAAGGTCTAGATATCAATAAGACACCAAACAAGGAAACTGTGATCAACTTTATCAATTAAAGTAAATCACACTACTGAAACTGATATAAGTAATAGTTGAAGATTTTCCATTAGCCTTGGACCAAAGAAAGAATAGGTGGTAAAGAATACTCTATTCCATATGAGTAAATAATACTACCACATACAAATTTGCATTATGTCTTGCCCTTCTCCTATGAATACTTTCTAGTGGGGTTTCTATGACAGCTGTTCATCAAGTCAACCACTTAAACACTTCCTCCCAATTATCCTTTGAATATACAATTATTAAGATGTACAGCTTGCTCTTTGACCTCTTCAAGCATTGAAAACATTGAAAAAAACTAATTCACAGCTTGATAAACTGTAGTCAATTATGATTTCATCCTTCTTGTAATTTGTACAACAGAATAGAGCATCTGCTTATTCATCTAAATCAAGTGTTTCCCCTCATTTTATATTTTTTAAAATCAATATGCCAAAAGTTGCTAGTATGCATAGAAAAAAGCAAAGATTAATTTTTTTGTAAAATACAATTAACATTTCCTTACACAAAGAAATTGAATCACTTTCAGCCCTTGCCCAAGAAAAAATGCTCTGGACTTTAAAAAGAGAAACTGATGGGGTAAGCAGCAAATACAGGAAAGACAAGATCAAACGAGACAGCAATGTTTTAAATTTGTCAGGTTGTTTTGTCTAGAAATCTAAACACATCGTAGCTATTTACTAAGCCTTCAGGTAACATCAGAATTAATGCAGAAAATCAGTAGTTAAATTTTCAGGTCTTTAGTAGTTAAATTTCCTTTCTAGGTAATTCATGAAAAATACAAAGGAATGGTATGAACACAACACTAATAAAATATCAGAAGACACCCACCACTTGTCCAAAAGTGTGGACTTCTAATAATCTCAGTGCTCCCAAAAGTAAATTAGAAAAAGTCTCTGAGTTCTCTCACAAAGTAGTTAGGTGATTCCTTGGGGCCTCATTTAGACCTTCAGTAGCAAGGGGCAGCCAGGTAGTGAGCAACGCAGAGTACAGGCCTAAAGTTGGGAAGACTCATCTTCCTGAATTTAAATCTGACCTCAGACACTTAACTAGCTGCATGACCCTGGGCAAGTTATTTAACACTGTTTGCCTCAGTTCCTCATCTGTAAAATGAGATGGAGAAGGAAACGGCAAACCACTCCAGCATCTTTGCCAAGAAAACCCCAAATGAGGTCACAAGGAGTTGGACACAACTGAACAATAAAAGCATGTAACTTTCACTTCTTAAAACTTAATTATATAGTTTCCCCCAGCTTACAGCAAATTAGAAGCAAAATGGAACTCACACGTTAGTGGCGGTTAGCACAAAGACAAAAGCGACCAAGAAGACAAAATTAAAAACATTTACCAATTCAAATTACAACACTATACAATAATGGATGCTCATGATGATAACATAATCAGAGAGAAAAGGTTAAATAATATAGTTTAGTATACTCTAAGAAAGCAGGGGAAGTCAAGTGAAAAGCAAGTATTTGCAAGAGACTACAAAATGCCAGACAAGCAGTGTCGGGGGATTTCAAATTTCCGGGGATACAAAGAAAGGCAAAAAGAACCTTTCTGAACTGGGAAAGGATGCTTACAGAAGGTAGAATTTAACTGAGATCTGAAGGAAGCCAGGGAAGTCAAAAGAGGGGGATGAGAAAGGACAGCATTCCAGATATGAAGGACGGTCAGAGAAAACCCACAAAGTTGAAAGATGAAGCATCTTCTGACACTGATAAGGAGGCTAGTGTCACTGAATTGAATAGTACATAGAGGGAAATAAGGTGTAAGACTGAAAAGATAGGAAGGGGCTAGGTTATTAAAGGATTTAAAAGTCAGAGGATTTTATATTTGATCCTGTAAATAGGGAGCCACTGGAGTTTATTAAATAGAGGTGAAACCCAACTTAATAAGATCAAATTGCCAGCTAAGTGGAGGATGGACTGCAGTGGGGAAAGAAGGGAGAGAATTGAGGCAGGGAGATGAACGAAAAGGTTATTTCAAATAGATCAGGAGCGAGGTATGATGAAGGTCTACACCGAAGTGGTAACAATGCAGAGGACAGAAGGACATATAGGAGACATTTTGTAAAGGCAGACATGGCAGGATTTGGAAATACATTGCACACAGGGGATGAGACAGTGAGGTAGAGAGTAGAATACCTAGGAAGCAAGACTGAGTGACTGAAAGGATGGCAATATCCTGCAAAGTAATAGAGAAGGGAGGAAAAGAAAAGGATGAAGAAGCTCCACAATTTTGACAAAAAAAAAAGGTTTATTTAAAATTAAGTTTAAAGGTTTTAGGTCTTGATGATGTAAATTTCAGATATCTGTAAAATTCATTTATATATGATCCAAGAATTCCTAACAATGGTACAGCATAATACAGCTACTGCAGTTATAAAAAAAATAGGTCAGGTGCAATAGCTTCACAAAAAAAACTAAGAAAATTTTGAGCTTATCAAAGTTTGATATAAGTGCTTTAGAATTAGGTGCCTCCACTTCCTTTCTTCTCACTTTTCTTAACCTTTTGTAGTCTGGCTTCCAAATTCAGAAATCTAAAGGTCTTTTCTCAAGCCTCACTGCATATGAGGGATGACCTCTCTTCCATCTTTGACAAAGTGACTCTATTCCACCTGATATTCTCCTCTCACAAGGTTTTCATGACAGTGCCTTCCTGGTTCTCCTCCTACCTATCTGTGTCCTTAGCTAGATCTTCATCAAGATGATGCCCACTAACCATAGAAGTCCCCCAAGGCTCTGGCCTGGGACTTCTCTTCTCCCTCTATACTCAATTGGTGATCTTATTAGCTCCATATATGCACTTACCATCTCTTTTAAAATGACTCTCAGATTTGCTTTTCCAGCCCTAAGCTGGATATGTTAGACATCTCCAAATGGATCTTAAACTCAACATTCCAAAACTCAATTACTGTTTCCCCCCCTTCAAATGCTCTCCTCTTCTGAAGTTCCCTACTATTGTGGATGATACCAACATCCTCCCAATCACTCAGGCTCTCAACCTACACGTCATCCTCAACTCCTCCATCTCACATAGATTACCCAATCAGTAGGCAAGCCCCTCTGTTTCTACCTCCATATGTCCCCCTTCCAGTCACTGCCACCACCCTGATGCAGGCCCTCATCAACTCACATCTGGTCTACTGCAATGGAATGAATCTCCCTGCCTCAATTTTCTCCTCACCCCAATCCACCTTTCACTCAGGTGTCAAACTAATCTTTCCTCAAGTGTACCATGTCAACCTCACTACTTAATAAATTCCAATGACTCCCTATTTGCCTGTAGGATCAAATACAAAATCCTCTGGTTTTCAAAGACCTTCATAACCTGGCCCCCTCTTTCCTTTCCAGCCTTCTTACACCTTATTTCCCGATCCAATAATGCTATTCTCCTTGCTGTTTCTCATACAAGACACATCTCTGAACACTTCACTTGCCATCTCCCATGCCTGGAATGCCCTCTCCTGCTCATTTTTTCCCGGGTCTCAACTAAAATCCTACCTTTTGCAAAAAAAAAGCCTTTCCTGGTCCTATTTAATTTAGTGCCTTCCCTCTGGGATTATCCCCAATTTCTCTTGTTTATAGCATATTGTCTGCCCCCATTGGACTATTAACTCCTTGAGAGGAAGGACATTTTTTTTTAATCTTTCTTTGTACGTCCAAAGCTTAGCAGGGCATCTAGCATATAGTAGGTGCTTTATACATGCTAGCTAATACTCCAATTGACTGGAGTATAATTTGGATGGATAAATTTCCCTAACATTCTGAGCCAAAAAAAGGAATTGAATTCATAAAGAAAAAGTCTAGGACAAAAGCTGACCCAATACCTCAAATCAACTCAAGAGTATGTCTACAGATTCATTTCAAAGCTAAGTTGAAATTACTCTACTCTCAACCTCAATCATCTTTGGAGCAAGAGGCTGAAGAAACTTCGTTGGTTGATGAGTAGTAAAGGTCCCAAGAGCTCTAAGCTAACAACCAGAACTGGAGGGGCTTAAAAGATCATAAAAAGATCACTGGATGAGCCCAAAGAAGTTAAAAAAAAAAATTGTAGTTTTTTTTGTTCAATTCATTTATTACACGGTGTTTTCACCATAAAAATCTACTTACAGAACTATCCAATTTCTAAATGTCTTGAAACTTTCCACAACGTATCTCAACTAATTACAATGACAAATTTCTTGAGTTAACCTCAACTACTATTTCTGCTTGTTCCATTAAACTCTCCAGGACCCTATAGCAGTTCTGGTTTAACTCAAAAGTAGTTAAGAACCAGGTTTCCCTTTTCTCCCGTCAGAAATTACGACAGCCTAAAATTAAAACTGCCATGTCTTTACCAAAAATTAAAATTACTCTCGAACACAGCTCCGATGCATCTTTCCTGGTCCGATTTTTTCCGTTGCAATTAAATGTTCCTTCACAAAAGATTAATGTAAAGAGCTGCGGTGCTACCTTATTATTATTAAATACAAAGGCATTTTTATCATCGATTTTTCTGAGTCAGTCCTGATTTTTCACTGAGATTTCTGTAGTACCGAAAAAAAAAAAACTGCCTGCGGAAACTAGGGGGAGGAAAAGGCTCGGGAAGGCTCCTCCACCCCAAAGCTCCCCCAGCACCGACTGCATTTAGTTAAAGAGAGCAAATGTGCAAAGGCTTCACGCTTTGGGGAGGGCGGGGAGAATGGAGGAGGAGGAGGAAAAGGGGGCGCGGGAAAAACTTGGGCAAGGGAGCTGCTCTTCTCCGGTAAGTCTCGGCGGGGAAGAAGCGGGGCGAAAGTGGCGGCATGGCAGCAGCGTGGCCCGGCTCCGCTCCCCGGCCGCAGGCGATAATCTCCCCTTCCTCCGAGAAGCCTCGGGCCGCGCTAAAAATAGGTACCTCGGTCAGTCACCCCGCCACCCTGCTCGGAATAGCCTCGGACACCGCCGAGCCGCCCCCGAAGGAGACGCCGCAGACCCGTAGGGCTGCCCGGAGACCTCGGGAGACCTCCCTCCTTCCCGGGTCCCTGCGCTGGGGCCAGGCGTGGAAAAGTCGGCGAAGGGAGAGAGGATGGAGCCTGTGCCCCGGCTCCCCCGCCCCGCCCCCGGCCGGCCCCCGTCGCCTGGGCCTCCGCCCGCCGCAGTGTCCCGGGAGAAGCGGGCGGCCCGAGGCCTAGAGCCCGCTAAGGCAGGGAGGCCCGGCCGGGCCGCGCCGCGGGATGAACCCCCGCGGCCGCGCCCCATTCCCAGCCCGGCCCGGCCCGCCGTGGCCTCGTTCGCTCGTTCGCTCGCTCCTTCACCCCGGGGCTGGACGCCCTTAAGGCTCCGGCCCGACCCTCCTCCTTCCCGGCCTTCCTTCCTCACCGTGCGCGGCCTCCGCGGCACCGGTGAAAGGGAAAAGGGGCAGAGGCTCAGGAGCCGAGGCTGGTCCCGAGGCTCAGGAGCCGAGGCTGGTCCCGAAGCTCACGAACGGTGAGGGAAGCCGTGTTCCGACGCGCCGCCGCCGCCGCCGTCACCTAGGTGCCTGTGTGGTCGCCCGGCAGCAAGCTGACGGAGCTGGGGGGCGGGGCCAGCAGCGGCACGTCCCCGGCGTCTGGGCCGCGGGGCCCAGAGACCGGCCCCTTAAAGACACAGGCGCGCAACCCTCCCTCGGCCCGCCTCGCCCCCGCCTCGCCCTGGCCCCGCCCCCGGCCCCGCCCGGCTGGGACGGGAGCCGACTGCTCTGCCTGGCTGAAACCGCCTCGCGCCGGAATTCAGGAGCTGCGTTCCGTGACAGGGCCAAATGGACACCTTATCTGGGGTTTACCCTACGTCACTCGCATCCAGCTACACCGGTGCCCTCTGCTCCGCTGCAGGCTTTAAGTCACATGCCTTGCAAAATCTGATCCCGCGGGCTGTGCTCAGACCACCCACTGCAAGCCCGTCTGGTGCTTTGAACCTTGAAGAAAGACATTGAGGAATGAGACGGTGACAACAAATGAATAAACATTTATTAAGCGCCTACTGTGTGCCGGTCACTGTACTAATCGCAAATTTACGAGGAGGCAAAAGAGTCTGCCTTCAAGGAGTTTGCAACATGCAAACAAAAAGATACAATCTATATGCAGGATAAATAGGAAATGATTAACAGAGAAAGCACTAGAACTAGGGGTTGGGGAAGGCTTCCAAGAAAACATGGGATTTTAGTTGGGACTTAAAGGAAGCCAGGGAGGTCAGATATAATAATAATAATATTGCTGGGTATGCACAATTTAATGGTAGATAGTTTATTTTTCATAGTTCCAAATTATTTTCCAAAGTGGTTGGACCAGTTCACAGGTCCATCAACAGTAGATTAGTGCACCTTTTTTCTCAAATCCCAAATTCAGTATTTTTCACTTTGCTTTACTGACATCTTAGCGTGGGAGGTAGTACTTCAGACTTGTTCTAATTTACATTTCTTTAACTATTAGTGATTTAGAGCATTTTTAATATGACTTGATAGCTTGGATTTCTTCTTCCGAAAACTGCCTATTCATATCCTTTGATCATTTATCAGTTGAGGGAAGGCTGTTAGTTCATATATATCTTATAAATGAGACCTTTGTCAGAAAAACCTTCTGCAAAGATTTCCCCCCAATTTCCTGCTTTTCTTTTATTTTGAGCTGTATTGTTTCTGTATGTGTAAAAATTCTTAAATATTTTGCATAATCAAAATTGTTCATTTCTCCTCCTCTGATCCTCACTGTCTCTTATCTGGTCATAAATTCTTCCCCTCTCCCTCGATCTGGCAGGTAATTTCTTCCATGCTCTTCTAATTTGCTTATGATATAACCCTTTTTATATAACTCGTGTACCCATTTGGAATGTATCTCGGTATATGATGTGAAATTTTGATCTGTACCTAGTTTCCACCAGACTCCTTTCCAATTTTCCCAACAGTTTTTGTTGAGTAGGGAGCTCTTGCCCCAGTCGCTGGGATCTTTGGGTTGATCAAACACAAGGTTACTGTATTCATTTGCTTCTGTATTGCATATAGTGTACCTAACCTGTCCCATTAATCAACCTCTCTATTTATGTGGCTCCAAGAATCTGTAGCCTGTGCAGTGGCCACATCCCAGTAAAACTGTCTCAGCAGACAGGCTAAACCAGGTTGAGGGTAATCTGACAGGCCTCAAATTCATCAATGCCTACCCCAAGCACACGTGGAGCTTCCTGCCATCTCATCCCCACCCAGGAATGGGCAGATGAGAACAATTTGTTCCAGGGGTCACGAAGGCAACTAAAGCAGGTACTATGGATCAATAAGAACTTAGATGTCAAAGACCCCAACATCATCTGCTGAATCCCAGACCATCATCAGTCAACTTGACTTTTGTCCTGCCACTGGACTTCGAGATGATTCTTCCTCACTTTGATCCAATTTACAAGCAAGTCAAGATGTTACCATTTACATTGTGATATCATTGGGCCTCTTTCAAAACGAAGGACAAACAACAACAAAAATAGCATTCATATAATACTTTAAGTTTCGCAAAGCATTTTACATACTCTTCTTTGATCCTCAACAACAACCTATGAATTAGATGCCTGTGTGACAAATGAAAAGTCCAAGAGACATAGTTTCTGGGTAATTAATAATCAATTTCTTAATAATGATAAGCAAATTATTAATAAAATGGGGTCAGTGGCACTCTTGGAAACCAAAGACAAACCTTGGGCACCTGTTGTATGTTTAAATAACCTAGGAAGAGTGGGTGGTCCTGACAGGCAGAAATCAACTCTGATTGGTTAACAATTAATGAGAGGATATTCTCTCTAATTCTCTCTAATAATGAGAGGTGAGTTTATTCTAACGAGGGGCTGGGGGAACTTGATTCTTACCACTTTTGGACAAAGAGATGCATCCATCCCCACCTTGGGCAATCTAGACAAAATGATGTATTCTCCACCCAGTCTTACCTAAACAGAACAATGGTGGGGTTACAGTAAGAATTCCACTAAATAAGAAGGTCTTTACCCATTAATCAGAACTAAGCTTTCCCAGTTAGATGGGGTTCTTACCTAGGATCGAACCCAATCTCATCATCATCAGCCCAATATTTTAGAGGCTGCTCCATAATTGGGTTATTAATAATTATTTCTCTCAGCTTGTATTATCCCTGTTTTACTGATTAGGAAACAGGCTGTAAGAGGTTAAGGGACTTGCCCTGAGTCACATAACTTAAAAGTATCTGCGGCAAAATTTGAACTCAAGCCTTTCTGATACCAAGTGCAGTATTAGATCCACTTTGTCACCTAACTCACACATCTCTTCTTTTTCATTCCTTTTTTTTTTTTTTTAATTTTCCTTCCCTTGACTTTACTGGGACAGAAAAGAAATTCTCAACAGACACAGATAAAATGTGAACAAATATGAGAAGCCTTTTATTTGCCCGATGATGGCCCTTCATAGAAACCACAACCCTAATGCACTGAAAGCCTCAGTCGAAGACATTAGCCCCAACCCATGACTTGTTTCTTCCTCAAGCAAATGAATATTTGTTGATGATTATAAATATAACTAATACATTATATATATACATATATACATACACATATATAGATAGATAGATAGAACTTTAAGATTTCCAAAGAAACTTAAAAACATATCATTTTATCTTCATAACAATTCTGAGAAGTAGGTTCTATTATTATTCCCATTTTACAGATAAGGGAACTGAAGCAGACAGAGGTTAAGCAACTTGTCCAGGGTCACACAGCTCTGTCTGAGGCCAGATTTCCACCTAAAACAATTTGATCAGTTTATTGTCATTTGTTTTATTTTGCTGTAAATAAATATAACTTTACTTTATTCTAAGTCAATTAAATATTTTATCCAGGAACCAAGATATTTAAATAAATGCCCTAGTATACAAGGGCATTGATGTTGTAGTATATGTTAAATTACTTCATTCTTCTAATCCTGGAAGAAATCATTAGAATCTTCAGGAACCTTGGCTCCAGATTCCCTTCCCAGATTCATGGTTCCAGATTCAAGTATCAATGGACCAAACAGAGGAAGATTTCCTTTCCTGAAACTGGAAACCTAGAATTTCCTTGAATACAATAGCAAATCTATAGGCTAACTATTTGACTCCTGTTTGCTTTCTTCTGATTTCAATTGCTTAAAAAAAATGTGCTGTTTCATTCCAGAGCAACAAAATCTCAACCTTCCACACCCTTCAAATTCCATCATCTACAAAGTAAGAATTAACAATAATCAGTCTACCTACTCTCACAAGATTATTGCGAAGAAAGTGTTTTACATTATTTAAAGCATTGTAGATATGTAAGCTGTTTACTTTGATAAAGACCATGATCCGACAATTCCAAAGAACCCACGATGACAAATGTTATCCACCTCCAGAGAGAGAATTGATGAACTATGAGTGCAGATTGAAGTATATATTTTTTTTACTTTATTTTTCCTTTTTGTGTGTGTGGCTAACATGGAAATAAGTTTTGCATGACTTTACTTGTATAATCAACATCATATTGCTTGCCTTCTCAAGGGGTGAGGGAGGGGTGGGAGAGAGGGAAAGAATTTGGAACTCAACATCTTTTAAATGAATATAAAGATATGAAAAATATGAAAAAGAAATTTACATGATGATTTTGTATATTTGAAGGGAATAGCAAGTTGTACATAGTAGATTTGAAGTTTCATGTACAATCATCTTTTTCATTGTACTATGTTATGGAAGTGCTTGTTTTATTGCATAAAATAAAAATAAAATAAGATAAATTTTAAAATGAATATAAAAATTTAAATGTAATTGGGAAGTATTTAACAAACTAAATAAAAATATATTTAAAAATAAATTCACCATAGATTTTAAAACATATGAGCTGTTATTTATTATTTTTTCAGAGATAAGGTACAGATACACACTCTTGTAGCAGAAGTGATCAGAAGAATTCTTCATTTGCTGGATTGGGCACCTCCCATCAAAATGGCACCTTGCTAGGATGACACAAGAAACCCTTGTGACTAGGGTTACTTTAGTGACAACTGAGCACCAGGGAGGAGAAACTTTTCCCCAAGGACTCTATAAAAGCTTCAGAAATAACTCCACCCTTCTCTTTTGAAACCTTCTCCTTCTGCACGTTTTTTGTCCCTTAGATGAAAAGGGTCAAAGAGGCTAGTAGAGCTGTGGCAATGTCAGCCTATGGAACAAACACATACCTGGGGGAGACATATATGCTTTGCCTTCAGAGGTGAGGAATCTGAATGCTTGACTGCCTTCTGCCTTTCTCTTTTCTTTTATCAATACAGGTCAGATATTAATGATCTTGAGAAATAGATGTTTCCAGGGTTGACAGTGGTCTTATGGTCAAGATTCCCTGCTCCAGATTCAAACATCCATCAACCAAAAAGAGAAGTATTTCCTTAACAGCATGCTTCTTGAAGGGGAAGGTGACCACTACCTGGATCATCCTGAAGTTGAACCACTAAGCAAAGCCATGGCTTGTCTGGTCATGAGATCTGGCCCTGGTGAGCTGCTCAGACAGTGCAGGTATGAGGTGAATGTGAAATACCTTTTCAGCAGTCCCACAAAGTTGCCTATATTTCCAAAGGAAGTACAATGGGTTAATTGAAGTGTTTTATGATTCCTGCATTTGTTTTTTGAGTCTTTTATATCTTATGCATGTTCTGTGAAGATGAAATAAATAGCTGTCCTACATAGATTGTGTATATTTTCTAGAAGAGACCATGTTATCCATAGTTTGGAGAGAAATGGACCATATTTAGCTTGTTTTAGAAATTTCCCTAGACTTTAGGGGGGAGGGAAGGGACTAATAATAATACTAATAATTGTAACAACAACAATAATAATAAACATTTATACATTATATATTTATATAACATTTTAAGGTTGTCAAAGTGTTTTACACGCATATTACCTCATTTGATCCCCATAACAACCCTGCCAAAGAGAAGGAGACCTGATCCTTCACATTGGGGTCATTCCCCACCCAGGTCCACGTGAACCTAACTTCCACTTCTTGGGTCCCTCAGAGTACACTTGTCAACAGGTTTAATGAAACTTATGTGATCTTGGGTAACTTACATAATTTCTCTGGACCTATTTCCTTTTCCATAAAATAAGGGATTTGAAAAAGATAATTTCTAAGGTCCCTGACAGTTCTATAATTTGTTTTGCGAAATATGCTACTCAAAGTAGACATAGATCACTTAGTTTGATATATGACTTAATTAGCATTTTTATTTTCCTTCTTGACATAAGTAAATTTGTTATTCTTTCTCTTTGCCAGTTATATTTATCAGCCTTCTCAGCCTCTCTGGGTGATTTAACACTGACATGCTTATTATGAAGTGGAATGGATACCAAGTCTACAAGGTATGAACACCTCATTCAGTTTTGGATTTCATATCATCCTACATAAAAAGATTTTCTGTAAAAAGTATTTGTGAAAGCCCTATTAGGAATTTCTACCAACCCTCTTATATTTTGAAGTACAATATAATATGATATAATTAGCTATAATTAACACAT
The DNA here is from genome assembly GCF_900497805.2 of Vombatus ursinus. Classification (NCBI taxonomy): domain Eukaryota; kingdom Metazoa; phylum Chordata; class Mammalia; order Diprotodontia; family Vombatidae; genus Vombatus; species Vombatus ursinus. The sequence continues at coordinate 259,089 of NW_020954671.1, read as the reverse complement.
TTAATTTACCTAGTATATAATTAAACTCCACAGTTTACTGCAATGGAATTTCATTGAAACCAATAGCTAAGCGGTGTAAAAAAAGGGGGGGGGTAGAATTCAAGCTTCTGACATCTGTGATACCACTAACTAGAAACTGTGCTCTGGCCCAGCTCCTGATGGCCACCTTGGTCCTCTTGAAAAGGGGCTGGGGAAATGGGGCCTAGAAGATGATTTGGCAACTGAGCCAGAAACAGCTATCCACTCAATGGGCTATGTAATGGAGAAAGGAGAAAAGCTCCTCCCTCCTTCGAGCATAGCATATCACTTTAGAATTCTGTCAGTTCTCCCTTGGACTTCCAACAGGGGGAGAAAGGGTATCTCTTTCCTCCCTAGAAGCCACGGTAACTCCACACACAAGGCAGTGAGAACATGTGCTTGCCTAGGTGAGCCTAAAATAGGATTTAAAATCACCGGATATGGGCCGGATGCCTCTTCTTTCTTGTGTTTCTTTTGTGTTGTGTTCTCTTGTGTTTGAGCACAAGGTGGATAAACAGGAATTTTGAGAGATGGTGGTCTCCAGCCTTTGCAACTACTTCATGAATTCAAGAGTTCCCAAGTTGGTGCTGCCTATTGGGAGGCACTTCCCGCAACTACACTGCCTCATGAAGCCAAGAAGGAATTCTGGCCCCTTCCAGGGAGACGCATGTTCTGATCTCTTGCTGAAGGACATACATGACCAGAGGCTACCGGTTGGTCCCTTGTTCTCCGTGAACGAAGGGTTTGGTCGAAGACCCGCGGTCAGGGAAAGAAACATAGAGCAGGAAACGCAGCCAGGGACTCGAGGTCCAGTCTCAGGCTCCCCTAACCCAGCCTGGGCTACTTCCACCGTATGCAGGGAGCCGCCATCGCTAATGGGAAAAAAGTCCCCTCCCTCTCTGCTAGTAGTCTAACGGAGAGCTAGGTGAGTTTCTAATTGTTATGCTCACAAGGAGGTTTTTCTTCTCAGTCCCTAAAAAAGAAACAAATAAACAAAATTACAGATGTTTCAAATCACTGTGAAAAGGAGACAGACTGGTTTAGACTGCAACTTTGAAACGACCTTTTTTGATTCTGACGGCACGAATCCAACTAGCAAACCAACTATACCGAAACAAGAGTTGAGATTTGCTTTAATCACCATGAACATGCTCTCACAATATTTGACAGAAAGCGTTTAAAACGTTTCAGGACTTAGACACAACAGGATGTATAATAGCCATTGCCATGGTAAAAACCATAGGAGGAAAGATGCTATTATAAGAGAATATCAAAGACAGACATCAAACATCATTATGGCAAAAGCAACTTGAGAGAGCTGTTGAAGATATGTGGAAGGATACTGGAAGATTACATCATTATCTACCTGGTCAATGCAGTAGAAAATCTGACTGCCATATTGCCTTATTAAAAGAGACAAAAAATAAGCATGGAATCCAAAAGTGTATCAGAGATTCTAGCTCTTCTTAATTGTCAATTGAAAATAAAAGGC
>NW_020954671.1:256720-257533 GCF_900497805.2 Vombatus ursinus | reverse complement strand
GGGCAGCTAGGTGGCACAGTGGATACAGCACCAGTCCTGGAGTCAGGAGGACCTGAGTTCAAATACGGCCTCAGATGATTGACACTTACTAGCTGTGTGACCCTGGGCAAGTCACTTAATCCCATTGCCTAGCTCCCCCCCCAAAAAAAAGGCAAAAATTAAGATGAAAAAAATTAAATCAGTGCAGGGAACAAAAATAAAAACAATTCAGCATCCATCACAAACTTGAATACAATGGCTTGAGAAACTGAAAGACAGAGAGAGACAGAGATAGAGAGAGAGAGCTCCTAAAGGACAGTATAAAAAATTCATGATCTATATTGTCATAAGCAGCCCAATACAAAGAAAATGCAAGTTGGATCAGCAGAAAGGTTATGCACCATTCATATAATGAATGGCAGATCAATAATGTCAAGGGAAGTAACAGAAAATCTAGCTTCTTTGCAAAGCTGGAAAGCAGCAGGGCAGGATAAGATCTGTAATTAGTGGCTCCAATACTTCACAGGGGCACATAAATTACTATCAAGTCACCTCACCAGGTTCCTTTCAGATTGATACCATCTTTAACAGGAGGCATCGAATATTTACTTGCAGTCGTGGTCTGGGACATTCACAGACCCCATCAGCTTGCTTAGCGGATGTAACCTGCCCACAGGGAGGAGTCTGGGCAGCTACTTCCAGAAGAATTTGTAATGGCATGTGAAGAAGAAAGTGCAGGGTATTCATGAACATTTTGTGACTGGTTCTGGTTAGCTAACCATAGAGCCATTTTTCCAATGGTTTTGTAGTCAGAACTAATAGAAAGGCATAAAT
>NW_020954671.1:244828-256673 GCF_900497805.2 Vombatus ursinus | reverse complement strand
ACACACACACACACACACAGACACACACACACACACACATCTATTTGTCTCTGAAGGAGCTTAATTATCCTTTCTCTTGGTGTCCAGCAAGAGACCATGCGATAAGAGGAAAGGCCTTAGGGCTTTTCTCTTCTGAGGCCATACGGACCCAAGAAAAAGGCCTGAGTCTTTGGCTTTTTCATTCATTTTAGGTGCTGGGAGTGGAATCTCTAATCATGGGAAAATGAGCCAAAGAATCCAGGAATAAGAATCCAGGTTAGGTTTTACAGCTAGCACAATATTAATGCCTAGAGCAGCAAGAAACAATCTTCAAGAATGACCTTTGGGACCCCAGCCTAGTGGAAAAAACTCACCAAGCAGTCATGCCATATCGGGACATGAACTTTTTTGGAACAATATTATAAAGGAATTGGGCTAAGTTTTGAACCTACTTCCTCAGAGACTGAAGTGGTATAAGAGAATATTCCCTAGAGATATTGAGGGAAATGTTTGTAAGTTTGTTCATACAAAATCTTTGAAATAAATGTCTCTTTGTAAAAGCTGTCTGATGTTAAGTGACTAAATGGAACGGGGAGGGGGTAGTCAATAATTAAAAGGAATGCAGTGATATTATGGCATTAAAGAAGAAAAATCCCAACCCCTCAAGGTAACTTGCAAGTCCCTGTGTCGGGGAGAGAAAGCTAGAGCATGCATGCTGTGAGCTCTCATCTAACATAAAATTGGGTCCTGCACATTTGTGGGGACCCCTAGAGAGATTCTCCACCTGGGACTTTAAATTTAGGACACCCTAGTTTGCAGACGCCTAGAGATATGGACCAGCATTACTCTGTAATTATTCAGTCAGTTCTCTGTTGTGTGTTTCCTCAACAGTCAGTTTCATTTGAGGTGATTTTGCAAACCTTGCATTTGTTGATTTGTTGAATGTTTAAAAACAGATGCTTGCTATTACTGAATTCTTACCGAGTCTGCTAAGAGAAATATGGGGTTTGTACTGCTAGAATGCTGGTGCCTAGTTGAGAAATGTTTATGGGGTTTTTTTTCGTTTTGTATTTAAATAGACCTAGCCTGCTTATGAATTCTTATGACTTTAGATTCTTATGACTTTAAAGGTCATAGGATAAAATTTGCCCATTTGCCTAGCAATTTCAAATAAGCAACCTCTAGTGCTTGGTTCCTTTTCTTGGGAGGCTCACCCAATCTCTGGGGCATGTATGACCTTGTTTTAGATTTTTTTCTAACAGCCTACTTGTCCTGCTTGATGAGTTTGCTATTCCATTTGGATTCTCCTTACATTGGCTGGGATTCTTTGGGGGATATTTCCAGTGCTCTTTGGAATAAGGGTCCAGAGAAAATTTGCCTGGACCTTTAAGGGAATTTCCTATGGTAAAGGGTCTCCTAGAGAAATTTTGATGTGTCCATGCATAGAGAAAGAGATATTTGGAAATTTTGTCTAGACTCCATTGGGATGGTCTTACATAATGAAGGAATCAAGGAAGATGTTTCACCCAGCACAGTTATTTTCTCCCTAGAGGGTTATAAGGTGACTTCCAGTCCACCCCAGGTCTCCAATCTCTGTGTAGTGAGTCCCACACACTATGGGATTGAGATAGGGAAGCCTCTGACATAAGAAGCTTCATTTTATTTTTCTTTAGGATTTACTCATTGATTGAACTTGTCCTGTGGGTCCAGAGTAAAGAAGTGGGGCCTGTGGGAAACCAAACTGTTTGGTTTTTTGAGAGTGTGTGTGGGGGGTAACTTCCAATCAACTCAAAGTCCTAAATACCTTTAGATAGGGTTTAAGTGGTCTGGAAAGCTCTGTTTGGACCAGATTTCCTTTTAAGATAGAAAGCTGATTTTCTTTTACTTTACTTTTCTTTCTTTCTACTTTTGGGTCAAAAAAAGACATTTGAGCACCAAGTCAGGCACTTGTTGATTACAAAACATGCAGTAATCTTCGGTAAACTTAGTGAAATGTGCCATTTGATGAATCTGCAGGACTTTGCATTTGGAAATTTGCATAATTTGCATAATTGTGATTTTTGACTCCATATGTATGATGGTATCAGTTCAAACCACACTATTTTCAGATGTTTTCCTGTATGTCTCTGGGGAAAGAAATGAAAAGACAAAATTTATGCCTCTCCAGAGAACCCAGATGATTGCTCTGGGTTAGAGACATGGACAATTTGCTCAAAATAAACTCTGCCTATTACATGGAAATAACACATTTTTACATTAGAGAATTGTAATAGGAACCTGGCACATTCATATACCCTATCAGTTTGCTCAGTTGATAGAACCACTCCATGTAGAATATGGTAGGGAGCTGCTTCTGGTAGAACTATGATGGTGTATAAGAGAAATGCCTTGGAGAGACTGTGGAATAAGTGTAGACACTTCTGTAACTGGTTTTGATGAGCTAAGCACATGGTAAATGGGAAGTTCTTTGAGGCAATTAAAATACCTTGAGGAGCAAAAAGTGATCTTCAGGAGCAACCTTCTGAACCTATGCTAGTGAAAGATGAAATGAGAATTCATCTATATCAATGATGTCACATTTGAACATGAACTTGGTGGAACCAATGCTATGTAGAAACTGAGCTAAGTTTTCTCCCAGAGATTGAGGTGGTATAGGGAAAAATATGCCCTGGAGGTATTGAGTGAAATGTTCCTACTTTGTCATTGTTCCATTTTTAAAGTAAACACCCCTTTGAAAAAGCTACTCAGTGGTAAGTAGTTAAATGGAACTGGGTCTATAGCTAGTCAATAACTCCAAACAGTGGGAAGGAACATAGCCAGTGGGGGGCTTGAGCTCATGGCAATACAGAAAAGAGATACCTACAGTCCTCTTATGGTAGCCAACCTGTCTCTGACAGAGTAGGACCAGATGATTCACACTACATACTGTACTATGAAAAACTGAAAACACCAGTAATACCTTAACATACATGCCAATTATTTAAGTACTTTATATAAAGCACTCATAGCTTGTGTAACAATTTAAAAAAACTAAACTAAAAAGCTAAAAGAAAACAATATATAAACTAAGGAGCAAAAAGAATTTGCCAGAAAGTCTCAGGAGCACAAAGAGCAACTTATTACAGAACAACCCACCTAGAAGTGCCATGACTTCTACACTGTTTTTGTATCACAAAGCCTTTGACAGAGTTCTGAATTCATGAATTGTTTTTGTACTGAGAACATATTAAATAGTTAAAACTATTGTATATTCTGTGTCCACATGGAAAATAGTCCTCTTTTTAAAATATGTCACCAATGTAATATTGTCAAGAACAATTGCTATAAAATGCGACATTTTTCAGGAAGACAGCCATTATGGTTTCTGCCTCGTCTTAAATCCATTATCATGTCTTCCAAAAAGAATGTTATCATGTCTTCCAAATTAAAAAGGGAGTCAAACCAAAGCATTTTATTAATCACTTAATATACATAGATAGCCATCAACCTAAATGTCCCCACCAAAAAATGTATTAAATAGCTCTTTCTTCTTATGGAATATTTTTCCAGTAACATCAAAATGTCACGTAGACTTATTACGTGTAAAATGTTTAGTGTACGCCATCCACAGGTTATGCCACAGGTGTCAAACATGTGGCCTGAACCAGATTAAAATGTAATTGGAAAATATTTAACAAAAGAAATAAAAATACAATAAAACATAAATAATGTTTATATGTGATTGTCTAAATAACATGAGGCCTGCTGGGATTCTCATACGTGGTTTATTGACCCACATTTCTATTTGAGTTTAATGCCACTGAGCTACATAAATGTAAAAATTGAAGGCTTCAAGCTTGAATCTTGAGTTCATATTGAACCACAAATGAAGGCCATACCTATAAATACCTTGGTCTCCTCCAGTTAAGAAACACCAAGTGTATCAAAAGATATCAAAGAAAAGACTAAGTAGCTGATATGTTAAGAGACTTACTGACATCCTGAAATCAAAGCTGAATGGGAAGAACTAAAGCATGTAACACCCACAAAATACCAATCTTAATATACTCTTTTGGAACTGTAAAATAGACCATGACAGATCTGGAAGATATACTATCAAAAATCTGTGTGATATTAAACACAGGGACCTAAAGGCAGCTACAGAAAGATTAGTTCTTTCTCACCAAAAAAAGAGGAAGAGAATTAGTAGACATTCTTAGAGCACATGATAGTTCAAATACCTACACAACGGCTTTTGAAGCCAACATTACTTCACTGAATAAAAGCCAAAACAGGTATATGCCATTGGATGTGTTGAATGTAACTAAAAGTGGTTTATCTCTGGATAATACTTATGAAATAGCACAGATCCAAGGACAGATCCAAAATGTCCACCATGAGTGACACATCATGAACTTAGCCAACAATATGTAGACGAAGGAATACCAAATATAAGGTTAAGTAATACAGGTTTGTTTGCAGAAAGGGAGGAAAACTGGTAGCAATGCCAGACCCAGGCATTGCCACTGGAAACTATAAAAGAGTTATCCTTAAGGAGACTGCAATTAGTGAGAAATATAGATTATTCAAGAAAATGGTGATAATACCCCACATTGAGTCACTTTAGCTCTGAATTTGGGGCAGCTAAGTGGTGCAGTAGATAGAGCACTAGGGCTGGAGTCAGGAAGACCTGAATTCAAATCTGGCCTCAGACACTCATTAGCTATGTGACCCTGGGTAAGTCCCTTAACCTCTTTCTCCCTTAGTTTCCTCATCTGTAAAATGAGGCTAATAATAGCATCTACCTTCTAAGATTGTTGTGAGGACCAAGTGATATAATAATTGTCAGGTACTTAGCACAGTGCCTGACACATAGCAAGCACTATATAAGTGTTAGCTTTTACTATTATTGTTGTTGTTATTAAGCCCACCCCCTGGATAAAGTAGAGGCGGAAAAGAATTACCTTGGTCAACCCCTTATGACATCACTTGTTTTGTTCCATGACATCATCCACCCCTTCCATGTGACATCACATGGGAATTTCCCCATTCATATCCCGCCCCTATGACATCATATGAGAATTTTTCCCACCTTTACCTCACCCCCGTGACATCAGCAGTTTTTTCACCATCTGAGGTTATGCTTCTACCTCAAGGATATATTAAGGTAAACCCAAGAAGACTTCTCCAACCACTCTTGCTTTGGGAGTATTGCTTCTGCTCCCCAAATTTTACAAAGCTGTTGGTATCTCCTCTAAAATTTACAAATTTTTCTACCCTTCTGACCTTATAAAGTACCACCTGGAGTTTACAAATCTGATTTTGTTTTAGTGGAATTTTACAAAATTGGATTCATTTCCCTGGCATTTACTAATGTCTCCTCAGCTTTGAAATAATGTCATATAGAAAATTTGTATAGAGATATGGGTGTAGCATTTCCTCCCATGTTTCCAAATGCATTCATAGAAAGCTATCCAGGGTCCATCCAACTGATGCTCTGTTTTTGGCTATTAAAAGTGAGAAAGACACTTTGGAGAGCCTAGTGGAGTTGAAGAGTATGCCTGCCAGAAATAAAGAGGTTACTGGTCAGAATGATCACAAGACCATGTGTCAGTGGTCTAGACAGTGACTGACCCCTGTTTCTTACTCTTTGGTTTTTCTTGAAATACAGATTTGCATCTCCATTGATAAGCAATAACGTGAAACCGTAGGAGGACTCCTCTTTCTAGGTGAAAAGATTCTATTAGTCAACACTTTTGATAGATTGTGTTACCATTAACCTGTTAAATCAAGAGAGCCAGAAGGAAATGAGAAAGCTGTGTAAAAAGAATAATGGTTGGGGGGAAGTGCAATTATTTAAAAAGCAAAAAAGGTCTCTCGATACTGAACTTATATCTCTATCAACCCCAGTACCTAGAGCAATGATGTCAAACTCAAATAGAAATTGAGCCATTGAATCCTATATAAGGATCCCTTGGGGTTACATTGACTTAGAAAACCACATATAAACATTACCTATGTTTTTATTGCATTTTTATTTATTTTGTTAAATATTTCCCAATTACTTTTTCATCTGCTTTGGGCTACACTGGGAAACACTGGGGACTACATGCTGCCCCAAGTGTTTGACATATGCTTAGAGGACTTTATGATGGTTGACAACCCTGCAGAGCCTATTTCAAAGGTCTGCATATGTTGTTACTGCTTGGTTGTAAGGAAGGAAGAGGAGAAGCAGTAGCAGCACTTCTGTGGCAGCTTCACCCTGCCTTGTATCCCCCTCCATCTCAGTCTTCCAGGTCTACAACCCTGGCATCCCATCAACTCTCCAGTCTCCCACCTCTACCCACCCCCCACCTCACCAGCCCAGATGCCCCACAAAAAAAAAGCACAGATTCCTTCTTCCATCAACCCTCACCCAATCATATAAATAAAGATAACGCAGATCATATGTAAAAGAACCAAAACAAATCTTTACTTATAGTGTAAGCCAAGCATTCCTCTTGAGTTTTTTTTTTCAGTTTTCAGAGGTTGTTCACGAACCACCTCTTCAAGGATACTATGAGGATCACCAGGTGATGATACCAACAAATGTCCCTAATATCAAACTACATTGAACAAAATAAGCTTTCCAAATATAGAGACTTAGCAGAGGGGATCAAAATTATGTGGGAACAGGATGATACATATCATCCCTGTTATCTGGTCAGCTAATGGATTTGAATCAAGGGACAGAGCTAACATCCTAAAACTTTTATTTAACCACAAAAAAAATTATTTTATTAACTTGTGTAAGAATGTCTGTAGAATATGAAATATAAAAACAATAATAGTAATATAGCAACTTCTAGAAAAAAAGGTAATTTATACCTGAACCTCATAGAAAAATGTTGAAAGGATAAGGCGATAACAAGAGATTTGGTCCTTGAAAATTCAGGACCCAATCACAGAAAAGAGGATGATAACCAGGAGTTAAATTAAAAGCAAAAATGCAACCAGGTAATCCCTTTTTGAGGCATAAATAAGTGCCTTCAGTAAATTAGAAAGGGAGCCAAGTGTTTTGATGAACAGTAGGGATAATTAACATAGAAATGTAATACAGGCTTGTCTAAGCATGGCATCCTGAAGGGACCTTTGGAGCACATCCAGATGGTACAGCCAGCCAACCCAGCATGGAAGCCCGAAGAAGTCAGAGTGCCTGAGGCTTGAATCAGAGGGGAGTTTTGGGCTTGAACTGGGATTGTACTGTGTAGAAACCGAGCTAAACTGTGGTCCTAACTCCTACTCCCCAGAGATTGAGGTGGTGCAAAGTGGGAAGAGAATTATGCCTCCTACATGTTGGGAGAATAAGTTTGTGTATTTGTGATTATATCTTTTGTAGTAAATATTTCTGTGTAAAAGCTAATCTGACTGTTAGTGACTAAAAGAAACTGGGGTGCAGGGGACCCGCAATTGAGGGAAAACAATCAGTGGGACTAGAGCCATTTGCAGAGAGCCTAGACACCACCCCCAATCCTCTTACCAGAGAACCCTGGGGGAGTAGTGAAATGTAGCCTACCTAACCTTCAGGTAGTGGGGGGCCAGGGTAGTTTCTGTTAAGACTGCAGTTTACTCGCAGCACAGAAGCCATGAACTGAATTGAAAACAGGGGAAGTCCTTCATTCCCTTGCTCCCTTTTTTACCCTAGCTGATGTTTGTTTCTGTTCTGTGTTATTTATCATTCCCAGTTTCAGATGCCAGAGGTGACCCCCTTATACTCAGATGTTGAAGCCATGGAGACCTTGGAGCCAGGATTCCAGGAGAGATGGTACAGCCAGCAAGAACTTCACAAAAGCTCTGAGAAGCCAGGGTGCCTGGGAACTTTATTTTCTTTCTTTTTTAAAAAAATCAAATTAGCCAATGGTTTATTTTGTTGGGTTTTTTCTCCCATAAAACCAGCTCCTAGTTTTATTTATTAATTAGTTCAATGGTTGGCTGTTGTTTTTTAACTTTCAGTTTCATTAATCTCTCCTTTGATTTTCAGGATTTCTATTTGGGTGTTTAATTGGGGATTTTTCATTTATTCTTTTTCTCATTTTTTTTTTTTGGTTGCATGCCCAATTCATTGATCTGCTCTCTCTTTCTTTTATTGATGTAAATGTTTAAAGATATAAAGTTTCCCCTAAGTCCTGCTTTGGCCACATCCCACAAATTTGGGTATGTTGTCTCATCATCATTTTCTTTAATGAAATTATTGATTGTTTCTATGATTTGTTCTTTGACGTACTCATGCTTTAGGATTAGATTATAGTGGTTTCTTTCAATATCTATTTTGCCCTCTGGTTCTAAAACATCTAGGCAGTTTTCTTTTATTTCTTGAAATATGATGTCTAGGCTTTTTTTTTAATCATGATTTTGAGAGAGTCTAATAATCCTTTTTTTTTTTAAGGTAATTGGGGTTAAGTGACTTGCCCAGGGTCACACAGCTAGTAAGTGTCAAGTGTTTGGTCTGAGGCCATATTTGAACTCAGGTCCTCCTGACTTCAGGGCTGGTGCTCTATCCACTGTGCCATCTAGCTGCCCCGAGAGTCTAATAATTCTTTAATTATCTCTCCTTGATATATTTTCCAGGCAGTTGTTTTTCTAATGAGATGTTTCATATTTTCTTCTATTTTTTTCATTCTTTTGACTTCATTTTATTGTTTCTTGCTGTCTCATGGAGGTGAGGTCTTGTACTTCTTTTTGCATTTGGCCAATTCTGCTTTTTAAGGAGTCATTTTCTTCAGTATTTTTGTGCCTCTTTTACCAAGTGCTTAATTCTTTTTTCATAATTTTCTTTCATTTTTCTCATTTCTTTTCCCAATTTTCATCTACTGCTCTTATTTGATTTTTAAATTTTTTTTTTTGCTCTTTTAAAAAATCTTTCTTTAGCTCTTCTAGGAATTTTTGTTGGGCTTGTGTCCAATTTGCATTTTTTCTTTGAGGCTTTGTAGACATTTTTACATTATTATCTTCTTCTGAGTTTGTCTCTTGATCTTCCTGTCAGCATAGTGGCTTTTTATGGTTAGATTCTTTTTTTGTTGATTGCTTATTTTTCCAGCCTATTTCTTGACATTGAAATTCATGTTAGAGTTGGGCTTTGCTCACCTCTTGGGGAGGGGAGTGCCAGGAGAGGTGGTCACTGTCCCAAGCTTCAGGCTTTTTCACCCTTTTTTCACCCTTTTTCACCTTTTCACAGGTAGTTGGGGGGCAGGAGTCTGTAAGTTTTTTGCCACTTCTAAGTTGATATGATCTAGGGATAGGTGTGGTCACTGCTCTCCTGGTCTGTTCTGGTTTTTATTCAGGGAGGCTTCCTGTTTCCTTGTGACAGCAAGTACTCTTGCTCTCACTGCCCTGAAACTATGATGAGGGACTGTTGAGCAAGATTTAGAAATTTAAAGTGGAAAGTGAAAAGAAAAAAGGAGAGAAATATTCATTCCTTCTTCTGGTCTCTATTTTTAGAATTTGGGGCATAGCTACTCTTCCCTAACTGTACCTTCCTATCTCACTGAGCAAAGCTCCTCAGTTGCCACTCTCACTATTCTGGGCACGTTCAAAGAGAAAACATTGGGTATAAACAATGTGATTCACACATATTCGTCCCTTTTCTGAACCACTCTCGCTGCCATGATTTGAGTTTTATCCAGAGGGGGCAGAAAGTAAATCCTGCATGATTTTGGGTAGTTTATCAAATGTTAATAAAATTTTCTGTCATAGCTTGGAATCCCCAATCAGGGATAAAAGACAGAAGGGTCAGATTTTGTCTCTATCACACCTATTCATTAATCCACTCCATTGTAGTCACCTGTTCACAGATTAATAACAGACATTAATCATGGAGCATTTATGAGTGTTTATAATTTTATAGCAAAGACAAAAGAGTTTCTAATAAGCTATGGAAATCAGGAATTGGAAAAAATTTAAGGAATAGAAAAGTCTTGTAGCAAATGCCTGTAATCTTCAGGCAGAGTAGGGACGAGGGATTAGACACTTCATCAGTCCATTCCAACCATCCCCCTCTCCTGAGGGATTCAAAGAGACATAGGTGATGAGCTGGGAGAAAGTTCAAGTCCTCTCACTACCTCAGTTATAGTTCCTGTTCAAAGTACCTGATGGGACATCTCTGTCTTTCCCTGACCACCAGTCTCTGACCAGAAGTTTTCTGCTCCCTCCTCTTTGAATCTCCCAAGATAGCATCTCCTCCCAACCCTCTGTGTCAGTGCACGAACTCCTAAAAAAAGTCTCTCCTGGGGTGGGGGTGGGGGTGGGAGAAAATAATGCTATCCATTCTAGACTACAATCCCTAAGATTCACGCCATTTGGTCTCTGAGCCTCTCAGTATCAATAACTTGCAGCTCCATTTCTTCAAAGATATAATTGCAGCGCATGCTTGACTTACTTTCCCGACACTTGCAGTAGCAGGCAGGATTCCCAAAGGTTAGTTGTTACATTTTCCCTCAGGGCTCTAGGCATAGCTCTAAGAAATGGGGGGCTATCATTTCTAATGCCCATAAGCCTCCCTTCCTATGCTTGTCCTTTGATTATGCTTTGATATCAATTAGCTGGACAAATTTAACTTTTTGAAACAGGTATTTACTACAATGGTATAGTTAGTACAAACCAGCCCTCAAAAAAGTTTCTAACACACTCTCCAACCAATATATATATAGTCTAGGGGGCAGCAAATTCAAGCTTAGAGAGCACATGTGACAAAGGGCTAACTCATAACTCCTGGAAATCCTTTTGCTGAAATCCTCAAAATGTTCCCCCTTAGATAAAATATAGTTTATTGGCTAGGCTCCTTCTAGGTTCTTAACCTGGAGTCCATGAACTTGTGAGGTTTTAAAAATAATTTGATAACTGTATTTCATTTATAATTTTATTCACTTAGAAACATTATTTGGAGAAGGGGTCCATAAGCAAAGGAGTCAGTGATACAAACAAAAAGTTAAGAATTCCTATTCTAGTGCTTCAAATTTACCCTTCTTCAACTCATCCAATCTGTCCTCCCCTCCTGATGCAGACACTGTCACCAGCTGTTGCTGTCCCAGGGATACTGCCAAGATGCTGATAAAACTCTAAATGTTCTGACCTTCTGAAGTTCACTAGGTCCTTTTCTGACCAAGGTGATGTGGGAGAAGGGACAACAAAGTGAGTTACTTTCTTCTCTCCTCCCCTCCCCCTGAACAATTCTTCCTTAAGGGTTTGGCCAGAGGCTATCTGCCAGAGGCCAGAGGAAAGGCCCCGTGCGGCCCTCTGGCTCCTCAAGTGACTGACCCTTTGACTGAATCCAAACTTCACAGAACAAATCCCCTTAATAAAAGGATTTGTTCTGTAAAATTTGGACTCAGTTAAAAGGCTGTACCCAAGGATCCCCACACTTAGACACTTTAATTTCAATTCCAAGTATCTCATTGGGTTTATACAAGGAAAACAGGGCATGACCAAGTCCCTCAACCATTCTGAACAGGCTTTTTAGTGCGGCATCACACCAGTTCATACAGTGGCTTTCAAAGACATCTAAATTGATCAAGGTCTTTTCCTACTAAATCTAAAGCCTATGATTGATTGAGTGGAAAGTTTACAGGTCTTGTTCACACTTACTGATCCCTTGAGAAATGTTCACACACTTGGTTAAAATATTAGCATCTTGTCACTTACTTTTAGTAGGGTGGAGCAATTGATTAAGTTGATGTTTTTCCAAACTTCACAGAACAAATCTCCTTAATAAAAGGATTTGTTCTGTAAAACTTGAACTCAAAGGGCCACACTTGAGCACCTGGGGGGGGGGCACATGTGACCTTGAGGCTACAGGTTTCCCTCCCCTGGTATAGTGAAAAGAGCAATGGATTTATCTCAGACAACTTGGGTT
>NW_020954671.1:241324-244797 GCF_900497805.2 Vombatus ursinus | reverse complement strand
ACACACACACACACACACACACACACACACACACACACACACACACACACACATAAAATCAATTATAATTATGTGACCTGGAGCAAGTCACTTAACCTCCCTATGCCTTAGTTTTTTATTCGTAAAATGCAGGAGTTAGATTAGATGGCCTAAAAGGTCCACATTTGTAAAATGAGCTGGAGAAGGAGATGGCAAACCATTCCAGTATCTCTGCCAAGAAAACCCAAATAAGGTCACGAAGAGTAGGACCCAACTGAAAGGCAACTTAATAACAACAAAAAAAGGCCCCTTCTAACTGTAAACCTATGATCTTGTGAAATATAATGGAATACCTTAAAAAGACTGGTGTTGGGGACAATTACTTACATCATATCAAACTTACAGACTAACCATGGCTTTTACCAAATATAAGTAGGATGTTAACCATATATATCCCTCAAGGTTTTGTCCTGGGCTCTATTCTCTTCTCCCCCTATACTACTTCACTTGGTGATCTCATAAGCTTTCATGGATTTAATTATTATCTCTATGCTGATGATTCTCAGATCTACCCATCCTGCTTTGAACTCTCTGCTGACCTCCAATCTTGAATCTCTAACTTCCTTTCAGACATCTAAAACTAGATTCCAGGAGACATTTTTAAAAAATTAATATATATATAAAATATTTTATTTTTTCTCAATTACATGTTAAAGCAATTTTTTAATATTTGGGTTTTTTTTTAAGTTTTGAGTTCCAAATTCTATCTTTTCCCCTCCTTGAGACAATAAGCAATCAGATACAGGTTATACATGTGCATTCATATAAAACATTTCCATATTAGTAATTTTGTACAAGAAGACGCAAATAAAAAAAAAGAATGAAAGTGAAAGATAGTAAGCTTCAATCTGTATTCAGACCATATCATTTCTTTCTCTGGAGGTGGATAATATGCTTCACCATTAGTCCTTTGGTATTGTCTTGGATCATTACATTGCTGAGAATAGCTAAGTCATTCACAATTCTTCATTGTACAATATTGTTACTGTGTACAACGTTCTCTAGGAGACATCTTAAACTCAATATGTCCAAAATGAATTCATTATCTTTCCCCTAAACCCTCCCTCATTACCATCTACCTTTCTCTTTCATTGTAGAGAGTAACACCATCCTCCCAATCCTTCAGGCTTTCAAACCTAGGTGTGATCCTATATCCCTCACTATCTCTCACCTCCCATTCCTTTCCCATTCAATCTACTGCCAAGGCCTGTTGATTTCATCTTTGCAACCTCTCTCCTGTACTGTCCCCTTCTCTCTTCCGACACTGCCAGCACTCTAATATAAGCCTTCATCACCTCATGCCTAGATTATTGCAATAACCTGCTGGTGGGTCTGCCTATATCCAGTTTCTCCCCTCTCTATTCTATCCTCCATTCAGTAAAGTGAATTTCCTAAAGTACAGGCCCAATCATGTCACTCTGTCCTCTTACTCAACAGTAAATTCCAGTGGCTCCCAGTTGCCTCCAGGATCAAATACAAATACAACGCTCTGGTTGGCATTCAAAGCCCTTCATAACTTAGCCCCCTCCTACCTTTCTAGTCTTCTTACACCTTACTCCCTGCCATGTACTCTTCAGTCCAATGACACTGGCCTCCTTGCTGTTCTGTGAAGAAGACATTCCATTTTTAGGTTCCTGGCATCTTCTCTGGCTATCCCCTATATCTGGAATGCTCTCCCTCCGTCACTCTGTCTACTAACCTCTCTGGCTTTCTTTAAGTCTCAACTAAATCCCCACTTTCTTTTATTTTTTAAATTTTTTTCCCTTTTTGAAATTTATTTTATTTTTATTTTTTTCTTTTTAAGATTCATTAATTTATTTATTTTTAGTTTTCAACATTCACTTTCACAAGATTTTGAGTTCCAAATTTTCTCCCCATCTCATCCCTCCTCCCACCCCAAGACAGCTTGCATTCTGATCACCCTTTCCCCTAATCTGCCTTCCCTTACATCTCCCCACCCCTTCTCTTATCCCCTTTCTCTTCTATTTTCCTGTCTATAATTTGCCTAATATTGAACCAACCGTGCATTCTTGGTGTAAACCTACTTGGTCATAACAAATAATCTTTTGATATGTTGCTAAAGCCTCCTTGCTAACAAGTTATTTAGAACGATTGTGTCAATTTTCATTAGGGACATTGGTCTATAGTTCTCTTTCCCTGTTTTTTTTTTCTTCTTCCTGGTTTTGCTCTTAAGACCATACTTATATATCATAGAACTTTGTACAATTCTCTCTTTTTCCATTTTTATAAATAACATATATTATTAGAATTGATTGTTCTTTGAACATTTGAGAGATTCATTTGGGAAGTCATCTGGTACTAGGGAGTGGTAATCTTTGGGAGTCCCTTTATAGCTTGCTCAATTTGTTTTGTTTTATTTTCTGATATTAGATTATCTAAATTCTCTATTTACTGATCTGTTGATCTGAGTATTTTATATTTTTTTATAAGTATTCATCCATCTCATTTAAACTGTCAGTTTTGTTGTGGCCTTCTCACACTGAAACATCACTCTGCTCCTGAGCCTCCTTCTTACATTGATGAGTACCTCCTAGAACATCCATTTTTAGGAAGAGCCCCAGCTAGTATCCCTCACTCATCTCCTGGCTCTGCTTCTGACTCTCTGGACTTCACCACCATGCTTCAGTTACTTTCTTACTTTGAAACCTGCCTCCACCGTGTAGCTCCCTTCTCCCATTGGTGAATTCCTCCTCAAACTTCCATTTTCAGGAAGATCCCAGGCTCTGCTTGTGACTGTCTGGATATCTTTCTATATACACACAAACACATTTCAGTTCTTCAATTAGAATTTAGGTTTGTGAAGGCAAGGGCTGTCTTTTATCTTCTTATATTTGCATCCTTAGTTATTAGCACAGTGCCTGGCACATAGTAAACACATAATAAATATATGTTGACTTGATGTGGAGTAAAATAGTTTTAAACAGTTTCTACTAATTTCCTTCATTTCTTCTGAATTCTTAATTCATCATAAATTCTTATTTCCTTTTTGACAATGTCAATTCAGTTTTCCCTTTGCTTTTTAAAGATCAGGCTAGCTAATGGTTTATCTATTTTATTGTTTTTAACAATAATCTTATTTGAGATATTTAAATTGATATTCAATGGGTTTTTTTGTTTTCAGTTTTATTCCTTTCTTTTGATTTTCATAATATCTTTTGGGTGTTTAATGTGGATTTTTACATTTGTTGATTTTCTAGTTTATTCTGTTCCACACTCAATTCATTAATCTATTCTCTCTCTTCTTTGTTGCTGAAAATGTTTAGAATTAAAACTTTTTTTTCAGAAATGCTCTTGTATCCCAAAAGTTTTGATAGTGTCTGATTATTTTGATTTTCCTCTGAAGAATTATATTGTTTTGCTGGGTAGGTAATTCTTGGCTGTAATCCTATCTCCTTTGCCCTCCAGAATATTAT
>NW_020954671.1:238047-241314 GCF_900497805.2 Vombatus ursinus | reverse complement strand
AGCTTCAGGGGTTTTGTGCAGCTGTTTTCAGCGATACTTCTAGGGACCTGTAAATTTTCAGCTCTCCCAAGGTGGTATGATAAGGGGAGAGGCGTTTACTCCTTTCCTGGTCTGTGCTCTGGTCTATGAGTGACCACAAGCACTCTTTTCTGCCTTGGAACTGTGAGGAGGATTCCTTCTCCCCCGCCACTACAAGCTCCACCACACCAGCGCTCCTCGTTGCACCAGCAGAGAGATCCCTGCAGTCCCTCTCTGATCAGCCACTCCATTCCCCCTCAGTCTGTGGGCTAGAAGATCTGGGAGCAGCCACTGCCCCGGGGCCCAACTTGGGGATTGGGGCTTGAACTCTGCTTCTCTCTCACTGCATAGACTTTTCCCACTAACCTTCTAAGTTGTCTTTGGCATTTGTGGGTGGAGAAGTCTGGAAACTGCTACAGCTGTCTGTGATTCATTTGTCTGAGGCCTGCTCCAGGTTCACTGAGGCCTAGTCTTTCCCTGCGTGCCTATGCCGAGCTATACTCCTCTCCCCGCCCGGTGTGATACACCTTTCCAATCAACTATCCAGGCTGTCTTGAGCTGTAAATTTGTTTTGCTCTGTCTTTTTGTGGGTTCTGCTGCTTTAGAAATTGTTTAGAGCCATTTTTTTACAGGTATCTGAAGGGGTTTGAGGGGAGCTCAAACACTGCTTTTACTCTGCCATCTTGGCTCTGCCCCCCACCCCCACTAATGTACTCTTGTTGAAGCTGTGAACTAATCTAACCATTCTCCAGAGCAATTTGGAACTATGCCCAAAGGGCTATCAAACTGTGCATACTCTTTGACCCAGTTATTCCACTACGAGGTCTATATCCCAAAGAGTTTTAAAAAAAGAGGAAAAGGACCTATATGCACAAAAATATTTATAGCAGCTCTTTTTGTGGTGGCAAAGAATTGGAAATTGAAGAGATGCCCATCAATTGGGGAATGGCTGAACAAACTGTGGCATACAATTGTGATGGAATACCATTGTGCTATAAGAAATGACAAGTAGGAGAGTTTCAGAAAAACCTGGAAAGACTTATGAACTGATTGAAGTTACTAGAACCTGGGAGAACATTGTATACAGTAACAGCAATAGTGTATGAAGATCAACTGTGAATGACTTAGCTATTTTCACCAATACAAAGATCTAAGACAATTCTGAAGGACTTATGATGAAAAGTGCTATCCATCTCCAGAGAAAGAAGTGACGGAGTCTGAATGGAGATTGAAATATACTTTTTTTTTAACTTCTTTTATTTTTCTTGTTTTTTTTTTAATTTTGTATTTTCTTTTGCAACATGGCTAATATGGAAATGTGTTTTGCATGACTGCACATGTATAGTCTATATCAAACTGCTTGCCTTCTCAGGGAGGGAGAAATAGAATTTTGAACTCAAAAATGTTTTTAAAAAATGAATGCTAAAAATTGTTTTTACATGTAATTGGAAAAAATACTATAAAATTTTTTAAAAACCATATATCATTGAATTGTGCTTCTGAAGACATTATACTACCCTCTTGTTTTACAAGTGAGTTAATTTTATTCATATTCACAGTTGTGATTTTAATTCTGTATTTCCTTCCATTTTTCATCCTTTCTTAGTTAATACACCTTTCTAAAAGTGAATTAAGTCTAAACTAGCTAATTAATATCAACTGATTATTATTGGAGGAACATTCCAGTGGGCACTTATAAGTATTTGGAAAAAGACCCAATCCCTAAGGGTTACCCCTAGAACTCTGAGGGGAGAAGTAGACAGTCACACTCTGGAGACCCTGCCTGCCATGAATGGGGGTTTGGAGTAGTAGCCCCAGGCCATGTACTACATTAATATTCTATATATACTTATTTTTATAATTGTTGTATCCTCTACTAGAAGGCAAAATCCTCGAGAGCAGAGAACTATTTGACTTCTGTCTTTTTATCCCCAGTGTTTAGCACAGTGCCTGGCATTAAAATATGCACTTAAGGAAAAAAAAAAGAAATTTGATGCTAAGGTCCTGGACCATAGAATGTCTAGTGGCGTTCAAATTGGGCACATTTTTCAGAGCTGTTCATATGAGGAAGACATAAAAGTGATGTATAATATTCATCATGTAACAGTTTCTGAGCAGTGAAGAAATAGTTGCAGGGGCATTTCTAAAATGAGTCAGTAGAGGAACTGTAGTAAGGATACACTGAATTAGGACTTGAATCATCATGTAGTTTTTGACAGAAATCAAAAGCTTCATGCAGAGCAACATGACGAGAAGCATTCAGAGAAGACCAGCTGACTTTGAACTGAAAAAGAATAACTTGAGAGGCAGAGAAGGAAGCAGTGACCATAGTCACAAACCAAAATGCAAACTATTCATTAGTCATTTGAACCACACTTAATGGCCTTTCCCTTCTATGCCCTCTATTGCTAACAATTTTTCAACCTCACACTAGGTAGTATTATATTTAGCATTGTTCTTGAGTGTTAGATAGAAAAGTAGCTTAAAGGTGTGTGGTCTGGGACCATTTATCAGTAGATCTTTTAAAAAGGGCTGGGGAAACCACAATTCTCTGATATGTGGAGCTAGATTTTATGCAGGATCAAGACAAAGCTTCTCCATCCATTTCATTTAAGTTGCTATTTCTGTCATTCATTAATGGAGCTTGGGGAGATCCATTAGCCAGTAGGCTTGGTAATAAATGGTTGACCAAGAATGAAGGTATTATCCTTTAGATAAAATTTATCCTAACTCCTCTGTAGCCTTGATATACTGTGGTTATACTGTGATATACTGTACCTAAGCCTTTTATTGGGTCATAAGTAAAATTCCTGAATGGCTTATCTGGAGGCAAAATTGTGAAATAGCTTATCTGTAGAATTTCCCTACCTTTCCTTGCAGTGCTATCCTTTCCAGTGGTACTTTTTCCTCCTAGCTGCCCACCAGCAACACGAGGTACCCAGTATGTTCACACTGACTGCCCAATACCTTCCATAGGTAGTGCCCTCATGCTCCTGACCCTTCTTTCTACTCTAAAATTTGAATTTTAAAAAAGTTTGATTATGTTTATTTGTTACAAGGGAGAAGTTTTTTTGTTTTTAATTGTGAGAGGATTGAGGAGAGAGGAGACTAGTGTTAGTGAGGCCAAAGAAAAGAACATCAATAAAATACTTAAAAGAATGCACAGGGGGGCAGGTAGGTGGCACAGTAGATTGAGCTCCAGCCTTGGAGTCAGGAGGACCTGAGTTCAAATCCAGAGTCAGACACTTG
>NW_020954671.1:221835-238019 GCF_900497805.2 Vombatus ursinus | reverse complement strand
AAAAAAAAAAAAAAAAAAAAAAAAAAAAAAAAAAAAAAAAAAAAATGCACAGAAGAGAATAGGAAGTTCAAGGGAGTCCAAACAAGCATGAAAGCTTTAAAACTAATGTGTTGAATTTATTATATACTTTTTAAAAGAAAATAAACTGGATGTAGTGTAGGTTTGTGATTTCAGATTCAATCCTCTCTTGCTGTTCTTCATTGTAGATGGAAATATTTGTTTTTGTTGGTATTTTATCAAGTTCAGAATAACCAAAAAATTTTAAAAGAAATAAAAATGTTTCAGTCCCCAGGATCCTATACTCAGCTGACTGTTCCACTGGGAAGCAATTTCATAAACCAATGTTAAGGTGTTAATGACTGATAGTGTGTGTGGGCAGATGTAGCTGAGGTGAACAGGGGAACGCCTAATTTGCTGGTCTAGAGAAATTCCCTGGAGCTGGACATCCTGGCTAGGATAATATAGGGGAATTCTGATCAGTTATATCAACCCTGTGGGCTTAAGGATCATATCTATGCAGATGACTCTCTGATCTATATTATAGATATAGATATCCATATCTCTATATTAATGTTGATATCTATATATCTATATCTATCTATAAATCTCTATATCATATGTCATATATCTATATGGCTATATCTATTTATATATATACCAAGCTCTAGTACTATATCACCAGCTGCCTACTGGAAATTTTGAACTAGATGTTTCATAGGCATCTCAAACTCTACATGTCTAAAATATAACTCATTATCTTTTCCCCAAACTCAACCCATTTCTGAAATTCCCCATTTCTGTCAAGGGCATAACCACTCTTTCAGTCACTCAGCTTCACAACCTTGATGTCATCCTCGACTTCTTACTCTTACTCAGCCCTCATCTCTGATCAATTGCCAAATTTTGTCATTTCTATCCACAGCCTTTTGGGGAAACCCATTTCAATTACACGCCGCTGAACATGCTACAGGATTCAAACAGGAATTGTTCTCACCTAGCAAAGATAATTATTTTTAAGTGGGTGGGATAATCAATGGAGCCCCACCTTTACAAAGGTGTCATGACTAGAGTTTTTTGTTAGTTACTTCTAAGTGAGGTAAGGTAAATGATTCATTCAATCTACCTCCCCACCTTTACACATTATTCTAAAGACTTTCCTCTTTCCTGCCCCAGATTTCTGTTGCCCAGGATTCCAATACTTGGTCCATGGACCTAGCAGAAACAGGTACCAAAGAAACTGAAATTTTCCCTTCCCTTGCCTCAGCTTGCCTGCTACTCACATACCAATTGGTGCCTAAGGATCTAGAAACATCTAGTCTCTGCCAGGGACCTTCCCTTTCCCTGTCCTCACCTCGTATCCTACTCCTATCAGCAGCTGAAGCCCCTTTCTGGGTGGATGTTGATTTCCTATCCCTATGCCCAAAAGAGGTAACCTAGAGCAGTGTTGTCAAACTCAGATAAAAATAGGGGTCACTAAACTGAATATAAGAATCCATATGGGGGCAGCTAGGTGGCACAGTAGATAGAGCTCTGGCCTTGGAGTCAGGAGGACCTGAGTTCAAATCCGGTCTCAGACACATGACACTTAGTAGCTGTGTGACCCTGGGCAAGTCACTTAACCCCAATTGCCTCATCAAAAAAAAAGCAAAAAAAAAAAAAGAATCCATATGGGTCACATATTGACTTAGAAAACCATACGACTTATATTTTCCTTTTTTAATTAATATATCAACACATTAAAATTAATAGGAACTATATTTTATTCTGGTTCAGGTTGCACTGCACATTTGACACCTCTGACCTAGAGCCTTGCTCCACCCAGACCCATAAACCCCTTCCCAACAGTTATGGGTCAGTGACATGGCCAGTCACACCTCTCAAACACGTAGGGAGCCAACTACAATCCTCCTGATAAGATGGAGGATCATCATCTTCTCCACCATGATATCCTAAGATCCACTGGGCCTTACCATTTGCACTGCCACTATATACTCCAGACCCCACACATTGCATTTGTACTTACCAAGGCATTCTAAGGACTTCTGTGCCTTGCCTTCTTCCGTTCTGCTACACCCTAAGTACCACCAGGTCTTTCCACCTTCCTTGCAGTTGAACCCTCCTGTATGTGAGGTCCTTGAGAGCAGTGGGGACTACTGCTTTTCTCTTTGTCCCCACCCCCATAACGTGCTTAGTACAGTATTTGGCACAAAGTAAGTCTTTAATAAATGCTTGAAAACATGACATGCTATACTGGTGGGTGTACAGCCAGTAAACTATGCAGTGGGTGGAGACCAAAGACTTCTGTTCAAACATACTTTAGTTTCTCTCTAATCCTTTAATCTCTTGAACAGAAGCCAGAAGGCATTTTTTTTATGATGAGAGAAGCTATCTAGAATCAGGATGGTCAAAATTAAAAGGATTCTTGGAACTTAAGTACCATAACTCTGCTAGACATCTGACCAGTGGACAGTCTGATTCCCTTTAGTCATAGTTATTACAAAATGGATATTCTAAGCCTATCTACTAATTGCTCCAATATCATTGGCCCTCAAAAACTCTCATCCAGAGAAAGTACTTCCTATTTTTTATTTATCTTTTTTATTAACAAATCTTATCATGAAGTATCGTGAAGTATAACTAGATCTCCTCTATATTTTTTAACATGGTAAATGTTGTAAATGCTAGAAAATCCTCTGATTTTCCATTCCATACAAAATATCTGCCATTATTCTAGGAGCACTGATTATGAATCAACTAAATTTCCTTAGGAGACTTGATCTCCTACTCATCACAAAAGACTACCAAGCCCCACATGCATCTCTCCCAGCATGAAGGCAGGGTCCTACAAATCAGGGCCTTGTCTTCCCCTCAATGAGACTTTAAACTTGGAAGGTGAATTGTGAATGGCCACACTTCCATCCTGAGATCCTCCAGGCATAATTACATAGCTATAAGTCAGAAGGGACTCTTGATTCACTGTGAAGGATGAACCAGGTCATCAATGTTGTCCTGACAGTCTACTCTCTGGTTCACAGCTGGTCATGCACAGAACCCTACACTTCAGAATGTGTTCCATTCCATTAAAATACTTTAGCAGTTTGGCAGTCTCATCTATTTGTGAAAACAAATCTTCTCCTCTCAATGTTGTACTCACACAATGGTACACAATTTAGTAATCCAAGTGGAGAACTATTTTATCACATTTTACCAGTTTATGAGACAAAGTAAATGTCTAAACACAAAAGGGTAAACAGATTTTAAAAAATGAATTAATTTATTTTTAGTTTTCTATACTAACTTCCATAAGATTTTGAGTTCTAAATTTTCTCCCTCTCCCCCCCTTCTCCCATTCCCCAAGATGGCATGCAATCTGATATAGGCTCTACATATGCATTCATATTGAACATATTTTCACATTAGTCATGTTGTAAAGAAGGATTAGACCAATGGGAGGAACTATGAGAAAGAAGAAACAAATAAAAGAGAGAGAGAGAGAGAGAGAGCAAATAGTATGCTTTGATCTGCATTCAGACTCTGTAGTTCTTTTTCTGGATGTGAATAGCATCTGATGAGAGTAAGGTTCAAACAATGCTCCCCTCCCTCCCTTCTTTCCCTCTACTGTAATAGGTCTTTGCACATCTTCATGTGATGTAGTTTACCCTTTTCTGCCTCCTCCTTTCCTCTTCTCCCAGTACAATCCCTTTTCATCTCTTAATTGGATTTTTTATCATCACATCAAAGTCAACTTATACCCATCCTCTCTGTCTACCCCTTCTAAATGTCATAATAAAGATACAGTTCTCAAAAGTTATAAATATCATCTTCCCATTTAGGGATGTAAACAATTTGATCTTATTGAATAACATGTTTTGTTTTGCTTTGTTTTTCTTTTCTGTTTACCTTTTTACGCCTCTCTTGAGTCTTGTATTTGAAGATCAGATTTTTTTGTTGAGCTCTGGTCTTTTCATCAGGAAGGTTTGGAAGTCCCCTATTTCATTAAATGTCCATCTCCTCCCCTGAAAGATTACACTCAATTTTGCTGGGTAGTTGATCCTTGGTTGTAATCCAAGCTCCTTTGCCTTATGGAATATCATTTTCCACACTCTCCGATCTTTTAATGTAGAAGCTGCAAGGTCCTGTGTAAGGCTGACTGTGGTTCCATGACATTTAAATTGTTTCTTTCTGGCTGCTTGCAGTATTTTCTCCTTGACCTGATAATCCTGGAATTTGGCTACAGTATTCCTTGGCATTTTCAATTTGGAATCTCTTTCAGGAGGTGATTGGTACATTCATTCAATGACTTAATTTACTCTCTGGTTCTAGGACCTCAGGGCAGTTTTCCCTTAGTGGTTTCTTGAAAGATGCTGTCCAGGCTCTTTTTATGATCATGGCTTTCAGGTAGACCAATAATTCTTAAATTATCTCTCCTGGATCTATTTTCCAGGTCAGTTGTTTTTCCAGTGAGGTATTTTACGTTTTCTTCTATTTTTTCATTCTTTCAATTTTGTTTGACTGATTCTTGATGTCTCATAGAGTGATTAGCTTCCACTTGTGCAATGCTAATTTTTATGAGTTATTTTCTTCAGTTAGCTTTTGCACTTTCTTTTCCATTTGGCCAATTCTGCTTTTTAAGGAGTTCTCTCTTTTTTATCAGCTATTTGTTGTTTATTCAGTATTTAGGGTTAGTATGACACTTGAGGAATTGGTTACATTGTTGTACATGTATAGATCTTTTAATATAATAAGAAAATTTACAATTATTGATATATATGTAGACATATCTATATCTATATATCTATAGGCAGATATATATGCAAAATCAGGTCCTCTGGAAAGGTGACACATGGGGCCATGCTGTAGAGCCCTAATGGAGGGAAGAACAAAGGTAATCAATGCATCAATAAAGTATTACTATTATATGGTGTTTTAGATCCAGGAATGTTGTCTTCTGGACCTATGAGAACCTGTAGCACCTACATACAGGCTGTTATATGCCTGTGGGGCACTGGCTCTGCTTGACATCAACTACTGAGACTGTTCAAGTCACATCCAGCATCATATGCAAACAACAACAGGGTTTAACAAATAATAGTTACACTGTATTATATTCCCCATTTCTAACTTTAGGAAGAGACTAGAGTGTGTTCACAGGTTTTACATTTCTGGTGTTCAATCACTAATCAAAGGAAGGATTTGACCTACTTAAAAAGCGCATCATATGTAACCCCTTAACTACTGTCATTTTTTTTTTTTTTTTTTTGCTTAGGCAGTTCGGGTTAAGTGACTTGCCCAAGGTCCCACAGCTAGTAAGTGTCAAGTGTTTGGTCTGAGGCCGTATTTGAACTCAGGTCCTCCTGACTTCAGGGCTGGTCCTCTATCCACTGCGCCACCTAGCTGCCCCTTTTAATTCTTTTTTTTCGTTGTTGTTGTCATGTCATGTTTTGTTTTTTTTTTTTGATAGTAAAATGGCAGCACATTAAAAGGCTTTAAAATTGCAGCTCCCTCTGGATTCCCCAGAGAGTATCTGTGCTCTTCTTTAAATGGCCCTCCTCCTCCAGATTCAGATTTACTTTCACCACATCTGAAATGCCATTCTGCCCCAAGACACATGGGACACTAAGGAAGACATCCTCATTAATGCCATATAGGCCCTTAATCATGGTGGAAATTGGATGCATTCTCCTAAGATTCTTCATAGTGCTTTCTGCCAGATCTGCCACAGACAAGCCAATGGCCCAGGAAGTAGAGCCCTTCAGCTTGATCACCTCATAAGCACTTTCAACCACCTGTGTATGAACATCTTTCCAATTCTCTGAATCAGTGTCAGTTCCCAAAGCAGGATAAAGATTCTTCAGCAACATTCACACCACTCCACACAGGAACACAGGAGTCTTCATGTTCCCCAAGGACCCATCTATGACAACTTGAAGAATGGACAAGAAGTCTCTCCCCCATTAGATAACAGAAACAGGCAGAATCCAGATTGCAACCACTTCCAATAACATGGTTCTTAGGAAAGTCACTTAGCTTCAAGGACACAAAATATCCACTGAATTGGAAACAATAAACAACTTGCAATTAGGGCTGTATTTAATAACATTGGGAATGATGAATTTAAAATGTTCACATTGTGCTGGACCAAATTAAGACAACTTTCTCCCTCCTGTTGACATGCCCCAGCCATAACAACAACCAGCTTTGAGTTTGCAATCATGCTGTAGTCTTTGCAAGAAACAATCTTTGGCATTTTGAGGGAAAGGCTGCCATGTTGGAGATTCATCATCTCTCCTTTTAGTTTGTCTTCTATTATATCAACTAGGGCAAGTTCATCAGGCAAATTCTTTGTTAAGATACTGATAGCACATACCATGCCAACTACACCAACCTCAATAGCAGTGATCTTGTTATGGGGAACCTGGTCTTCCTTTAGGACATTCACAATCAGCTGATCATTGACAGTAGTTGCCATTTTGGGGGAGATCAAGGTTGCTGGTCAGGCTGCGAAAGTTCTCAATTGGATGTGAGACTGACACTCCCAGACTCGCACAAGGAATTCTTCTCTTTAATGAGTTTTTGCATTTCCTTTTCCATTTAGCCGACTCTACTTTTTAAGGAGTTGTTTTCTTCGGTGTACTTTTTCCCATTTGGCCAATTGTATTTTTTAAGGACTTGTTTTCTACAGTCAATTTTTGTCCTTCCTTTTCCAAGCTATTGGCTTGCTCTTGCGTACCTCTCATGTCTTTTCACAATTTTTCTTCTACCTCTCTTATTTGACTTTTAAAATCCTTCTTAAGCTCTTCCAAGAAGGCTTTTTGGGCTTGAGACCAGTTCATATTCCTCTTCGAGGTTTTGGATGTGGGTATATTGACAACGTTGCCCTCTTCTGAATTTGTATTTTGATCTTCCTTGTCCCCATAGAAGGAATCTATGGTCATTGTCCATTTCTGCTTTTTGTTCATGATGTTTGCCTATTTCCTGGCTTTTAAAGTTGAGCTCTTCTGCTGGAGCACAGGGGACAGTGTCCCTAGCTTCTTATACTGGGGGCCAGGGGCCTGGTCCCTGGCTTTGTGTGCTGGGTCCTCAGGTGCTGGCAGCTGAAGGCTGTAGGGATCTGGCAGCTTACCTGGTACTGAGCTGGGGTCTTAGTGGGGGTGGCTAGTGTGTCCTGAGGCCAGGTGGGGTTTTTTGTTTTTCCCTAGGGGTACACTGAAGCCGGGACGGGGATAGGTCTGGTCCCTGGAGGACACCTACTCACCTAGGCTGCACTAAAGCATGGAGAGGTTCAGCTGATGGAGGATGCCTGCCCATCAGTGAACATGGTGGTTCTCCAAGCTGAACTCTACCAGTTCCCCTGGCTATGCCAAGACACACAGAGGTCCTGGTGTTGGCGCTTGCCTGCTCCACCACCCTAGGGCTCAGGATCTCCCACTGGTTTGCTGGGGTGGGGCTTGCTGCTGGCTTGCCAGGACACCTCTTGTCCTGTACTGCTCCTCTTCCACCAAAGGAGAGGGACCTTTCCTGTTAATCCCCCAAGCTTCCTGGGCTAAAAGACTACTGCACCCCATCTTTCTGCTGGACCCACTGTTCCAGGATTTTTCCTGGGGCAATATTTTCTGGGTTTTTAGAGGTCAATAAAGGAGAGTAAGAGTGACTTACTGCTTACCCCACCATCTTGGTTCCCAAAAGTCCAGATTTCTAAACTAATTTTTAAGAAGCAAGTTTCCCTGTATCCCAGGGAAGGATATCAGGTTCCAGTCCTTCCTGAAGAGAGGAGAGATGAGGAGGAAAGGGAGAAGAGAAATGAAAACTCACTATCTTGGGTTGGCAGTTTGGGTTTTTTTTTTTTGATAGTGCTGAATTTTTCCTGACACACACACCATGCTCATGCCACCTTGCATTTAGGGTCTTGTTCCCCTCTCTTACCATCTCAGCTGAAAAGCTTGCCTCATAACACAATGAAAAAAATTGAGGCCATTTGCTAAGAGCTCTCTCTATCCCCTTTTCCTAATCTCACATCATTCAGATAACTTCCCCTACTATCTCTTCCTTTACTACCTCTTACATAAAAAGAGGCAGCCTTTCTCTTTGCCAAGGCTAACTCCTCTACATGAACAAGTAATCAATCCTATTCCATCCCATCTTCTCAAGAAGATTGCCTTCTCCATTATTCTACTCTCACTTCTCTTCAGTCTCTCTCTGCCCACTGGTTATTTCTTTACTGCTTATAAACACATTTATGTCTTCCTGATACTAAAAAATCCCTCGCTTGATCCTCTATCACTGATAGATACCCTCCCATATCTCTCCTTTTTGTGACTAAACTCTAATTCCTCCACTTCCTTT
The DNA here is from genome assembly GCF_900497805.2 of Vombatus ursinus. Classification (NCBI taxonomy): domain Eukaryota; kingdom Metazoa; phylum Chordata; class Mammalia; order Diprotodontia; family Vombatidae; genus Vombatus; species Vombatus ursinus. The sequence continues at coordinate 229,676 of NW_020954671.1, read as the reverse complement.
CTTCTCACTCTCTTCTTAAAGCCCTTCAGTCTGACTTCCAGTTTCATCATTCAGTTGAAACTGCTTTCTCTAAAGTTACCAATAATCTCTAAATTGCCCAATCTAATGGACCTTTCTCAATCTTCATCCTTTCTGACTTCTCTAAGGTCATTGACACTGTAGATCACCCTCTTTTTGACACTCTTCCTCTCTAGGTTTTATGACACTACTTTCTCTTGGTTCTCTAACCTGTCTGACCACTCCTCAGTGGTCAGATGTTTGTCCAGGTCATGCCAATTGTAGGTGTCTCTCTTCTCCCTTTATACTATTTCACTTGGTGATCTCATCAGTTCCCATGGATTCAATTATCATCTCTATGCTGATGATTCCCAGATCTATTATTGAACCATAAACTCTCTCCTAACCTCCAGTCTCACAACTCCAACAATGGAGTTGGGTGTTAGACATCTCAAACTGGATGTTCAATAGACATCTTAAACTCAACATAACCAAAACCAAACTCATTCTCTTTCTCCCTAAGTCCTCCCTTCTTCCTAAATTTCCTATTATTATCCAAGGTACCCCCATTCCTTGAGATACGCTCACAACCTAGGTGTCATTCTCAACTCATTCTCTCTCACTTCCTATATCCAATATATTGCCAAGTCCTGTCTATTCTACCTTCATAACATTTCTTATATACACCCCTTTCCCTCCTCTGACACTGCCACCACCCTGGTGCAGACTCCCATCACTTCATGCCTGGCCTATTGCAATAGCATGAGGTCTCCCTGCCTCAAGTTTCTCACCACTCCAGTCAATCCTCCACTCACCTGTCACATTGATCTTCCCAAAACACGTCTTACCACGTCATCCCTCTATTCAATCAACTTTAGTTGTACCCTATCGCTTTCATGATCTAATATAGAATCATCAGTTTGGCATACAAAGCCCTCCAAAACAAGGCCCCCTCCTACATTTTTAGTCTTCTAATATCTTACTCTGCAGTCCAGTGACACTGTCCTGGCTCTTTCTCACACAAGATATTCCACCTCCCAACTCTGTGGATATTCCTGCCCTGACAGGCCTGGAATTCTCTCCCTCCTCATCTCTGCTTCCTAGTTTCCCTGGCTTCCTTCAAGTCACAGCTAAAAATCTGCTTTCTATAAGAAGGCCTCCCCAGCCTTTAATTTTAGTGCCTTCCCCTGTTGATTATATCCAATTTATCCTGTATATATCTTGTTTGTACATATTTATTTTCATGTGATCTCCACCACTAAACTGGGAACTCATTGATATGAGGGAATTTTTTTTTTTTTTGCCTTCCTTTGTATTCCTATCACTTAGCACAGTGCCTGGCACATAAAAAGCATTTAATAAATGCTCGTTGACCTGGCTTGGTACTGATGACTTCATGACTGTATCCCTCCTGTAGTTTCTGTGGTAGTTCTATACATCTCCATGCCTCTCCCTCTCCTGGCTCCCAGTGGTTTCCTGATCTATGTTTTATATCATCCCCTTCCACCAGTTCCAAGTTAAAGGAGAAGATGAGGAGAGTTCTGCCCAAACAGTAAGAATTTATCTCCAGCATCCTGATCTTCTTGGTAATGCCTAGAGTAGGTAGAGTAGAAACAGCCTCACTTCTGTATAAATACCTATCAAATCCCTTCTTAAAGAGTACATTTGTAGTGCAAGTGTGATGGTCTGGGCCAATTGTGTCAAACTCAAATAGAAACACATCTGGCAGTATATTTACTTAGAAAACCATAAATTAATGTTATTGACATTGTATTGTATTTTTACTTATTTTGTTAAACATTTCCCACATTTTAATTTCATTCCTACTCCACTCCAGAGTTTTGCTGTCATGAGTTAGACACTTCTGATCTGGGTCATTCTTACTCCAAGTTCAGGATAATTTTCTCCCTAGGAAAAAGAGTGGTCAATGAGAGAACAGTGGTTTGCTGGCAGCAGCCCTCAAGATTTCTTTATTTTACAGCCACCTAGGTACCTGAGGAAAGTATATAACCATAAGAACAGCTAGCTGATCCAAAAGCCTAGGTAATAATTGACCATACCTTCCCAGTTAAGCCTTTCACAATTCCCTCCAGGAAGAGAGGACTAGCCATAAGGGCTTAATGTAAGGTCATTTTGTCCCAGAAGTAATACATATCACTTGTGGCACATCCTTTCTGAAATGATAAATATATTCTCTGGGCAGGGTAGAGGTTAGTAGCACAATCACCCTGCCCTTTTTGCTACAAACTCCATCAACACAGAAATTAATTAAGGATGACTTGGAAAGGGTTCTTGCAAAAGGTGGAAATTTAACTAAGTCTTAAAGGAAGCCTAAGCCAGAAAGAATAGGTAAGTAGGGAAAGCATTCCAGGTAAGGTGCCAGCCAGTGAAAATGCCCTGGAAAGGTAGGAAGGGGCTATTATGAAGGGCTTTAAAAACCAAACAGAGGATTTTCTATTTCATTCTAGAGCTAATAAGAAACCACCGGAATTTATTGAATATGAGGATAATATGGTCAGATCTGTACTTTAGGAAGATCAATTTGATAGCTGAGTTGAAGGATAGCCTGGAATGGGGAGAGAGTTGAACCAGACCAGATGCATGAGTTATTCCTCCTAGATATCATCAGGAAGCTATCTTATGGGTCAATGTCCAGACTCAAGTTCAACTAGCAAATGTTAATTTTTGGAAGATAAGCAACTGAATAAAAGACATTGCTAACAACCTCAGTATTCAAAGAGTAAGAGAAGAAGAGGCAAAAATGAAGTATCATATTACAATGGCTTTCCTTTCTTCCAGCTATAGATTGGATGACCAAATCTCCTTTGTATATTTTTAATTATGATGATTTTAAAAATAATAGAAATAACCTGTTTGATACAATTAACATAAGATTGTACACAGTGAACACTTCATAAATATTTACTGAATGAATGAAAACTTTTATTTTCTCCTCAGTTGGCATTTTAATTAGTTTTGAAATGAAGTGAAATGGACAAATAATATATTTTGTCTTAATTTCCATATATAATATATATTTATCTTAACCCATTCCGAAGTCTTTTAATTGCCTTATATGACAAGTAAATTCATTAGCATTAATATTATAAAATATGTCCTTTTTATGAAACACTTGCCCCACATGCCACAGAGAGTGTGCACATGTAGTGTATCTCTGCTAGGTGATAAACAGCAGCTGCTCAAGGGTGCTCTAGCTCTGTAATCCAACAGGTGGTTAAAAAAAAAACAGCTTGAGCTATGCCAGTTTACTTCTAATTGGGCATGTACAAAAATATTCCCATAGTCACCTAACCCCAATTGCCTCACCAAAAAAACAAAACAAAACAAAACAAACAAACAAAAACCACTATCCTAAATTGCTGACAGAGAGGGGATTAGAATTGCTACCACTTCATCAGTATGTGTGTGTATATATATATATATATATATACACACATATATATATATGTATATACACATACACTCATATGAATATGTGATGTGTATGTGTATATATGCATACATATACATACACACACACATATATCTGGGGCACAGAGTATAAATGGACAACAGAACAGGCCCAAAGGAGAATTAGGGGCAGCTAGGTGGCACAGTGGATAGAGTGTCAGGTCTGAAGACTCATCTTCCTGAGTTCAAATCTGACCTCAGACACTTACTAGCTGTGTGACCCTGGCCAAGTCACTTAACCCTGGTTGCCCCAGGCTCGTCATCTATAAAATGAGCTGGAGAAAGGAAACGACAAATTTCTTTGTATCTTTGCCAAGAAAACCCCAAGCGTGGTCATGAAGAGTCAGACACAATTCAAATGTTCGACTTTGCTTTAAAAACTGTCCTTTTCTGTGCTTCTAAACTTCCTTTGATTCTCTTATTTGCATTTTAAAGTGTCTCTATAGCCCTCTTATTTATGGCATCACTACTGTTAACCTTCCCCTTCTCCCTTCCCCCCCCAAATCAAAAGAAAGGAAAGGGGCAAAAAATCCTTGTAACAAATAAGCATAGTCAAGCAAAATGAATCCATGTAGTGGACATGTGCAAAAATGTATACTTCTTTCTGCATCTTGTGTCCCTCAGCTCTCTGACAAGAGCTATGTTGTCATGGGTCCTCTGGAGACACGTTTGGTCAGTGCATTGATCAGAGTTCTTATATCTTTCAAAGTTTGTCTTTACAATGTTATTCTCCTTATATAAATTGTTCTCCTGGTTCTGCTCCTTTCCCTCTGAGTTCATACTACCCAGGATTCTCTGCAATAATCTCCCTCATTGCTTACAGTGCAATAATATTCCATTACATTCATGTATCCCAATTTGTTCAGCTATTCCCCAGTTGTCTAAGAGGCATGTAAAGCACCGCCTTAGCTTCTAGTTTTTTTCTTTTTTCTTTCTATGCCAGGATATGCTTCTTGATAGTGCCTTGTTGAAATTAAATCTCATCTGAAACAGATGGTAAGGACACACTACAGGACACATTGATTTAATGAGTGTGTTTATGGATGTAGTTTAGTAAACCAAGGAGAGACTGAAAAATAATTTGGCAATAATTTAGCATTATCTAACTATAGCAATTAATATGAAAGCCAAATGCAGATTTTATGAAAATTAGAACCAAAACAAATTCATATCCAATTTTAAAGAAAACAGGAAACAGCAAACTGTGCACTATGTACTTTAGTCAAATCATACCAGTCATTTTTACCCAGAAAAAAAGAACAGGTTTTATATAAGATATCTTAGGAAAAATCCAAACCACTCCCAAAAAACACAAATAAACCACTAAATCATTGCTGTTAGCTATCAATAAGTCAAATGAATCATTATTTTAGTTGAGATTAAATATGTGTAGTGAGGAATAGCTAGGTGACGCAGTGGATAGAGAGCACTGGGCTTGAAATCAAGATTCATCTTCATGAGTTCAAATCCAACCTCAGATACTTACTAGCTGTGAGACCCTAGGCAAGTCGCTTAACCCCGTTTGCCTCAATTTCCTCATCTGTGAAATGAGCCGGAGAAAGGAAATGACAAATTTTCTTTGTATCTTTGCCAGTCTCTTTGCCAAGAAAACTTGGCAAATGGGATCACAAAGAGTCAGACATGACTGAACAAGTGTATAGTGAATTAGGGTATATAGTGCATACAGTATTATTGAATTGAGGTCAGAGAAACTTGAGTTCTAGTTCCAGCTGTTATTATTAGCTACATAACCTTGAGAAAGAGACTTTATTTCTCTGGGCCTTAGTTTCTTTAACTGTAAAATGAAGGGTTTGAATTAGTTATTCTCTAAGGCCCCTTTCACCACTAACTTTCTATGATTAATTTAACTGCACTCATGTCCATGCACATTTGCTACATTTTAGAAAATTACCAGACCCAAGACGCCTTGAAGTCTAGGTGAAATTACACTGTCCCTGGATTTGCCTGTCTTCTTTGTATATATCACTTAAAATGTATTCACCTATTTATTTTAATCACTTATGACAGAACATTTTTCAAATTAAAGGATTATATAAATAAATGTTTGTTGTTTAGTGCAAGTAAGGTGAATTTTAGTGTTTGTAAGGTGGATTTTTGTTACTCTTTCTTACAGTTTAGTTCCCAGGATCCACAGCCATAACAATCTCTAGGCTCCAGGTGTTAAATATGAGTTCTCACAATCATGGTTCAAAACATTTCCACCACACTTGCACAGTGTTATATAATGACAAATAATATAAACATTTGTGCTTAAATTGTAAATATCCAATGCAACTGCACAGTGAGGCTAATGTTGGCAAGATGCCTTTTTTATCTGTTGCCCTATAAAGCAAGTGGGCACTGATGAGTGGGAACCCCTTTAGGGGTGAGCGCACAAGCTAGAATGCTGTGTGTACCTTGATTGGCCCCCATCAAGACTTGGGAGAGGGAATCTGTGTGTTTGCCTCAACAAGCACCCCATCTAGACGGAGGGGTCATTGCCCCCCTTTCACATCGGCCCCTGCAAGAAGGGTTGTTAGGGAATGCCCTAGGAGTTGGTACTCCCATTATCAGCAAACTCCCTTTGAGAAAACTAGACCACAATAAAGTAAGCTTACTTAATCCCTTATTATGACTCCATTGCTGTCTTTCTGTCTGATCGCATTAAAAGTGAACCTGCTAGTGAGAGAGATGCTAGAAGTCCTCCTGTGCCTCCTACCTAAGAAATGGTGTAGTGAGTGGGTTCACCTGTCTAACATTTAGTCATTTCACTTGTGTCCAACTCTTCATGACCCTTTTTTGGGATTTTCTTGGCAAAGATACTGGAGTGGTTTGCCATTTCCTTCTCTAGTTTATTTTATAGATGAGTAAACTAAAACAAATAGGTGCCCAGGGTCACACAGTTACTAGTGTCTGAGACTAGATTTGAACTTGGATCTTCCTGAGTGTAGCTCCAGCACTCTATCCACTGTACCACCTAGCTGCCCAATATAAATAAATTAGTTCTAACTTTACCAGAAAGTAATGAAATATTACTGTGCTGTAAGAAATGATGAATGTGACAAGTATAGAGAAGTATGGAAAGATGTGCATGAACTGATACAGAGTTAAGTAAAGGCCAAACTCCCACCCCCCACCCTCCCCCACACAGAGTAGTTGCAACAATGTGTATGGAAAGAACAGTCCCCACACACAAACTCACATGTGAATGTTACAAAATTAAAAAGAACAAGTACAATTCAAAAGAAGACTTATGAGAATACACCCTCACCCCACCCCTTTGCCCAGGTGGGAGGTCAGAAAAGTTGTACATTAATCAGTTGTGCTGATTTTTCCCCTTTATTTTCTTTTTTTGTCTTTAAAAAATACTATTTGTTATAATGGCTGGCTCTAAGAGGGGGAGAAGAAGAGGATACTGGAGGAAACTATAGTAATGTAAAAATCAAATACATCAATAAAATTTATTTTTAAAAAGATACCCCCTCCCAATAAAGCATGATACTGTCAGAGAACTAGCAGTTGTTTAGGAAATGAAAAGGGAAAACATTAGATGAACATATGGACCTAAGCTGGTATAAAAGAGAAGACAATGGAATTGTAGCATCTTCAAGTTTCCAGACTGGGAATATTGGCATGAGTTAGGGGTAGAAAAGACAAAATTTCTTACAGGAATTGTGATTAAGTCTGAGTTTGTACTCAATTCATTTTCCCCCAAATCATTCTTTTAGATAAGGCAAATAATAAATGCTTGTTGAATGAAGAAATTTCCTTTCATACTTAAACACAGAATGAAATAACCGCAGTCAATAAAATTCTGAAGCCACCCTTAAAAATATACTTCTAGTCTTTCAATGCCATTTACTTGACTTAAGTTTCTTTAATTAACCTTCTGGGTCTGGAAGGAAAAGGTAATCATAACCAGGTGTGTTTTCCTGTTTATTAGCTTTCATTGGTCTACTTTCTTTACTAATTCAGGAGAAAGAACACGGAACTTAGAGTCACAAGATCCAGGTTAGACTTCTGACACTCACTTGCTACTTCTGTGATTTTCAGTTAAGTTACTGAGGGTTGGGTCTCCAAACATCAGGATCTTTATCTGTAAAATGAGATCTAGTTATGGCAGCACATGCTTATAATCCCTGCTAATAGAGAGGCTTTGGCTGGTAGATTGCTTGAACACAAGAGTTATGAGCTGCAGTGGGCTAAACCAACTGGATGCCTACACTGAAGTTTGGGACCGATATTGTAAGGCTCCAGGAAGTAGGGAGGCACCAGGCTGTCATAGAAGATCCAGGTTAGAAAAGGATTAAGTCAAAGCTCTGATCAGTAGAGGCAGGGTTGACTTCATCAATGGCCACCGCATCTTCTGCCTG
>NW_020954671.1:220441-221810 GCF_900497805.2 Vombatus ursinus | reverse complement strand
AAAAAAAAAAAAAAAAAAAAAAAAAAAAAAAAAAAAAAAAAAAAAGAAAGAAAACAAAAATGAGTGCTGGATTAGATTACCTCTGAGGTCTGGCTAAAGATCTAATTTAATGGTTTTCTAAGGAGCCCACCATGTATTTCTGAGGAATTACTCACAAAATAGTCTTCTTTAAATTTTTAAAATATATTTTAACAACATATCCTCTGCTTTATTTCTTAGTTTCATTGCAACTCATACAGTGCTTGCTCTAATTTTCTTGATCATTATAAAGATAAGGCTTTTTATATTTCTTGTTTCTCTGTTATACGCTTGAGGCCAAACCACTTCTGCGAAGTCCCCCTGAACATATTTTTCTGGTTCTCCACTGAAAGAAATCTTTTTTTGGGGGGGGGGGCAAGGCAATTCGGGTTAAATGACTTGCCCAGGGTCACACAGTTAGTAAGCATCAAGTGTCTGAGGCTTTCATTTGAACTCAGGTCCCCTGACTCCAGGGCTGGTGCTCTATCCTCTGTGCCATCTAGCTGCCACAAAGAAATATCTTAACTAGTATCTCTCCAGGCACATAAATCTGTTAGCTCCCCTGATCTGCAGCTCCTTTTCAAGATTTCTTAGCAGGATCTCCTTCACAGCTCTCTGGCAGGGAGCAAATATCCTGCTTTCTTAGCCCCGGTCTCTCCTTCTATGAAGCTAGTCTTTTAAAGAAGGAAATGTTGGTTTCAATGGAAAATGGTGGATGGTTGTATTTTCTGAACAATACTCATATGTACACATATATCATAGCTATATAACTATATATGCATACATATATGTATATATTTTGTCAAAAATAACAGAATTTAAGAGGTTTTTATTTGGTTGGTTGGAAGCACTCGAATTTGTATACTTTGGGAAAGTTCCTGGGTAAGAAGTGATTACTGAAGCATAGCATTGATACATATATGTATACACATGCACACATTATGTATAATTTTTAAAAACTATTTTATTGTTAGAGGAACTCCTTGCACTCACACAGATTTTAATCATCTTCACCTTTCCACCCTTTGCTATACTTTATTCTGCTCCTTGCATCAGGAACGAGGCTTTAGACGAATCAGCGACTGGCAACCGCCAATTAGAACAAAAATGGTGGTCAATAGAGGAAGTGTAATAAGAAAGGGGGATGTTGGCTTTTAAAAAAATTTTTTTAGTACAAGAAAATTTATAAGGTGTGTACACTTGTTTATAGAATCATAATCAAGTCATTATTAATAATGCCTCTCATCCTCAGTCAACCCTTTTAAACTAACTCAAGATCTCAAACTGTCAGAGTTACTGGGGAAGAGGGGACACGGAGAGAGGGTGACAAGGAAAAAGAAAAGAGGGAAAA
>NW_020954671.1:217267-220405 GCF_900497805.2 Vombatus ursinus | reverse complement strand
GAAAGGGGGAAAAGGAAAGGGAACGTGGGCAGTACTCTACAGACCACAGTGAAGTGATAACAGCACGTTTTTTTCCATGACACGAATGCAAACAGCCCCATTTTATCAACCTTGATTACTGATGGGTAAAGCCTTGCGCTCCTGGCCAACGCTGATTGTTTCATTTGCCCCAACCCGTGACCTCTCACGCTAGGTCCTAGTTATCCTGGAATCAATCAGTAGCGCGCACTCCTAGGCGCCACGGGACCTGCGCCCACGAGCCAAGCCTGCGATAATATATTGCAGCTTTGCTTGATGGACCCCTTCCCCCCAATCGCACTCCGCGATTCCTAAACTGACTAAAATACGCAGGGTTTTGGTAATTTCGAGTCCACTCCTTACCCTGATGGAAGAGGAACCGTACCTCGAGATTTACTTAGATCAGTGCATGAATCAGGTGAGTCGGTGGCAAACTCTGCTGCCTTCTCTCAAGCCTGTTCTAAAGAACTCTGGTTTGTCCTGCGCTCAGGCACTGGAGCTGGGCAGGGATGCCGTGGGAACTGCCCTTTCCCCTGCTGTTTCGAGTCCCAAGTTAGCGTCGTTTCTGTCCAGCAGGGACAAAAGTTAGAACGTTTGTGAAACTGCTAAAGGAGGAAGGCTAACTAACTCACTGTACTTTGTGAACCACGACTGTTTATTTTATGTGAAAGAATTGAGCGTTTCTTACAGCGGTTTTGTCCAGACACTCTCTCCAGAAACGCTAGCTGCCAAAACTTAGTCATTGTCTGAGAAGCTTCAATACTTAAGAGGCAATTTGGGGGTGGTGGTGGGGAAATAGCTTTGTACATTTTCTGTTTAGAGATGCCTTAGCTCTTCTTTCCCTTTGCCACAACAAAGAAAAACCAATCAGTTTAGTAGAAGAGGGAATTAAAAAAAAAAATCTATGGACTCTTCTGTGGTGGTTGTGCTTTTCCTCAAGACTAACATTAGTTCTCTGATACACTCCGAAAATAGGAATGTCTTTTGTCCTGTTATCTCTAACAGATTTTTTTTGAATCTGCACTGGCGTTTGCTTTATTTGTGTTTATGTGAGCACTGAAAGAGTACACTCTAATTGGCTTCTCTACATTCTAAACAGTGAGTCTTATCCTAAGGTCTTTGTACCTTTTAAAAAAAATTTTGATAACTATTTCATTATGATTGGTTTTCTCTTAATCCTATGTATGTTTTTTAAAATTCATTTTAAAACAGTATTCTGACAAGGCATCCAAAGGCTTCACTAGACTGCCCAGGTGACCACCATAACACACAAAAAAGGTTACAAATCTCTGTTAAAGAAATGTAATCTTAAAACACTTTGCTACATGGTTGTTTTTCAATCATTTAATTTGAGGAATATAGTAAAATGTTTTCCTTTATTATGCACAGATCAACAATGGTCGTTAAATTCTATATATACATTAACACTTATTTTGGAAATGGCAGTTGGTTTGCCAATGCAAGGGAGGCATTTGGTTTTGCAAGTGTTGGGAACTGGGAGTAGTTGGTTCCCCCCCCCCCCTTAACAGAGCTCCGTTTTCTTAACTTTAAATGGCATTAGACTAAGTAATACCTAAGATCCCTTCTAAATCTAGAATGTCAATATTTAAAGTGAATTGAAAACCTACAATTAAGAGGTTCTTAACCTTTTTTTGTTTCACAGACCTCTTTGGCAGTTTGGTGAAACCAGTGGACCCTATCTTAGAACAATGTTTTTAGATGCATAAAATAAAATATTGCAAAGGAAATTGATTAGATTGAAAAAAGTTATCAAAATACTTAAAAAAACAAGTTCATATACCCCAAGTTAGAACTCCCTCCCGCTGTAATCAAGGAATGTTAATTGTACTTCATTAAAGATGTTAAATTATGATATAACACACTGAATTTTGTTTTTTTCTCCCCCTACAAAACAAACAATAATAGGATGAGCTTGCCTCTACCAGCTCTCACCTCTTCAGCCCTATTGTGCCATATGACTCGTACTTGCATACCTCATCTAATCGAGAGACTTTTGCTTCTCCTCTTGAACCTTCCAAAGAACCTTCTACTGATTTTTCATCTGTAGACCTTAGCTTCCTGCCAGATGAACTTAACCAAGACAACACAGAACAGCCTCTCACTGAAGGGAAACAAGGAGTAGAAGGAAACCATGAAATACAAGGAGATCCATCTAGGATACAGTCACTAAATGAGAAGGACAGTGGTGGCATTTACACAGACAACTTCAGCTTGTCAAATTCTGGTTTGAACCCACTATCAGATGGAAATTCAACTTTGCCTTCTCCAGAGAATTCTAGCCCAGGCTTCTTTCCTTTGACATCCATGACTCCTCTGATGCCAGTGACCCCTGTTTCAGAAGGCTCTGGAATAGTTCCCCAATTACAGTAAGTCTTTTATCGTGTTTACTACTCCATGCACATATTATACATTGTCTTACAGGGTACTAATTCCTATTTTAAGGTTAAAACAGTATAGGAATAGCAAGCTTAGGTTCAATGGTTCTTCTAGTAATGGTTTATGACTTTAGGCAATAATACTATTTGGTTGTATTTCCCATTTGTAAAATGGGGCAATAATTGTAGGCTGCTAGGTAGAGAATTAACAATAGCTAGATTTATATAGGATACTAAGGTTTGCAAAGCACTTTATATAACTCACAACAACACTGAGGCAGTGGCTATTATTCTATTTTAAAGATGGGGCTGAGAGAGGCAAAGAGACTTGCCCCAGGAACAAAGTTAAGTGGGATTCAAACTGGGATCTTCCAGCTCTTGAGTTCATCTGACTATCCACCAAGCCAAGAATTGATGTGATTTATGTTATATGGCACAATGAAAAGAGTGCTGGATTTGAAATCAGAAGATCGAGGTCTGTGCTATTTATTCCTTGTATGACTTGGGGTGGGTTACTTAACCCCTCTCTGTCCCACTCCTTCATCTATAAAACTGTTTGGATTAAATGAGTTCTTAAATTCCTTCTAGCTTTGATTCTATTTTCCTAAATTAAAAGAACAGTTAGCTCAAAATGGGTATATGATTCATATATAAAGGCTGATACTATAAACTGGGAGAGCAAGGAATAGTTTACCTGTCAGATTTATAGAAAATAGAAGAATTT
>NW_020954671.1:199042-217116 GCF_900497805.2 Vombatus ursinus | reverse complement strand
GAAAAAATGCTCTAAATCACTACTGATTAGAGAAATGCAAATCAAAACAACTTTGAGGTACTATATCACACTTACAGGCTGGCTAACATGACAAAACAGGAAAATGATAAATGGTGGAGAAGATGTGGGAAAATTGGAACATTAATCCATTGTTGGTGGAGTTGAATTGATCCAACCATTTTGGAGAACAATTTGGAACTATGCCCTAAGGGCTATAAAATTGTACATACCCTTTGAGCCAGCAATAGCACTTCTAGGTTTGTATCCCAAAGAGATCATTAAAATGGGAAAAGAACCCACATGTACAAAAATATTTATAGCAGCTCTTTTTGTAGTGGCAAAGAATTGGAAATTGAGGGGATGCCCGTCAATTGGGGAATGGTTGAACGAGTTGTGGTATATGAATGTAATGGAATACTACTGTGCTATAAGAAATGATGAGCAAGTGGACTTCAGAAAAACCTGGAAAGACTTGTATGGACTGATGCTGGGTGAAGTGAGCAGAAGCAGGAGAACATTGTACACAGTAACAGCCACACTGTGCAATGACTTGGCATTTCTCAGCAATGCAAGGATCTAAGACATATCCAAAAGTCTCATGATGGAAAATAATATCCACATCCAGAGAAGGAACTATGGAGTTTGAATGCAGATCGAAGCATACTATTTGCTTTTTTTTTCTTCTGTTTTGTTTCTTCTTTCTTGTGGTTCCTCCTATTGGTTCTAATTCTTCTTTACAACATGACTAATGTGAAAATATGTTTAACAGAAATGTACATGTAGAACCTATATCAGATTGTACCCTGACTTGGGGAGGGATGTGTAGAAGAAGGGGGAGAAATTTAAAACTCAAAAGCTTATGGAAGTAAATGTTGAAAACTAAAAATAAATTAATAAAAAAAGAACAGTTAGCAAATTCATGAATTAAAGCTGTTTGTATCCTAAAGGAAAATCATTTTAAAAAACAGTGTACCTTCTTTTCTTTTTTACTTAATAGTATTTTACCTTTTTTTTCCAATTACATGTAAAGATAGTTTTCAACATTCATCTTTGTAAGATTTTGAGCTCCAAATTTTTCTCCCTCCCTCCCCTCCTCAAGACAACAAGCAATCCTATATAGGTTTTATGTATATATACAGTCATGCTAAACATATCTACATATTAATCATGTTGTAAAAGAACAAAAGGGAAAAACCATGAGAAAGGAAAAAACAAAACAAAAAATGAAAATTGTATGCTTCAATCTGCATTTAGACTCCATAGTTCTTTCTCTCAATGTGGTCAGCATTTTCCATTATGAGTCCCTTGGAATTGTCCTGGATCACTGCACTGCTCAGAAGGGCTAAGTCTATCATAATTGATCATAGGACAATGTTGCTGTTGCTGTGTACAATGTTCTCCTGGTTCTGATCATTTCACTCGACATCAGTTCATGTTAAGTCTTTACGGGTTTTTCTGAAATCTGCCTGCTTATTTCTTATAGAACAATAGTAGAATGTACCTTCAATGTAGTGAGCTGGTCATTGCATTTAGAAGTAGCTCTTACTGGAGAGAAAAGCCATGAAATGCAAAGAATTCAACCAGAGATTGAAGTGGGTTTTTTTTTTGTTTTTTTAGTGCTTTAAAAAAAAAAAAGTATGCTATTCAGGGACACTGTGTATAGGTTCAATATTTCACATCTTGAATAATTCTTTCAAAAAAAAACTTAACACAAAGTGGGGGGGAAAGTTGTCAGGAACTTTACAAATACTATTTCATTTGATCCTCACAATAATTCTGTGAGATAGCTGCTTTTATGATCCCCATTTAACAGTTGAGAATAAGGCAGACAATGGTTAAGGGACTTAGCCAGCATCATGCAGCTAGTAAGTGTCTGAGGTCATAGCTGAACTAGTCTTCATGACTCCAGGCCCAGTGCTCTAACCACTACACCAACTTAAGTACTAAGTACTTCCTTTATGAAAGAAATAACTAAATGTTTATGACCTGCCACAAAGAGTAATCTTGAAGTTATCAGCTTATAAATCTATTTTAGAATAGTCCTGCACTTTTTTGCTTTTTGCTATTTTTAACTTGACAATTACCACGTTTTTTTTTTTTTAATTTTTCTAGGAATATAGTATCCACTGTAAACCTGGCTTGTAAATTAGATTTGAAGAAAATAGCTTTGCAGGCTAAAAATGCAGAATATAACCCAAAGGTAAGAATTTTCAGTATCCTTAACAAATGCTAATAGAGTCTCACGTGTTTTGTCTTTCTGCCTAGGGCTGTACCATCAAATCATCTTGTAGGCTGTTTTTGTTTTTGAAAAAGAGGAATTAAGTCATTAAAGTTTTTTGGTGAAACTTTTTTTTAGATGTATTGTTGAAAGGTTGAAATGCATATTTTTAGTGGATAAATCTTCATAAGCCTTTCTTGATATATTTAATAAGATGAGTGATTCTTAAAAGTTCACACCTTCTAGTTGTTGAAACTAAATACTTGTGAACGTGTGATGAAGTGCTGACTTTCTTAATATTATTCAACTTAGTATCATTCCTGGAAATAGAAATGAATAATCGTAGAACTGAGGAGCAAGAAAGGACTTCAGAGATTACCTAGTCTAAGTTACTTAATCTTTCTGATTGGGAGATGGGAGGAGAGGTTCTCCATGATATCTAGGTAACTCTCATCATTCCCAAATTTTAGAGGGTCTTTTGGAGGAGTTTAGACTGTCATGGCAAATGTACAGAGGAGGTGGTTGTAGTTTGTTCTTCGTTCTCAAAGAGGACCATGACATCGGGAAGATGAAGCCAGGACTTGCAAGCGAATTGGATTTAAGTAAGGGAGGGCAGTGCAAAGTCACCAGCCTCACTTTCTCCACCGGAGTCATTTGGGTCCAGTGGCAAGATATAGATTGGGATAATTGGAGATGGCTCAGCAGTGAGGAGGTAGTATGTCAGTGAGTGGAGTACTGAGGAAATTCCACTGGCAGGGCTGTTGGGAGAACTGATTCCAGGCATGGGAAATGTCTGGGAGAAGGCAGAACTACTGAGAACTCAAAGTTATGCCTTGTCAACTATTTGTGCATCAGTAATATTATCATAATATATCTAGGGTAATAGTACGTAATTATTACTATGTAACCATGTAGTAGGTTGACTGCTAGGCTAGCCTAAGGAGGAGAAGGCTAGTAATTCCCTCTTTCTGGTCCTTACTTCTATGTAGGTTGGGTTATTACTTCCTAGCCACTCCTTCCGTCCTACCCTTTGGATGTGGTTTTTCTTTCTAATTTAGCTCTGCCCCCTTGGGGTATGGTACGGTTTTCTTTTCCAGCCAACTGTGGAGGAGAAACAATAGGAAAATAGAGTGATCTAGTTGCTACCTCCCATGCCAGTACCTGCTTACTCACAACTCTTTCTCCACCACCACAACTCTCCCCAGTAAAATTGTTGACAAATTTACCCAGAAGTGATATGAGGCCTGATCTGGGAAATTGCAAGAGCATGAATCAAAAATTCTTCTTTGTTCACAATGCACCCCCATGCCAAGGAAGAGTCTTTCTAGCTAACTTTGAAGTGTTTACTCTGTATCACTCCCTATTTCATATGAGTAATGAAATGCATAGATCAGCAATAGTTAATCACATTTATCTCAGAGAACCCATTTTAAAACAACAACAAAACAAACTATTGGGAAATGGAGACTGAGGAACAGACAAATAGATTGGGGAGGGGGATGGAATGGGAGAGAAGAGAAGACAGTCACCAGTAACCAGTGAGAATGGAAGAGCCATCAGAAGGTCACTCAGTTGTGGTACTATCTCCTCACTGGATTTGGTTGCTGCTCCTACCAGTTTTGGTAGGAGCAGTGAATCTGATGGCTCTTCCGTTCTTACTGGTTACCTGAGCACTCTACTCTCACATTACTTCTTTATCTAATGTCAGAAAGAATGAATATAAAAGAAATAGACAGTGGTGGTCAAGGTGCGAATCAGGCAGCCATTGTTCCTTCCCTCACCTTCGTGGTTTAAGCAGCTGTTGTGGAAAGGAGGTATCTCGGACTCCAGCTCCAGTTGTTATAACTAACAAGATGTTTTGTGCCATGATGCATTTTATCAGATAAGAATGCTTATTTGATTGTTATAGAATCAATCAGATCAAAGGTGTAAAACAGGTATTTACAATTCCTACAGTGCTTCTATTGATTAATCACTGGTTTAAACTAGGTATGAACAACCTAGTTAAAATATTTTTCAATTAATAAGCATTTATGTTATCTCCCTCCTATATCCTGCACCCCATTGAAAGTGGAAGGGGAAAGGAAATAAAACCTTTGTAAATGTGCATAATATGTACATAATCAAGAAAAATGAATTCCCACAATGGCCACAGCCAAAACTGTAAGTCTCATTTTACATCTTGAGTCCATCATCTTTTCATCAGGAGGTAATAAACATACTTTATCAATGGTACTCTGGAATCATGAATGGTCATTACGTTGATCACAGTTCTTAAGTATTTAAAAGTTATTTGTCTCTGCAGTGTTATTGCACAAATTATTCTCCTGGTTCTGTTTTACTCTGTATCATTTCATTCATGTTTCTAAGTTTATTCTGAAACCATCTCTTTCATCAATAGTATTCCATTACAATCATATAACATAATTTATTAAACAGGGATTTAAATTAAATTTAAATTGGGTGCCCCAATTGCTAGGCACCCCCTTATTTGCCACTACAAAAAGAGCTGTTATAAATGTTTTTGTACATATGGGTCCTTTTTTTCTTTCTTTTCTATCAAAGAGCATATACAATTTGACTTTTTTTTTTTTTTTATATATGGTTCCAAATTACTTTCCAGGACTAGACCAGTTCAAACTCTACCCACAGTGCATTACTGTGCCTGTTTTCCCACAGCCGCTTAACATTTGTCAATTTCTGATTTTGTCACTTTTGTTAATTTGTTGGGTACAAGTAGAACCTTAGGGTAGCTTTAATTTTCATTACTAAACTACTTATAGCTTAGATTTCTTTCTTTGAAAATTGCCTGGAACAGTTTAATTCAGGGGTGGGGAACCTTTGGCCTCAAGGTCACTTGTGGTCTTCTAGGTCCTTGGGTGCAACCTTTTGACTGAGTCCAAGTTTTACAGAACAAATCCTTTTATTAAGGGGATTTGTTCTGTGAAGTTTGCCTTGAGGCCACAGGTTGCCTACCCCTGGCTTAATTATATGACTTTGGAAGGAGTGAAGTACTTTTATGACAAAAAAAGTTAGAAATGACTGAAAGAATTACAAATCTTTTGACCTATGTATATCAGAGAAGAAGATTCTAGCAACTGCTTGAAGAGTTGAGCTTTGGGAACATTTAAGGAGGCAGTCCCTCAGACCTATAACCAGAAAGTAGTGGCATGGGAGGAAATGGGGAAGTGAGTCCAGAGGAAACATCATACAGTTTCTTCCTCCTCCCCCTAACAACCATGTCTTTGAGAAGACTAGATAAATATCAATGCATCCAGCCAGGAGCTGAGAGAAGGCAAACTAGCAACTACTAACAAAAAAAAAAATCTGCTTCAGAGAGTGTGCTCTCTTCAGGGTAGAGAGAAAGACATCTTTAGAACTCTACAAGGGCATCAAACCATCAAGGCTAAGCAGGAAGCTACATCCTCCTAAGGCGAACTTCACTGGGATCCTAAAAGGAAACAGAAGGACTTCCAGAAATCAGGAGCTGTGAATTGACCCTTTGCCACAGATGTTCCCTAAGTTTGAACCTATTTTCCCCTTCCCTCTATAGTTGTGGGGAAATCCATTGCAGACTTTTAGGGTGATGCTTTTGTATCAAAAACTCTTAACGCCTTGGTATATACCCTTTTTTTTCTTTCTTTTTTTGTGAAACAATTGGGGTTAAGTGACTTGCCTAGGGTCACACAGCTAGTAAGTATATACCCTTTTCTAAAAGCTAAATAAATCCGGCTGGCTAGTAATCAATAAAGGGCATTCCAGATGGGGATTCACATTAGTGTTAGAAGTCTACCCCCTAGAATCCTAAGGGAAGAAGTAGTCAGCTGCCCTCTGGGGCTCTGGCCTACCAGTCCAAGTGAGAGTTTGGAAGTATCCCTAGAAGGCGTATATCATATTTGCCTTCTCACTATTAGGAAGGGAAAAAACTCTAGGGGCAAGGGGATGATACATCCCCTTTTGTATATGTAAACTTGGTTCTAGCTCTGTCTTCTGAGTCATCAATCCTCTAGCTCCTTAGCCAATCAGAAAATTCCTCATTACCTCCCAGCATTAGCTCCCCAGTCATTGATGACCAGGGGTAGGTTCCCCCAGCCTCCAGATTAGAAACAGGTGGTAAATACTGAAAATATTTTCTATATGGCACAGTAAAAGACAAGTCCAAGCATGCATTAATGCCTGGGTTATTGGCCAGTCCTTCCATTTTACACACACACACACACACACACACACACACACACACACACACACACACTGCACCTATATTCTATCTCCCAAAAGAATGTAAGCTCCTTGTGGATAAGGACTTTTTCATAATTGTCTCTGTATCCCTAGGGTCTAGCAAAGTGCCTGGAATGTACCAGGTCCTTAAACAAAGACTTACTAAGAACCTATTCAAAAGGAGAATTTAAACATCTGTTTAAAATTGGCAATATGAGGAAATGGCATAAATTTAAAGCTTAGGTCCCTAAGCACAATTTTGCTAGTGAAATGTTCTCTTTTCCTTTGCACTCCAGCCACCAACCTAATGGTTTTCAATATGGCAAAAACTCCATGGGAAGTAGTTAGACTTGGGCGAAAAGAGACCAAGCCTTACATACTACACCTGGAGCTGGAAAAGTTGACATCTAAGACAAATAATTCATTCACTGACCATCGATAAACACTCAGTGCCAAAAACAAGACTAAAGGCTTAGACACCACTGAAAAGACTGACCAAGGTTATTAGGCCTGTGTGTTCAGCATATAGCATACCAGCTGGGTGTCATCATCCCCAGACATCGTGGTTTATAGCTGCAGAGCTGGTAGCATATATGAGCTTAGTGGGATTGCCTCGCTTGAACTTCTGGTCACTCCCAGTTCTCAGATGTTTGGAGAGCTTTTCATTAATGCTGCTCCTCCATCACAAGACATTAGAGGATAAAAGCCTTAGTTAATTCGTACTTTCTGCCCCATGTCTAGAATGATACTTCCTATTCCCCTAATAATTGTTTCAGTGTTGCTATCACCCAAGGCAAAAACCTGTCTCTAGTCCCCCATTATCCCTATCTGATTCAATGTTATACTTTCCCAGTCCCTTTCTTCTTCAGACTTCTCTTTCCATGAAGCCCTACGAAATTCCCACTCTTTCCATCTTGTGTTTGTGGAAAACTTACTCTCTCTCGAAGAACTTTATTCTCTGGCCACTCTTCAGAGCCGGTGCTATTCATTCATGTTCCCTGACGTTCTCATTCAGGAAGCACGACAGATTTAATCCTTGTTCCCCACTGCCGCTTCCAGATTTTTTCTTCTTTCACATCTTTTCTTCTTTCTTTTATTATTTGTCTGCTTCTCCTTCCTTGAAGTTTACTTTACCTGTCTAGTAGACCCTTGTTTTTGCAATGTATGAAACTGTCTCTATTTACTGTTTTTTCCCCTCTGTCTAAAAATGTAGCAGGTTACATATATTATTACATAGCTATCCTTGTGTTATTGTTAATTGTGTATGGATTGTTACTTTTTCCAGCTCCCATGAGTATGGGAGAAACGGAGTTGAGCCATACCCTAGTGATGGGGGTGGGGTTTCGGGTATGATAATTCTGGTCCCAGGCTTCAGTGGATAAATTTCTAACCAACAAGGACTGTAATCAATAAGGAAACAGATCTTTGGAGAAGAAAAACTGGTTGTTCAAGGTACCAGCAATAGGTACAGAATAAGCTCTTTCCCTTTTCCAGAGGGAGGGGAAAGAGGAAGAAATCATTCAATAGTTTAGTAGGGATATGAGCTTTGAGCTGAGTCACTCAGTATTATTAAAAGCCTACTACGTGCCAGGCACTGTGCCAAGCTGGTGATATCAAGGTAAAAAGGCAGTCTCTGCTCCCAAGAGGTTCACAGTCTATTAGGGGAGGTGACATACAAACACATACAAATAGGCTGTACAGAGGATAATTTGGAGACAGTCAACAGAGAAGGCCTACCTGGGCCATCTTTCACATGTAGGGAGGAAGAGAGCAAAAGCTTCCACCTGGGGTCTTATCCAACATTCCCACCAGTTCTTGGCTGGATGGTTACACCTCAGCTCCTTAATGCTGTTGTCCACAACAGCTACCCAATATCATCCCAGAGGAAGAGGCAGGGAAGCAGGGCCCCTAGAGATTGCACCCACCATGCCGTCCCTCTTTTGCTTCCCTCCTGCATGTGGCAAGATGAAGTCCCTTCCTTTTTCTCTTTCCCAGAGTTCCCACCTCCAAACTCAAATGTTGCTGTTTCTGTGATCTCCGGCTAAAAATTTGTTGAGTTTCCTTATGTTCTTTGGAAAATCCTTAGTTCTCTTGCACTGATGTGAAGGTGAAGAGGTAAAGAGGTGAAGAGTTAGACAAACATGTTTTGGTATGCTCCATTCTTAAAAAGTGGGGGAAAAAACACCTCTACCATCTCCTCAAACTCCTGTACTATAACTCTTCTTTTTAATATCAAACTACCAAAAAAAATGTTAGGCTCACTGCCTACACTGGCTCACCAGTCATTTGCTTCCCAACCCCTTGCTTGGCTTCTGAGCCTGATTCAACTAAAACTTGTTTTCATTTTGAACTGTTTGTTTCAAAGTTACCAGGGATTTCTTAACTGCTTAACTTGATAGGCTGTTTTCTGTCCTCATCTTTCTGAACCTCTCTGCTGCTTTTGATACTGGATACTTCTGTATTGTCTCGGGCCTACTTCTCTTCTTTGTTTATACTCTCTCCCTTTATTGATCTTTCCCCTTACCTTGTCATTAGCTCCCATGGGCTCCAGTATTATTCTTTTGCAGATGTTTCCCGAATCTATGTCTCACTCATCATCACCTCTTCCCAGATGTTCTACTAGCATCTCAAATTCCAACATGCCCAAAGCACAATTCATTCTCTTACCTCACACACTTACCACCAGCCTAATCTTATCCTTCCTCCGACTTCCATGTTTCTGTGTAGGAAATACCATCTCTTCTGTCACTTGGGTTCATAACCTCAAAATAATCCTTAATTCTTTGCCTTCACTTTCAATATCTAATCATTTAAGTGCTATTATTTCTCCCTCAGTGTCTTCTCTCATAGCTATCCCTTTATCTTTGTTTATGTAGCTACCACCCTGCTACAGGCTCTTATCACCTCTTGTTTGGGTTACTGTGACAGCATCCTAATTCCAGTGCCTTTCCTCTTCAGTTCTCTACACGATAGCCAAAATAATATTCCTAAGGCTCAGGTCTAACCATATTTTTCCTTTTTGCTTTTGTTTTTAATTTATTATTTATTTTTAACATTCTTTTAAAATTTTGAGTTCGAAATCCTTTCCCTCCCTACTACACCTACTGAGAAGGCAAGCAATATATCAATTAAATGTGTGAAACTCTGCAATATATATTTCTATATTATCCACATTTCCCCCAAAAAGCAAGAAAAATTTAAAAAGTGAGAAAATTCTATCTCATTTTGCAATCAGAGTTCATTATTTCTCTCTCTGGAGACAGACAGCATTTTTTAATCATGAGTCCTTCGGAACTGTCTTGGATCATTGTATCTATTGATCTGAGTAGCCAAGCCTTTCACAGTTGATCATCATCACAACATTGCTGTTACTTAGCACAATGATTTCCTGGTTCTTCTCACTTCACATTGCATCAGTTCATATAGTTTTTACCATGTTTTTCCAAAACCCCCTCCCTCATCATTTCTTATAGCACAGTAGTACTCCATCACAATCATATGCTACAACTTGTTCAACTGTTCCCCAATTCATGAACATCCCCTTGATTTCCAACTCTGTTACCACAAAAAGAGCTGCTATTAATATTTTTGTACATATAGGTCCTTTTCCTTTTCTTCAATCTCTTTAGGATGCTGACCTAGTAGTAGTATTGCTGGGTCAAAGGGCATGCACAGTTTTATTGCCCTTTTTATAGCCTAGTTCCAAAATATTCTCCAGAATGGTTAGAGTAGTTCACACTCTACCAGCAGTTTATTAGTGAACTGATGTTTCCCTCATCCCCTCCAGCATGTGTCATTTCTGATAGGTGTGAGGTGGTACCTCAGAGTTGTTTTAATTTGCCTTTCCCTAGTCTGTAGTGACTTAGAGCATTTTTTTCAAATGACTATAGATAGCTTTGATTTTTTCTTCTGAAAACTGCCTGTTCAATTCCTTTGACCAATTATTATTTGGAGAATGGCTTTTATTTTTATAAATCTGAATCATTTCTGCACTCGATATATATTTGAGAAATGAAGCCTTTATCAGAGAAACTTACGGTAAAAAATGTTGATATTGCTGTATGTTTTTTTTTAGCAAAATGCAGTTTCCCCAATTATCTCTTTTCATTGAGTCTATTTTTACTTTTGCTTTGACATCATGATTGCTACCCCAGCCTTTTTTATGTCAGCTGAAACATATTAGATTCTGTTCTGGCCCTTTATTTTAAGTGTGTGTGTGTGTCTTCAAGAGTCTCTCTTGTACATATTGTAGGATTCTGGTTTCTAATCCATTCTGCTCTCCACTTCCATTTTATGGGTAAGCTTATTCCATTCACATTCACAGTTATGCTTACTGTATATTTCCCTCCATCCCATTTTCTTCTATTTCTTCTTCTTTCTCTCTTTTTATCCTGTCCCTCCTCAAAATTCTATTTTGCTTTGAAACACTGACTCCCTTAATCTGTCCTCCCTTTTACTATCTACCTTCCTTTCTCTTATCCCCCTCCCTGCCTGTTTCCCTACTGGGTAGGTTACATTTCTATGCACAACTGTGTGTTTGTGTGTGTGTGTGTGTGTGTGTGTATGCGCATTCTTTGAACTAATTCCAATAAGAGTAGGTTTAAGCATTGCTAACCACCACCTCTCGTTTTCCCCTCCGCTATAAAAGCTCTTTCTGTGTCTCTTTTATGTAAGAAAATTTTCCCCATTCTATCCTTCCCTTCCCCCTTCTCCCACTGCATCCCTCTTTCTTATTCCTTTATTTTTTTAGAGACCATTCCAACATAATCGACTCACCCATGCCTTCTGTCCATGTAAACTCCTTTTAACTGCCCTAATAATGACAAAGTTCTTAAGAGTTACATGGGGGCAGCTAGGTGCCACAGTGGATGGAGCACCAGCCCTGAAGTCAGGAGGACTTGAGTTCAAATGTGGCCTCAAACCAAACACTTAGCACTTACTAGCTATGTGACCCTGGGCAAGTCACTTAATCCCAATTGCCTAAAAATAATAAAAAAAAATTTTTTAATAAAAATTTTAAAAAAAAGAGTTACATGGATCATCTTCCCATGTAAGGATGTAAATAGTTTAATTTTATTGAGTCCCTTATGATTACTCTTTCACTTTTACCTTTTTATACTTCTCTTTAATCTTGTGTTTGAATGTCAGATTTTCCATTCAGCTCTGGTCTTTTCACTGGGAATGCTTGAAAGTCCCTTATTTCACTAAATATCCATTTTCCTTGAAGGATTACACTCAGTTTTGCTGGGTTGGTGATTCTTGGTTGTAATCTTAGTTCCTTTGCCTTCCAAAATATTATATTCTAAGCCCTCCATTCCTTTAATGTGGAAGCACTAAATCTTTTGTGATCTTGACTATGGCTCTACAATATTTGAATTTTTTCTTTCTGGCTGCTTAAAGTATTTTTTATTTCTGACCTGGAATTTGGAGCTCTGGAATTTGGCTATAATATTCCTGAGAGTTTTCATTTGAGGATCTCTTTCAGGAGGTGACTGATGGATTATTTCCATTTCTATTCATCCCTTTGGATCTAAGATACCAGGACAGTTTTCCTTGATAATTTCTCAAAATAGGATGTCTAGACTCTTTGATCATTTCAGTCAAACTGTATTACTTGATTTCCAGACTGTTGAGCTTTACTGTCTGTCCTACTACATCCATCTAAGAAAAACTGGATCTTTCCATTTGCCATGCAACTGCACCTTCCTCTATGTGCTGTGTCCTCTTATTAGAATATGAGCTCCATTTGAACATGGACTGTTCTATTTGTATCCACAGCACATAGCTCAATACTTTGACTAATAAAGGCTTTTAAAATTATTCCTTCTTGAATGTGGAGAAAAGAGGAAAATCTTACCCTTGTCAAGATATTAGGAAACACCCCATTTGCTAAAGCTAAGGCACAGCAAGCAAGCTGTGCCCTGAACTTGGCATAACAATAATCCTTTATAGTCACCCTCTGGCATATAATTATTATTTTGCTTTGATCAGCACCAGGTATTCTCTGAGCTCAGACAAGCTCAGACAAGTACCCATGTCCTGGTTATAAAGCCTTGCTATGAATCAAACTTGTCTCATTGTTGCTGTTACCTGTCATTGTCAGGTTAGAGTTCCCTAAGTAGCCATTGGTGTATGTATTGAGATCTCCCCACCCTGCCTCAAGTCCCCCCACTAAAGGCAGGGCCTCCAGCACATGTGTCCTTGCTTGCAAACCATTTCCCTCACTTTGCAATTGAACTTCTGTTTGATTCCTGACTCTCCTGTCTCTAGCCTGCTCTGTTCAGCTCCAGCCATCCACAGTTAGAGGCCAGTTCTGTCTAGCTGACATTAATTGGTGGTAGTGGTAGGACTGGACACAGAACCAGGCCATTGGACTCTACAGTACCAGCAGGAATGGACCAGGTGCTACTGGAGATTTATTTCTCTGGAGTCTGACCCACTTCTCATCTGGTGAGTCCTCTGCCCTTTTCCCTGCTCCAATGCTCTGAGCTCCCACCTTGATCAAGCTTACCATTCTTTGTGAGGAAAACTCTGGGGGCCCTCCAATGACCTGATTCATCTCAGATCTCTCTGGTAAGGATACCCTTTATGCATGCTTTGTTCCCCAAACCAACTGTTCCTGCTTGCACTGTTTGGCCTGGGCCTCAGCAGGCCAGGAGGTTCTTAGCTGCTCTGTTCCAGCTCCCTCCTCCTCCCCATCCCCCAGAGAATGTTCGGCTAGCTCCATGCCTCTTTTAAACCAGTAAACGCGTGCTCAGCTATGGACTGTGACTGTGTATTTGGTTAGAACTATTTGTGTCTGTTTGTATCTGTCTTGTTGTTTTGTCTGTATTTGTGTCTTTGTAAAATGTAAAATGTCTATATTGTATTTGTGTTGTTTGTAGATTCTATTACCTTGAAAGATTTAAAATGCTACCAGTCAGAAAAACTTCTAAGGACTGCAGCCAGAGGGTTTAGAATGCTGGGAAAGATTAATGAATGTCCGTAGTTGAAGCAATTGTCCCAATAAGCAGGACTAACTCCCACTTTAGGCTTTCTGAGGGAGATTAGGTTATAAGAAAAGAGAAAAACATCTGTAAGACACTTTTTTTCATGTCATTTTAGCTTTGGCTATGTTGGAGTTATAGAAATAAAGTCATATAATTAAAGTTTGTGAAGCTACTAAAAACATCTTAGCAGATTAAGGAGTTTGAGTATTAATCATTTTAAAATTGCAGGGGGAAACTCCTGGGACTTTGGGGTAATTCCAGGAATTTGCTCCTTTCTGAAGTATCTTAGTAAGTTTTGGGGTACTGCTCTATAGAATTTGTTTTTAAGGAAAAATAAGAATTAAATTCTAAAAGTTTTTAAAAGTGCAAGATTAACAGCTTCATTATTCTAGGTCAGTGAGGGAAGGCAGCTAGTTTGGAAGTAACTGTAGAGTGAAGAAAGAAAAAAGATAGGTAAACAGTTTGCACCTTATAGCAACCTCTTGTTAACCCTTCCTTGACCTTTCAGACCAATAAAAGAGAAAAGATTGTTTAAACCAAAGAGACTCCTGTGACTCCCCCAGGTCAGAGACCCTCTCCCTGGTAACCCCTCTCATCTCAGATCAGATTCCCACATATAGGTGTTTAAAAAAAAATGCTAGGAAAATGCAGGGAAACTTGAATTACATTCCAGTTGCAGAAATTTATTAGCTGTGTAATCTTAGGCCAGTTATCTTGTCCCTATTTGTCCCAGTTTCCTGATCTGTAAGGAGAAAAATAATAATGGTACCTGCCTCCAGGGTTGTTTTGAGGATCAAAGTAATATAATGATTGTAAAGTGCTTAACACAGTGACTGGCATAAGTGGAACATTATATTATTATTTTTTCTTTAATTGAAAATAATTGTTCCATGTCTGATAACTCTAAAGTAGTTTCAAAAGTAGTAAGATTGAGGGGCAGCTGGGTGGCACAATGTATAGAGCACCAGGCCTGGAGTCAGGAGGACCTGAGTTCAAATCTGGGCTCAGACCAGACACTTGACACTTACTAGCTGTGTGACCCTGGGCAGGTCACTTAACCCCAATTGCCTCACCCCCCCCAAAAAAATCAAAACAAAAGTAATAAGATCAATGATTTTTATATGTGATAATTTGGAAATGCAATTGATGTTATCTGAAGTTTGTGTTATTGTATTTCTAAGTTCTCTTATATTGTGAAATTTGAGAGACCATTGTAACAGAAGTGCTATTAGACAAAACAACTTTTTAATCTGGATACTGTTACATGTGATTTGGGCTTTTAAATGGATGTGATAAAAAAGATATTTGAAAATTGTTAAATGTTTAATGAGGTATATTGTGTTATAAAACAGATAGTAATATATAATAGCAAATTTTTATTTGAAATTCTTGGCTATTATGAAAGTGTATCGGGTGGTTTAAAGATGTAGCTTTAACAAATTAGTGAATCAACTATCAGGTATTTGCTATATGTCTGAAGCCCCAGAGTATGAGTAGTTTTAATTTATAAGTAAAAGATAAATGAAATGTTAACTGTTAGGGAAACATCGGGAAAGATATTCAAGCCCTAGGTTGTGGTTAGTGAAATTTTGCCATTTAAGGTGAAAATCCCTGGGACTGTAATTTATTATTGGTTTGAGCTTTGATTACAGGGATAGTTGTCTAAATTGTCATGAAGCCAATAGAAGAAAATGGCATGTGCTATATTCTGGGAATTGTTAAAGGTGGATGTCTGTGCCTGGGAAAAGTTTTGGGAAAGACCTTGGCACAGCCTAGGTAGGATCCTCCTCGCTCTGTTTCTCCATTGGGCTATTTCCTTTCTAAAAAGGACAATTCCCACTTGGCTAATCTTGAGCCTTGTTTTTAATACCCTGTGATTTCATGATTGACTGTCAGAGATGACTTGCACCTAGAATCAAATAGAGCTAAGAAAGTTTCCCCCCCTGTTATGATATATGATGTTGTTATAACTATGTCCCTCTTTTTCTTTTAAAAATAGCAAATTTCCAAAATCAAGTAGTTTTGTAAGTACATTACTAAATCTATTAAATAATAGATTGATACTGAAACATCTGACTTACTATAATAGGATGCAAATATGAACATCTTGTGGTTTTAATCTGTATTGTGGTCAAAGTATAATATAGGGATGATATTCTCCTAAAGGGAAAAGGATTAAGCAAAGTAATAAGACAAAGCTGTAATGTGAAAGTTTTCTAATTAAATGGAATAGTAAATTTTGAGAAAAGCAATAGGATTAGACTGTTTTCTCTAAGAACTCTATACTAATGTATATGATTGGCTTCCAAAATTTATCTATTGAATCTATTATCTATTGAAATTCAGGCTTTGAGCACGTTTTGGTAATAAGTTCTCAAAATTGGATTTTACACATAAATTGAATGGATAATGGTAAAGAAAGTGAAATTATTTTAAGGTATCTGTCTAATAATCTTAAAGGGCAGAAGAGTTCATTTTGCAATTGGACCCTCATAAATTTTTAAAAGATTCTTATATCAGGTACAAGATTTAGGTAAGGAGAGAAACAGCAAACAGTATATAAATTGAAATTCTTGAAGTTTCAAGACTAGAGAATCAAATTTAAGTGATTATACTAAATTATAGTAAGATTATAGTGAGTCAGAATTATCTAGGAATCTCTAGATTTGGAACCAGAGAAGCAGAACCCCCTTTAGAGCTGTCCTAAGAATAAAGCCTATTGTCCAAGAAAAGATATCTAGGGACCAGATAACTACATTAGACATCTGGGACTCAAAATGTGCTGGTTAAATGGACATTGAGTATGGGTCACTAGGATACAAGGAGACTTGATGTTAGTTAATATGGTTGATAACCATTGTGTTGCTTTGGTCTTTTGTTTCAAGATGTTTATGTTTAAATTTTCTTGGTGACATGTAAATCTTCCTTCTCAAAACTAGTCCATTGTGAGCCCTCTAAATAGTTTGATCTGTACCTGACTTAATGTAACTATGCAATCATGGGACTCTTGAGAAAATGTTATTGCATTGTTTGAACCTAGCCCTGTGTGACTGGGAAACTGGATCATGCCTATATGTTGTTTAGAGACCTTAACTAAGGACCTATGTTATGCTAACCAGAAACGCATATTCAAAGATTGATGCAAGGAGTTTTCTCACAATTGTACATCTCAACCCATATATCCTATCTGAAAATTGGTCATCAGTAATTGTTTCTAAGGGCCCCTACCAGGTCCTTCTGACTAGTCCCACAGCTGTCAAACTTGTGGGTATGTAGCCCTGAGTCATCTAAAGAAAGCCCCTGCTCCTGAGTGGATGACAGAACCCTCCAGGAACCTCAAAGCTGGTCTAGTATGGGCCCAGAAGTAGCTGATATCCGGATGAGACAGCTGTTCCAAGATTCTGGATGCGGGCTGAGTATACTGTCCTAGTTGTTGGTTTTTTTTTTTTTTCCTCTTCCATTTTGTTATGTGCCTAACTACAAAGGACCTGATTCAAGTGTGTGTTGGCATTTTCTCCCTCTACATTCTTGGCCCTCCTCTTATTTCTACTTGTAAGCAAACAATGGCTAGCAATGATACCTGGGACATACTTCTGTGATAGGTCCCCTCAAGGAACTAACACCACCCCCAACATCTCATCCTGGCCCAACTGGCCTCTTGACTTTATATCTGCCTCTTGGCCAAAAGGGGGAAATGTCAAGAGATTAGGAGCACACTGTTTTCCAGAGCTAAGGCCCAGCAAGCAAGCTATGCCCTGAAGTTGGCATAACAACAATTCTTTGCGCTCACCCTCTGGCATATAATTATTGCATTGCTTTGACCAGTACCAGGTGTTCTCCTGACGAGTACCCATGTTCTGGTTATGAAGCCCTGCTATGAATCAAACTTGACTCATTGTTGCTGTCACCCCTCATTGTCAGGGTACAGCTCACTGTGCAGCCATTGATTTGTAAAAGTATTGAGATTTCCCCACATTGCCTTGGGTCCCCCTACTAGGGGCAGGGCTCCAGCATGTATCCTTTCTTGCAAACCATTTCCTTCACTTTGAAATTAAACTTCTGTTTCATTCCTGACTCTCCTGTCTCCAGCCTGCTTTGTCTGGCTCCCCAGCCATCCACAGGTTAGAGGCCGGTTTCAGCCGATTGACACCCAGAATGTAAAACATGTCCTAGGACTCAATTTTCATATTTTACTTGGAGCTACCTACAGCTATTAGTTTCTTTGCCCCAGGGAACAAATTCTATTTCCTTTACTCTAAAATGCCTCTGATAGAAATGTAAACATTCCTTAACAAAATGTTTACTAATTTTGTTCCCACCCCCTTTTTTTCTTTGACATGGACCTGGGATTTCAGTTGTGTAGAGAACTTCCAATGAGGGAACTCCCTTCACCAGTCTTAGAGAAGGTACTGCCTGAGACAGTAAGAGGCTAAGTAATTTGCTTGAGTTTACAGCAGGTATGGCTTGAATCCACACTCCGAAGCTGGCTCTTGCCTACCCTCAAATATCTCCCATACAGTACTGGCTAATATATAAATTCCACGATAGAAAGTTACTCCTTTTGTCCATTAAGATGTTAGTACCTTGGAAGTTATTGCACACCAAGCTTTACTATCATTTTCACCTGAATTTGAACTGGTTTGAGTTCT
>NW_020954671.1:187156-199009 GCF_900497805.2 Vombatus ursinus | reverse complement strand
TTTTCTGAGATTTTGAAAGGGAGAAGATATAGGATCCTTGAAGGGAGAGGGAGGCACAACAGAGGAATAAAAAAAAAAAGTGAGATTGAAAACTTTGTTATGTGATCTTGTCTAAAGTCTGCTCTGCCTGTCTTCAGAAAAGGTGAAAATCACAGCCAAGAAAAGTGAACTAGAACTTCATCTTTGTCTTTGAAAATACCTCTGATGTCTAGATAATCTGATGATAAAATAACTCCTCAGAAGGAAAAACATTTTTAAATCTTAAGATTCTGTTTTTTTTAATTACTAATGTGATTTTACTGAACTTTTAATGAGATGATGGCTTCTAATTGATGAAAAGGAAGTGAATTCTTGTTTCGACTTTTGACCATAGAGATTTGCTGCTGTGATAATGAGGATTCGAGAGCCCAGGACAACGGCACTTATATTTAGTTCTGGGAAAATGGTCTGCACGGGAGCCAAAAGGTACGAAGTCCCATGTTATCACCTTAAAAAATTACCTAAATTGGGTGGCATTATTAGAAAAATGTGGTTCTGGCCAGGGGTGGTGACACATACAGTAACTCTAGCTCCCCAGAAAGCTGAGGCTGGCAGGTTACGTGAGCTCTGGAGTTCTGAGGTATAATGGGCTATGTCAATCGGGTATCTGTCCTAAGTTCAGCACTGACACATTGAGCCCTAGGGAGCGGGTGCCATCATGCTGCCTTTTGTTGTTATTCAGTCGTTTTTACTTCTGTCTGATTCCCCATGACTCATTTAGTGTTTTCTTGGCAGAGATACTTGAGTGGTTTGCCATTTCCTTCTCCAGCTTATTTTTTTTTTTTTTTACAGAGGAGGAAACTGAGGCAAAGAGGGTTAAGTGACTTGCCCAGGGTCACATAACTAGTAAGTGTCTGAGGCCAGATTTAAACTCAGGAGGATGAGTCTTCCTGACTCCTGGCCTGGCACTCTATTCATTGTGTCACCAATTACCCTATTCCATGCTGCCAAAGGAGATTCAAACTGGCCCAGGTCAGAAATGGAATAAGGCAAAGCTTCTATCCTGATTAGAATCAGGATTGGGCCTGTGAGAGATCACTGCATTCCCAGATTGAAATACGGAAATAGTCTTTTAAAAAATGTCCTGATACAGAACACAGTAGTTCTATTCTAAGGGTTTGGTTTAAGTGTTAGACTTTATTGCTGCTAATTAAAACAACAACAACAACAACTAATATTTTGTCCCTACCCAAAATCCATGTGCATGACTTCCAAGATCTTGACTTCTGAAGTTACCGTCCCAGGTCACTAACTTCTGTTCTTTCATTCCTATTGAACCCATTCTTCTTCTTCATTGTGACCTCCAGTCACAGATCATTGATTTTGGAGCTGGAATAGCTGGAAAGAATGGTGTTTGTCTATGACAGTGTCCTCAATTTAGATGAAGCCCAAAGGAAGTGGCTTTCCCAAAGATATATGAATAGTTGACAGAGCCAGGACTAACACTCATCTACCAGTCTTTTAAGTTATTTTCAGGCCTTATTCAACCTGTGCACTAGCCCCCTCCGAGCTCCACCTGACTATCTGTCACAGCAATTTAAGGTAGAGAAAGAAACCATATTGCAGGGGGTTGAACTGTCCACTTGTCCCCTCCAAATAAAGTGGATCTCCATTAGGGTCGTTCAATCTGAGTCTTGCTGATGCCTCAGAATTCCTTGTCCTACCCCATCTACACCTTGCAAATTCCCAATCCTATGTAGATTCTACCATCTGCTTTCTTAGCATGGGTTCCCAAGCTGCCTAGTATTTCTGAAGAAAATCACACTATAATATGCTAATTGATTCCCTTACAAACTCATGTTGTCTAACCTCAGCTGGGACTTTGGTGCTGCTCAGCTCCCCTTTTGCTTTTCTCTAAGTAACTCCCTGTAGAAATCCCCACAGTGATCTATACCTTTTCTACTTCAGCTCTATGCCTACTGTCCTCATTTTTAATAATCACTCAGGTTGAGAAGATAGAGGCCTTCCTACTTTAGCTTCTTCTTTCTCTATATCAGTCTTTCAATAGATCTTCATCTCTTCATTCTTCCTTGCTTTCTATTTCAGAGGGAGAGCTGTCCTTCTACCTTTACAGAGTTACTCCTATTCCATCATAAGGGAGCTTACCTAGCAATTATCCACTCCCTTTCTCTCCCACATCTTCCATTTCTCTCTTTCCATTAAGACTACCTCCTCTAACTACAAATATACTCATGTCTCCCTTGTCTTAAAAAATAACCCCAAAATTCTCCTTCATTCCTGCTACTCCTGAACTTCAATACTTTTTTTCCCTTCCTTTTACTAATATACATATTAAAAGAGTAATCTGGCTATGTGATCCTGGGCAAAGCACTTAATTTTTCTCAGCCTTGGTTTCTTCATCTATAAAAATCAGGGATAATAATGGCACCCACCTCCCAGGGCTGTTGTGAGGATCAAAAGAAATAACAGAAGAACAGTGCTTCACAATCCTTAAAATGCTATTTAAATGCTAATCATCATTATTATTTAGAGTCCTCTACATTCCTAAGTGAGAAGCTCAGGACCATTAAATCACTATGCAATTGTTCAAATGTAATATAGTCTCATCTCTTCCTACTCAATCCTGAATCTATTTCATTCCATATGCAATGCCTTTCCAAGACATATATATTGATAGCCTAACTCTATGGGCTGTCCAAGATATATTTCATAATCCAAGAAATATGCGTTTTTTTTCTTTTGTACTGATCAAGAGATTCTTTTTTTAAGCAGTGTTCAGGGATTTATTAAACAACATTACTACATAATACATAATTTAGCATAATGCAACATGTCTGTGGCTCTGGTTGAAGGGACCCTGTGATTTCTTTTCTTTTCTTTTTTTTTTTTAATAACAGTTCACATTTATTAGCACCCAACCCACATACAACCCCTCTCTCCCTTTCATTCTCATTGGGGAAAAACAAGAAAAACAAAACCTTCATTAAAATAACATGCTATATGTACGTGTGTGTGTGTGTGTGTAAGTAATTCTGCATCTTGAGTCCATCCCCTCTTTGTCAGGAGATGCGTAACACTCGTCATCGTTAGTACTCTGGAAACATGGATGGTCATTACATTGATCAGAGTTCTTATGTCTTTCAAAGTTATTTGTCTTTACAATATTATTATTATTGTATAAATTATTCTTCTGGTTCATCTCACTTCATTCTGCATCAGTTAATATAAGTTTCTCTATGTTTCTCTGAGCCCACCTCTTGTCATTTCCTACAGCACAATATTCCATTATATTCATATACCATAATTTATTCAGTTATTCCCCAACTGATAGATACCCCTTAGTCTCTAATTGTCTACCACTACAAAAAGGACTACTATATATATATTTTTGTCCATGTAGGTCCTTTTCCTCTTTTTTTGATCTCTTTGGTGAATATGCTTGGTAGTGCTATCAGTGAGTCAGAGGATATATACAGTATAGTGACTCTTTGGGCATAGTTCCAAATTGCTTTCCAAAATGGCTAGACCAGTTCACTTCATCACTAATAGTACAGTAATGTTACTATTTTCCCACATCTCCTCCAACATTTATCATTTTCTGTTTTTGTCATCTTTGCCAGTCTGGTAGGTGTGAGATGAAACTTTAGAGTTGCTTTAATTTGCTTTTCTCTTATTAGTGATTTAGAACATTTTTTCATATGGTTGATAGTTTGAGTGTTCTTTTGAAAAGTGTCTGCAGTGTGTTTTTCATCCACTTTGATTTTTCAAACTGATTTTTCAAATCATATGGATCTCACTAAGGAGGATTTATGGTTTTTCAAGACTTGATTTAAATGCTACAGTGTCATCCACAAATAGGAGTGTTTGAGAGAATCTTCTCAAGGCACTCCATAACAGTGAATATGTGAGGTGAGCATAGGTCTCTAAATTTTTCTCTCAATTATTACTCATTTGAACAAAGTTTTCTAGTCACATAGACCATAGAATCTTGTATAACTTTGGCATGTAGATTGTACACACCTAGTTTGGATATAACCTTTAAAGACTGTGTTTTATTCTACCAAGTTAAATGATTTTAAATATGTGTGTGCATGTATGTAATGGCTAGGTGATGCAATGGATAGAGTGGCAGACCTGGAAGTAGGAAGACCTGAGTTCAATTCCAGGCTTAGTCACTTACTAGCTATGTGACCCTGGGCCAGTCATTTAACCACTGTCTGAATTAGTTTCCTCAGAGCTAAGGCCCAGCAAGCAGGCTGTACTCTGATATGGAATATGGGGATAATAACAGCACCCACCTCTCAAGGTTGTTATAAAGATAAACTGAGATAGTATTTATAAACTGCTTTACAAACCTTGAAGTGCTATATGAATGTTAGTTGCTATTATTATTATAACACATATGTAATAAATTTAACAATACAAGTGTTTAAAAATCCAGTTTTATATTAGGAGTCATCTATTTTTCCTTCATTGGGTCCTGATTCTGTTCAAGTTCTGGACAGGGAGAGAGGGGGAGGAAGTACCTATTCATTCCCTCCTTCCCACTTGGTGATCTCATCTACTCCTAAGCTCCAGTCATCACAGAAGTTCAAATACATAAATCTAAATCTATCTATCCCTAACCACACCTTTTTTGCTAAGCTCTAGAATCAGATTTTCAACTGCTTGCTTGAGAACTCCAACTGGATGTCCCATCATTCATTCAAGGTAAACATTTCTGTATTAGCTGTGTGACCCTGGGCAAGTCACTTAACCCCAATTGCCTCTTCCCCCCACCCAAAAAAAAAAAGATAAACATTTCTAAAGCCAATGCATGATCCTCTGCTAACCTAAGTGTTATTATCTACTTCTGTTAGGGGCACAACCAGAAACTGTCTTGGTTATTCATGATTAAAGCTTTCGAGTTCTTCTTATCTTCTTGATCTCTTTTGCCTGTGAGGTCCAATCAGTGACCTAATCCTGTTGATTCTAATTCAACTCCAACTGCCTTGCTTTAGGCCTTCATTCACTACTGAATGACTGTAGTGGCCTCCTAGTTAGTCTCTCTGCTGATCTATACATTCCAGAGTTGTCTTATTGTCCTGCTCAAAATTTGTCGGTGGCTATAATTACCTGCACATTCCTTAACCTGACATTAAAGGTCTTTCACAATCTGGCACCATTATCTACAATCTAGCCTCATTATCCACCATTCTCCTCTTCAAAAGTGATGTCCAAACATACTGAACTCTTTGTCATTGTTGGCTGCCTTGGGCTCATGGTGTTCCCTTCATTAAAATATTCTTGTGCCTTCTATCTCAGACTATACTAGGTTCGGCTCACATACAACATGTTGAACAAAGATTTTCCCTAGCTTTCATTCTCCCTTTACCCAAGCATATTGAAATCTCTGTCTCCTCTGTTCTCCTAGATAATTTGACACTTAAGTCTTTTGACATAGAATTAAAGTTGTCTCATGGCTTACCACAGAAAGAATACCGAATTTAGTCAGTTTTATTTCCTAGCCATGTAGCCTTGAGCTACTTGTACCACTTCTCTGATTCTGTTTTCTCATCTGTAAAATAGGAACAGGGATTTTTGCATTATGTAACTCACTGTACTGTTGAGAGAAAAGTGACTTTATATAGTGCTTAAAAGGCTACAGATATTAAATGTCATTGTTACTCTTCCACCCTCTACTTAGATCTAAGTTCCTTTAGTTTAGAAAGTCTCTCTCCCTCTCCCTCCTTTCTCT
Organism: Vombatus ursinus; assembly: GCF_900497805.2. Lineage (NCBI taxonomy): Eukaryota > Metazoa > Chordata > Mammalia > Diprotodontia > Vombatidae > Vombatus > Vombatus ursinus. The sequence continues at coordinate 193,272 of NW_020954671.1, read as the reverse complement.
CTCTCTTTCCCCCTCTCTCCTATCTCCCTTCCCCCCATTTTCTCTCTCGTCCTCCCCCCTTCCCTCTTTCCCCTCTTCTTTTCAGTTTTAGGACTATCTTTAGATGGAGGAATCCACTTAGTTCACCAACTCCCTTCCTTCTACATTCTGCTCTGTTTCTCTATACCCCTGCCCCCAACTCAGATCTGATGAATGTCATGGCTGTACCTAGTCACTGCTGTGTACTACAACTTTCTAATCATTTTCTTCCCATTTGGGGTTGTCAAGATATTAGGAGAGACACATTCTTTGTCTAGAGCTAAGGCCCAGCAAGCAGGCTGTGCTATGAGCTTAGCATAACAACAATCCTTTGAACTCACTCTCTGGATGATCTCGGCTCCAGCAAAATCCCAGAATTGTTTCACAACAGCATCAGGTGGTCTCTGAGCTTGGACAAGCACCTGTAGTACCCATGTTCACATTGTTGTTACCCCTCACTGTCAGGGCTACAGCTCACTACGCAGCCGTTGGTAAAAATATTGAGATCTTCCCACACTGCCTTGGCGCCCCCCATACACACTAGGGGGCTGGGCTCTGGCGCATGTGTGAGCTTGCTGTTTTCCTCACTCTGAAATTAATTAAACTTCCGTTTGATTTCTGACTCTCCTGTCTCTTGAGTGCTTTGTTTGGCTCTGGTCACCCAGAAGTTAGAGACTAGTTCTGGTCTGGTTGACAGGGTCTGAGTTAAAAGGCGGCAGATCTATAGTAAAAAATATTCAGTAATCAGGTTATATAATGGACATATTTTGGAAATCTGTCAAGGATGCAACTCTTGACACACACACACACACCCCCACACCCACACCCACACACACACACACCCAGACACTCTATAGCACTTATTTAGCATTTACACTGTCATTTATGATTTTTCTCATGTGCATAAGTCTTATTCAGCCACCTACTTCATAAGCTCCTTGACAGCAGAACCCCTTCGAGCACCTAAAAACAGTACCTTGAAGATTGTACACACTAGTGTGTGTGTTTTAAATAAATTAAGAACCATTTTGGAATTTATCTTAAGACCTCTCATGTGTTTATGCCCCTTTCCAGTGAAGAATTGTCTCGACTTGCAGCAAGAAAATTTGCCCGTGTGGTACAAAAGCTTGGATTTCCTGCCAGATTTCTGGATTTTAAAATCCAGAACATGGTTGGAAGCTGTGATATGAGGTTTCCCATCAGGTTGGAAAGCTTGGCGCTCACTCATCAGCAGTTCAGTAGGTATGGTAGCCATCTCTATGACCTTGGTTAATTTAAAGTTAAAACTCATTTCATCATATAATGTGTCATTTGGAAGATGTTAGGTTTTTTTTTTTTTTTGAACTGGAAGACAGAATAGAAATAGAGATACCTTATTTAAATGGTTATAAAATTATCATATCCCATGTTTCCAATCTTTTAAAAAAAAATCTGTGGGCTTATTTAACATCTTTATTGAACACCTACTGTGTGCAAGGCAATTTGTTGTGACACCATGTAGCAGGAGAGGAAGAGGAGTGTTCACTTGCTAGGACTAATAAAGTTAGCAGAGGGGCAGAGATTCAGGAGGAGTAGGAAGGGAAGGGGAGGGGTTGTGGAATGAAGATTACAAGAGTCAGATGGTCAAGCTGTGTGAGTAGTCTCGCCCAATTCCTATTTTATGGCCTATATTAACAAACCAGAACTGTGTCTAGATTGCAAGGATTCTTAGCCCAAGGTGTGTGTGTATGTGTGTGTGTATGTACACACACACACACACACAAATATTATATACATATATATACATTAAGTATATGTATATATTTATATTCATATACAATAACTATGTTTCTACATAATTGTTTTCCTTTGTAATCCTATGGATTTTATTTTTTGCACTTAAAAACAAACACTACTCTAAGACAGAATCTGTGGACTTCACCAGACCACTGAAGGAATCCATGGCATAAAAAAGGTTAAGAATCTCTGCTCTAGAGCATTTTCATGACTCGTCAGCCCTATCTTGACTATGGGATTACATTTGGTCAGGATACGTACCCTGAGCACATGATCTTCCTAGTCTTATAGCCTCCATGATGTGTGCAAACTTGCCTGGAGCCAATTTGGCTAGGGACTAATGGATGCTTACTTTGGAGAACATCTCTAGGGAAAGGAGGGGGAGGTGTGGCAGCAATATCTCAAGGACCTGCATGTTTCACTATTATAATCATCATCAGTTTCTCATATTAATAGAAAAGTATTTTCAAGTTTACAAAGTACTTAACCTTTCAAAATTGCCCCAACTAGGATTGAAGGAAAGGGGAGAAGGTATCTCACCTTAGGCCCTCTATTGGTTGTCAATCAACCTCATTATTTAGATGCAGCTAGATGATGCAGTGGATAGAGCCTTGGACTTTGAATCAGGAAGACCTAAGTTCAAATCCAGACTCAGACACTTAGCAACTGTGTGACCCTGGTCAGGTCACTTAAGCTCTGTCTGCCTCAGTTTCCTCAATTGCAAAATGGAGATTATAACAGCACCTGACTCCTAGGGTTGTTATTGAGAATCATATAAGATAATATTTGTAAACTCTTAGTATAATACATGGCACACTATAGGATCTTCAATAAATGCTTGTTCTCTTTTCCCTCACCCTCGCATTTATTCCCAGTGATGAGACACCTCTCATTTTGTCCTTAAATGAATTTGAGATAGATTTGCTGCTACCAGTAAAGCAGTCTCCTGTGTGAGAATCAATCCACTTAGAACTGAATTCAGGATTCAAGTCCTAAAGTTCCCCTGGCACTTAGAGATACCAAACTTCTGATTTTCAAGGCGCTGCTGCAGCTTTGACTTCCAGAGACTCAGGGGTGAGGACTGGTAATGGACATTGCTTAGAAATTGTTACAGTGATTTTGATCACATAGATGGAAAATCAGACATGCTATTTATTAACATAGGTAATATGTTAGAAGGTTGGGAGTTTCTAGTCCTCAACCCTTTAGGGAATTATTTTACAAAATAAATGATATTTCAGTGACACAATCAACCAAGCTTTAATTTAGCTCTTTGGCATGTTAATTTGAGGGGGTTTAATTTGGTAGCTGGCTGCCCCTGAACATAATACTGCCAACTCAGGGCTCAGCATTTCCACAGCTTAGCAAATGGCCTTGTGCAGTCTAGCCCCATGTTTCTATTCCACAAATGTTAAGCGCACACTATATACCAGGTGCCTGATTCTGAATTGATGTCTTCTGTTGTCCTCCACTGTGAGGATCTCATTGGTTTGTACAGCAAATTAGACTTTCCTGGCAACTCTGGCTCCAGCTACCTCTGGGTGGTTTCTTTCTACCTTCTGTAGCTGCCTTGAAAAATATCCCCCTGGCCAAATACCATAAAATAGCCCCTATATTTTGATAACATCTTTCAGATAATCATAGACACAGATCATTAGAGCTGTGGAAAGGACCTTAGAGATGATCTAATTCAAATCCTTTATTTCACGAATAAGTTAACAGGTCCAGAGCAATTGAATCACACAGTTAGTAAATAGGAGAGCCAAGACTAGAGCTTAGAGACCACCAGCTTTTCTACTACAGAGCCCTGTTCAGTTGGGGGAAGACAGGGAGAGAAAAGAAAGAGAAGACTCCAACCTGAGCTCGAGAGGGCAAAGTATAGAAAATGTAGAGATCTTAGACCAGAGGGCATCTTCTTCTCTTTTCAATGTATATCCCTATAGGACTATGGCAGCAGAATCACAGAGGCAGTAATTTAGAGCTGGGAAGGACCTTTAAATCCATCTGGTCCAACCACCTTATTTTATAGATGAAGAACATAAGAGATAAATTAAATGGCTTGCCCAGGGTCACACAGGTACTAAGTGCCAGAGGCAGAATTTGAACCTGATGTCTCCTCACTCAAGATCAAGATCCAGGGGTCTTCCCACCATATCAAGCTCCCCAGAAGGGAGAAGATATTAAAAGCTCTACTGAGGTCTCCATCTGCTAAAAGCATTTGAACCTCCACTTACAAACAAGCCAAATTAAAAGGCAAAGGGGTTTATCCTTATAGCTGTTTATGGATCATTAGACCGGAGTTAGAGGAAATAAAAAGATCATTGAGTATTATGGTATCATGGATTTAGGGCTAAAATGGACCATAGAGAGCGTGCAAAATTTAAAGTAAAATGTTTAGGTGTCATTACGAAATGAAGCTCAATCAAAGATATTAAACCTCTCTGTAACTTCAGTAGATCATTGGAAGATGAGATTTTATTTATACATATTTTTCTAAAACAAATCCTCTTCTATGAAGAAAGGTAGGATACTCACTTTTACCTCACAATCTGGTTTTTGCTAATTTGCCACTTTGGCTCCTTCTCAAAAAGAGGAGGGATGGGGATGATGCTCTCTGGAATTTGCTTAGGCTATTTCTGCTACACATTTCCAGGACAGACATGTATTTTATGCATAATTTTGTAGCTTATAGAAACTTAGCAGTCAAGGGGAGTTTAGAAGTCATTTAGTCCAATCTTTCACTCCATTCAGAATTCCTTTTGATAATATCCTTGACAGGCCTCTATTCAAACACTTCTAAAGGAACTTGCTGCTTCACAAAACAACCTATTCCTTTGATTGATAGCTTTAATTTGTTCTTTTACTTGAGCTGAAATCTGTCCCTGTACAATGTCTGCCTATTGACAGCAAGGTGCACCTGAACTTAATACCACCCAAGTCACCGCTCAACATTTCCATAGCTTAGCAAATGGCCTTGTGTAGTCTAGCCCCATGTTTCAATTCTTTGCTCCTTTTAATCTTTCTTTTACATGACAGCCTTTCAATTATTAAAAAAAAAACCCCCAAAACTACATGCTTTTCTTTACTAGGCCAAATATATCTGTTTCTCATATGGTACGGCTTAGAATTCCCCTCACCATCCTGGTGATCGTCCTTTGGACATAGTTCACTTTCTTAACGTCTCTTAAATTTTAGTGCCCAGAACTGAATGCAGCACTGGACGTGGTCTGCCCAATATATAGAAACATGTGAGTAGGAGGTCTTAAGGATATTGTATTTGTGCTGACATACCCTGAGATTGGGCAGCCAAGGTCATGCTGACTCATGTTGAGCTTTTGGTCAATTAAAATAGTCTTTTTCAAATCTTCATACTGAGGGGGTGAGAGGTCCCTGGGGACTACCCAAAATTCACCATTATCATCCCAAAGCACCAAGACCTTAAGTACAGAGCACATGGCCCAGACACTCAAAGCTCAGGAGGACTCATAGGTTTGCCTCTATTACATCTAAATTCATATTAAGATTATGTTCTACTTGAACTAAATTAGTTGATGAGTTTATATTCAGATTACTTTAAGACGGCACATGTTAAAATCAATAACCTAAAGATATCAATAATTTTTGAGGTGTTGGATATTGTTAAAATGAGACATTCTACTATTAGGTGAAACTGTTCAGCTGTTATGGGGTAGTGGATTCCCCTTCCCTGGACATCTTCTGACAAAGGCTGGATGACTACTTGCTGATTATATTGTGGAGAGAGTTCTTGTTCGAGTGTAAGATGTACAGATTGAGCCAAATGGCTTCTGAGAGACCTTCCAGATCTGAAATTCTGTGTTTCTTAATAATAGGTTGTATGTTATATCTTCCTTGATATTATGCAAGTGATATTCTCAAAGATGTTGTAATATATAATTTTATATTGAATTTTAAATATGGAATGAAAATAGTTGTCAAGGACTTATAATCTTTTCCTCTGATATCATAACAGTTATGAACCTGAACTATTTCCTGGCCTCATTTATAGAATGGTTAAGCCAAGGATTGTCTTGCTTATCTTTGTATCTGGAAAAGTGGTATTAACAGGTAAGTTCTGGAAATATCTGCAGTCTTCTACACAAATGTGAGTACTTGTCCTTCCAGCTATCTGTAAAAATACATACATAAATATATATATATATATAATATATACATATATATGTATGTGTATATATATATATTTGGTGATTTCAATACTTTTGACATACAGTAAAACTTCATATTGGGGCAGCTAGGTGGCACAGTGGTTAGAGTACTGGTCCTGGAGTCAGAAGGACTTATCT
>NW_020954671.1:187028-187112 GCF_900497805.2 Vombatus ursinus | reverse complement strand
TCCTGAGTTCAAATCTGCCCTTACACACTCACTGTGTGACCCTGGGCAAGTCACTTAACCCTGTTTGCCTCAGTTTCTTCAACT
>NW_020954671.1:172250-186978 GCF_900497805.2 Vombatus ursinus | reverse complement strand
AAATGAGCTGGAGAAGGAAATGGCAAACCACTCCAGCATCTTTGCCAAGAAAACTCCAAATTTGGTCATGAAGAATCAGACACAACTGCAAACTATTGAACAAACAAACAAAAAAAAAAACCCTTCATATTAGCCCCACTGGCCTAGAATTTATGATTCAGATATGTATTACCTGAAGTTGACTTTAGTCTTGACAGCCTTTTAATATTGATAGTAATTGCTAAATATATGTGTGTAAGTATGTGTAATATATTTTATGTATATTATGTTGGGGGGAGAGAGAGAAGAGATCACTTTAAAGGTGGCAAAGTGTTCTACCAAATTAAGGAAAATACTATGAGGGTTGTCCTATTTTAAAAATGAATAAACTGATGTTTAGAGAACTGCCTTACTGGTGGACATCTAGCTAGTAAGTACCAAAAGCGAGATTATAACCTTGGTATCTCTTGACTCCAAGTCTAGCATTCTTTCCATTCTTCCATATTGCCTTTAAATCAAATGGATAATTTAAACATATTGGACATATTTAGCCAACTTAAGTGAACAAAAGAAGGCAGCCTGTTGGACTTGACGTCATTAAGACAGTTCCTGCCTCTCATGCTAACTAGCTGTCCAATCATGGCTAAGTCACTTAGCTCCTCTGAGCCTTGCACAACTCTCTTAAGACACACTTGCTTACTTACAGATAGGTTTTGATATACTTTGATGTAAGCAATTTCCAAACTCAAAAAATCAAATGAACCAACTTTTCAATATGGAGATGGTTATAAATAATTTGAATACATTCATTAAAGCATGTCCCAAAGAAACTCTATTGAATAACATCATTAGTCTAATTAGTGTTACCATGTATATGTAAAATCAATAAAAAAAACATTTCTTCAAATACTCTATAATTTAAACTTCACTAAGTCAAATCAGCCTTTTCCATCTACCCTTGAAGTGAGAAAAACCATAAGGTTTTACTCTACATATAGAGATTTTAATTTTGTCCAAAAAGTTACTATGACTTTTGATGTTGTTCCAAATTGTGTGAGTAAATAAGTATACCTATCACTACTAACAAGATAGCACAGAAAGCAAGGCTGAGGAGGAAGGGCAGACTCTTTCCCATGCTGTAGGTCCCTACAGTCTGCACACAGGAACAAAGAACCAAGGGTTCTCCTGGTGGCATTTGGAATTTGCCCTCAAAACTCTATAAAATTGGGCAGCGAGGTGGCACAGTGAATAGACCTCTGGCCTTGGAGTCAGGAGGACCTGACAGCCTCAGACATTTAATGCTTACTAGCTGTGTGACCCTGGGCAAGTCACTTAACCCTGATTGCCTCACCAAAAAGAAAACAACAAAAAAACAAAAAACCCCAACTCTATAAAACTGTATTACACTTGAAGAGAGGAGACAGGACTTCATCACCTCCCAGAGCATCTTGACTGTAGAAAGATTCCTAAGTATCTTTCCCTTTATGGCCTGTTGCAAGTGTTCCTCCGGAGGATTTTGTGTGCAAAGGTATTCTGCTGAGTTGCCTGGGACCTTAAGCCATATAGTTTTCCAGTTTTCCCAGAAGTTTTTGTCAAATAGTGAGTTTTTATCCCAGAAGCTTGAGTCTTTGTAGATTACTACAATAATTTACTACTGTGTCTTGTGTACCTAATCTATTCCACTGATCCACCTTAAGGCTTTTTGGGCTTGAGAATAATTCATGTTCCCCTTTTGAGGCTTTGTAAGTAGGCTTTTCCACATTGTTGTCCTCTTCTGAGTTTGTGTTTTGATCTTCACTGAATCATAGTAGCTTCCCATGGTCAGGGTTCATTTATGTTTTTTGCTCATTTTTAAAAGCCGATTTCATGACTTAAAGTTGAACTTTGCTCCTGGGGCAAGGAGGGGGGGAAACTCTCCCAAGCTTCTTGCACTGGGGGCCAGGGGCCTGGTCACTGACTTTCTGTGCCAGGGCCTCCAGGGCTCATGGCTTGCCCACTGTGCTGGGATGACCCGGCCTAGTTGCACCTGTTGTGTTGGGGTTCCGGGACTGGCAGTTTGCTTTCTGTACTGGGGGTGGAGGCCTTACAGCTGGCTTGCTGTGCCACTGGCCTTCTGAGCCAGGACCAAGGGGCCTCAGCTGCTGATGTGTGCTGTGGCTAAGAGCCTCCCACTGCTTTGCTCGGACACTGTCTAAGCTGGGCTGTGCTCCCCTTTTGCCCAAGTGAGACAGACTTTTCCTGAAGTCCTTCTAAGTTATCTTGGGCTGGAAAATTGTTTCATTCTGTCTTTTTGTGGATTCTGTCACTCCAGAATTCTTTTAAAGACTTGATTTAACATTTCTAAGGGAAATTAGGGAGAGCTCAGGCTTCTCTCCATCATCTTGGCTCCTCCCCCAAAATAATAGTTTTTGTTTTCTTTTTTTTTTTTTCTAATCTAGCATCTTTACTGGCTACTCTTTGTTCTTTCAATTTTTGGCAACAGTAAAATCAGTAGAAATGTGAGACTTAGAAAAATACAACAGATGTTTAATAAATATTGCTTGAGTGAAGGTTATCAAAAGCTACATCTTCATTTACGTGAATGAGGGTAGGTGCTGGGAATTACATTTGTACCATGATTCAAAGGGTGCCTTTAACAAGGAGTGCCAGTTTTATAAAGACTAACATTCAGTGCTGGGGGAAAGCATGAACATAGAGTTGGGTGAAAGGAAGTTCAGGTTTTCTCTGGCTTACCTCCAAGCAAGTCCAAGAAAATCTCCAAAATAAAGCTTGGATATGGCTCCAATTGATAGTCCCAAAATATGGTAACAGTATCCCTTCTAGAAAAGGTACTCAATGACTAAACAATGTGGACATCTGATATAGGACAGCTTTTCATGTTCTCTGCTACAGAAACTCCGTATGGTATAAGAGAATCACAGGTATACATTAACAGATATGTAAAACATCTCAAATACCTCCATTATGGTCGTTATTCTCTCCTCGGAAGATAAAGACAACTTTGTAGGACTGCTGAATTGGTATTTCATATTGACCATGGACCTAAACACTCTAAAGAAGTCACAAGGTACAAATCTGGCAGGGCAAGGGCATGGCTTCTAATCCTTCAGCTACAGGACAGCCTTACCATGGGTAATCTTCTCTAAGAACCATGATAAATCTGCTGGGCAGCTAGCACCTGAGTCAGGAACTCTTAAACTCGTAAGGTTGAACACCAAGACTAGAAGCTTCCATTTCTTAGAAACACTTGTTGCTGACTTGGGCTCTTAAAAGGAAATAGATGGGGCAGCTAGGTGGCCCAGTGGATAAAGCTCTGGCCTTGAGGACCTGAGTTTAAACCCGGCCTCAGACACTTGACACTTACTAGCTGTGTGACCCTGGGCAAGTCACTTAACCCTGATGCCTAGCCAAAAAGAAAAAGAAAAAATAGAAAGCAGAAGAAGGTAGCCAAGAGCTCAAGATCCAGTCTCAGGTCTGCCTAGACCAACACTTGTTCCCACTGCCATGTGATTGTTGCTGTAAACAACTATTGCTGCTGGGAGAGGAGAGAAGAAAGATCTGTTTTCTGAAAGTACAATGGAGATACAGTAGAGGAGTGGAGTGATTTCTACAGCTATTGTAGTCCACAAGAGAAAGTTCCCAAATAAGAGTCTAATTATCTTTGTGATGTACACTAGTCATAGACACCAAATAGGAGTTCTTTGTGTCATCCTAGCGAAGTGCGTGTCTTTCAGCAAGGAGCCAAACTAAAAAGAGAGTCTCTGACATCAAAGAGTTTACAATTTTACTGGAGAGAAACAACATGAATCCAGATAAAGTAAATTCTAAATGAACACAGACAACTCCTGGGGTATGGAGGTGAGGAGAGAGCCCTAGGAACTGTGGGGATCAGGGATAGACCTTGTCTAAGAGATGACACTTAGAACTGAGCTTTGAAGGAAGCTGGGGATTCTTGGAGGGAAGACCTCCTCAGAATGCCAAGGCATAGAGACAGGAAATGGAATAGCCCGTAAGCCAGTTGGGTGGTATGTGGTACATGGCACTTCAGAGTTCATCCCAAACAAGATTAAACTGTAATTGGGAAATATTTAACAAGATGTGTAAAAATACAATAAAACATGAATAAGGCTAACATAAGGTTTTCTAAGTCAATGTGCCACTAGCAGGCATCCTTATGTATGATTTAGTGGCCTCTGTTTCTAAATGAGTTTGACACCATTACTATAGAGTGAGTATATGATAGAAAGCAATGATGGGATAAGCCTGAAAAGATAGGCTGGAGATATTTTGAAGAGTTTTAAATTCCAAACTGAAAAGTTTCTTGAGCAAGGGACTGATGGGGAATATTGTTTTGACAGCTGTATAGAGGATGGATTTGAGGGAGGATGGAAGCAGGGAAAAGAATTGGGAGATTATTATAACAGAGCAGGCAAGGGAGCAGTGATAAGACACTGAACTAGGGTAGCGAGTGGACAGAAGGAGGCAGAGGAAAGAAAGTTTATGAAGATAAATCTGACAAAACTTGCCAACTGGCTATGGAGGATGGAGGACTCCAAGGGTATGAATTTTTGTATACTGGAAGAATGATGGTGCACTTGATAAAAGTTTGGAAGAGGAATGTGATTTGAAGGTATGATAATGAATTCTATTCTGGACACATTAAATTTGAGATATCTCTGGGACATCTCTGGTAACGATCAAGATTTGAACTGAGGTTCTCTGAGTAAATCCAGAATTCTTTTCACTGTACCACAATGTCTCTAGTCCCTGCTCTTCCACATCTACCCTCTCCATGGTTCAGTTTTATCATCAGTGAAATAGAGGGTTGAATTAGATGATATCAGTGGTCCCTTCTGGCTCTAAAATTCTGTACTATGCTATCAACTTGTAATTTTCTTCCTTCTAGTTGTTGGACATTTGTTGTCCTCCAGGGGGAGCCAAAACACAATACAATATGGTGTGATATTAGCTTGAGGTGAATACTCTTCAGCAAATCAGCTTTGGTTTTATATCTAAAGAAAATGTTTAAATAGAGGGTGGGGTGGAAGAGAATTTCATATTTCCAATGAGATGCAAACTCTTTTAATACAAATTGGTATGTTTCCAAACTCCTAGGAGTGAATTTCAAAATAGAACTGCACTTAAAAATTAAAAAGTTGTGAAATCTTTTTTGTTATCTATTATAGGTCTTACAGTTTAGAATATCCCCAAGGAGGATATATGCCCATGTGTCCAGAAGCCTGATAGGGTAGAAGAAATCTATGTCAAGTTTTTCTTTTATTTTATTTCTCTGGTAAGAAAAAATATATATCTATATATCTATATATATAAATAAGATATATATGATATATATAGATATATATAAGATATATATAGATATATAGATATATATATAGATATAGATAAGATATATATAGATAAGATATATAGATGTATATAGATAAGATATATATAGATGTATATAGATAAGATATATAGATGTATATAGATAAGATATATATAGATGTATATAGATAAGATGTGTATATATATATATATATATATGTATATATATATATATAAGATATATGTAAGAGAAATTGTTCTCTGAAACGCCAAACTTGGAACTCCACTTTTAGGTTAGGCTATAATGTCCTTAGGGATGTAAGTGCAACCCTTGCCTACATACCTAACAGTTTCTCTACATGCTGCCTCCCCAAACATGTATACAAAGATTCTTTTTCCCTATACTTCAGTAAGCCTATAAGTTCATAGCTATGCAGAACAAAGTCCATTAACAATCTGTGATTGTCAGTCTGTTGATAAATGAATGAATAAAGCATTCATTAAGTACTTGGTATGTACAAAGCACTATTTTAAACACTGGAAATACAAGGAACTTATATTCTAATGAGGGAGACAATACATAAAGGTTTCAGCTGTAAGTCAGATGGAAAAATCCTTAGAGTACTGCAGCAAAACAGATGGTAATGCCTCTTCTTTAATGTCATTTCCGCTGATAAAATCATGTCAGTTTCTGATGTTGAACCATTTGACAATGCTATGAGGGCTGGGCTAGTAGAGGCAGGGATGGTAGTCTGGGGAGGGGGGTTTTGCCATTCCCGAGGCTTCTATGTTCATCTTCCTATTGGTCACAATTGGTCAGCAGATATTGCTAGTAGTGATGAGAAAGATGGCTCTCCTTCTCCAAGATGAATTTTTTTCCCTTGATAGCAGTAGGAGATAAACTTAGAAGCTGGTCTGGTGGTTTGGGGGTTACTGCTGTTCTGAAGTCTTTTGGGTTCAGAGATGTTCCCATCAAGGTCCGAAGGGAAATAGTGTTCAAAATGGTGGTAGTAGCTTACTTGTGTGGCATGTGCTGCCTCCTATCTCACCCTCAGGATGCCTTCTGCTTCAGCTAGATTGACTTGCTTGTCCCAAGTGTGGCAGTTGGTTGGCAGAGATGGATGATTAAAGGTTCTCCATGGAGGATCTACCCAATATATTTAGAGGCCTTCCTCTGGTTCTCTTACTGTTTTGTGGATATCAGTGCAAGGCTTTGGCTGTCCCCATCTTGTGTTTCTAATTTTCCCTGCAAGTTCGACATCTCTTTCCTATTGTACCTATGTTGGATGATACCTTTCAAACCACTTCTGATGCACAAGTTATGATTGGTAACATGCTACAATCTGCTCACACTCGCCAGGAACCTTAACATTGTTCCTTTGGATCACCACAATTTCCTTCTTCAGAGACCATGATGTTGCATGATCTACAGCCATGTAGCATCACCAGGAAAATGTTAAAGTTATGTCAGGGAGCCATTTGATACCACTGAAAATGCTGTCCAAGATGACTTCATGAATGGAGGTGAAACACCCAGCTCCCACATACCCATTTCAGCAAACTCTTGAAATTTGCACCTGAACAAATAATCAAGAAATTCAATGAGAAACTACTGTAAGAGATGACTTCTACTCCAGAACTACACCCAAAGAATCAACCAGATGCCCATAAGCAATAGGAAAGAGCTAAGCAAAGAAAGTGCCAGTGTGGGCAAATAAGCCAAAAGCCTCCCAGCATGATCAGAGACAAGTTAAAAATACTTGTAGTCTTTAGGGTTCTATATCCAGAGGCACCAAGAGTAGTGGGCTTCCCTCCTAAGGAGGTTAGAGACCCAAAATGGAGACCTTAGAAGCTACCAGGAATGTCAGCAAACAGTACAGCATGGCAATATTCAGACTGGAATTGCCCAAGTGTCCAGGAGCCCCTAGGTACTCTTAGCACTTTGTTCTGAAATGCTATAGAATGACCCAAACATCCAGCACTGTAAACCTCAAAGAAGAAACCAAGGAGGCCTAACTTTGGGAAAGAAATCGATGAAAGAACCCAAGGGACCCAGGACAAGATCAAGCAGCATATACTGCCCCACCTAGAAGCCCAACTGGGGCAGACCCTGGCCCTGGCACAAAGCCCTAATTTGAGAACTAAACCAAAGTATATACGTTTCTTTAGAGATTAGTAAACCAAAGGAATTATTGACTAGTGTTTCTGACTGACTCATTACATGTATAGACCCCATTAGTTTGCTCAGCTGATGTAACTGCTCCACGTGGAGGATGCTATAGGGAGCTTGCTTCCAAGAGAGGTGTGATGACATCTAAGAGAAATGCCTTGTAGAAAGTGTGGACCGTGTATGGATATTCCATAACTGGTTCTGGTCAGCTAACCAATTGATGAAGGGAACATATTTTGATTGATTTTGGAAACATTCATTTTGGCCTGTCGGCATCATTCACCTTCCCTTTTACCTCAGTAGATCTTGGTGGTGATCTCATGTTGGCTTGTAAGAGACCATGATATAAGTAGGGAGGCTGTAGGGCCTTCTCCCTTCAAAAGTCTTGTGACTCTGAGAAAGAAGCCTTGGTTTTTGGACTTTTTGCTTGTTCTTTTCCATTCTAGGTAAAGAGAGTGAAGTCTCTGACCTTTAGAGATTCAAAAGGTCAAGAGAGCAAGTTACAACAATCTAAGAGTTAGAATCCAGAATGAGTTGAGCAACCAGCACATCATCAATGCCTGAAGGAGTAAAGGATGACCTTTGGCACCCAAGCCCAATGGTAACTGGGACAAGAACTCATCTGGCAGAATCCACCTTGGGATGTTAACTTGGTGAGATCAATACTGTATAGAAACTGAGCTATTATTTGAGCCTAAAAGGAGAAAGTAACAACTACAAACAAAAACTCAAAGAAAAAAATGGACTTTCCATGAGAACTATATGAATATCTAGAAGAAATAAAACAAGAGATGAAAAAAAAAATAAAAGCTCTGTAGGAAAGAATTGGAAGGAAAACAAATAGCTTAGAAGAGAAAGTGGTAAAACTTACTGAAGGAACTCTGAAAACTTAAATAGACTAAGCAGAAATCATCGATTCCATGAGACAGCAAGAAATATTAGAATAGGGCAGCTAGGTGGCACAGTGGATACAGCACTGGCCCTAGAGTCAGGAGGACCCGAGTTCAAATGTGGCCTCAGATGCTTGACACTTACTAGCTGTGTGACCCTGGGCAAGTCACTTAACCCTGATTGCCCTCACCAAAACAAACAAAAAAATCTATCTATATACATATTAGAACAAAACCAAAAGATTGATAGAAGAATAGAAGAAAATATAAGATAGTTGATACAAAAAAAAACTACATGGAAAATAAATGGACTAGATGGAAAATAGAGAATTGAATAATTATTGGTCTCCCTGGAAATCATTATTTAAAAAAAAAAGCCTAAACTCTATATTTCAATAAAACAAATCTGAAAATGGACTACACCTATTAGAACCAGGGAGCAAGTAAACTGCGCACCTTTACAATAAGATCAGGGATAGAGCAAAGATGGCCATGATCACCATTACTATGTGATAGCATATTTAAAATGTTAGTTGCATCAATAAGACAAAAAGAAATCGAGGATAAGCCTAGGTAAAGAGGAAACAAAATGTTCACATTTTGCAGATGATATGATAGTTTACTTTGAGAAGAATCCTAGAGAACCAATTATAAATTAGTTGAAATAACTTCAGCAAAGTTGCAAGATATAAAGCAAATCCACACAAATCATTAGCATTTCTGTATATTGCCATCAAAACCAAACAGAATGAGATAGAGAAATTCCACTTAAAATAACTACAGACTGTATAAAATACATGACATTCTACATCTACTAAGGCATACAGAGGAATTATATGAATACAACAAAATACTCGTTACAAAGATACAGACAAACCTAAGTGGAAAGATATTAATCACTTATTAGATTTTGCCAATAAAAATGATAATACTACCTACATTAATTTACTAATTCAGTGTCATACAATACTAATGAAGAATCACTTGATAGAAATAGAAAATAATAAAATTCTTCTAGAGGAACAAAAGGTCAAGAATTTCTTTTCTTTTTTTTGTCTATTTTTCCATTTTTTTACATTTTTAATTAAAGTTTTGAGTTCCAAATTCTATCCCTCCCTTCCCTTCTCTCCCCTCTCCTCCCTTCCCCTTTCTTTCCCTCCTCTTCCCCACCCTGAAATGGCAAACAGTCTGATATAGGTAATACATGTGCAATTGTGTGAAACATTTCCATGTTAGCCATTTTGTACAAGACTCGAATAAAAGAAAAAAACAAAAGAAAGTAAAAATAGCATGTTTCACTCTTCTATCAGTATCAGTTCTTTGGAAGCGTATAGTATGTGTCATCATTAGTCCTTTGGGATTGCCTTGGATCATTGTATTGCTGAGAATAGCTAAGTCATTCACAGTTCTTTATCAAACAATATTGCTTTTACTGTGTACAACAGTTCCTGGTTCTGTTCACTATGTATCAGTTCATGTAAGTCCAGGTTTTTCTGAAATCATTCTGCTTGTCATTTTTTACAGCATAATATTCCATTACAATCATATACCATAACTTGTTTAGCCATTCCCCAATTGATAGGCATCCCTTCGATTTCCAATTCTTAGCCACCACAAAAAGAGCTGCTATAAATATTTTTGTACGACGAGGTCCTTTTCCCTTTTTTGGATGTCTTTGGGATATAGACCAAGCAGTGGCATTGCTGGATCAAAGGGTATGCACAGTTTTATAGCCCTTTGGGCATAGTTCCAAATTGCTCTCCAGAATGGTTGGATCAGTTCACATCTCTACCAACAATGCATTAGTGTCCCAGTTTTCCCACATCCCCTCCAGCATCCAACATTTTCCTTTTTTGTCGTATTAAGCACTCTGATAGGTGTGAGGTACCCCAGGGTTGTTTTAATTTGCACTTCTCTGATCAATAGTGGTTTAGAAAATTTTTTTATATGACTAGATAGCTTTGATTCCTTTGTCTGAAAATTGTCTATTCATATCCTTTGATCATTTATCAAGGGGAATGACTTGTATTTTCATGAATTTGACTCAGTTCTCTATATATTTGAGAAATGAGGCCTTTATTAGAGATACAGCAAAAAATTTTTTCCCAGTTTTCTGCTTTCCTTATAATTTTAGTTACTTTGGTTTTGTTTGTGCAAAAACTTTTTAATTTTATATAATCAAAATGATCTATTTTACATTTTGTAATGCTCTCTGTATCTTTTTTGGTCCTTAATTCTTTCCTTATCAATAAATCTGACAGATAAATTATTCCATGCTCTCTTAATTTGCTTATGGCATTGCCCTTTACATGTAATTCATGTACCCATTTTGACCTTATCTTGGTATACAGTGTGAGATGTTGGTGTATACCTAGTTTCTGCCATACTGTTTTCCAGTTTTCTTGGCAGTTTTTGTAAAATAACGAGTTTTTGTTCCAAAAGCTTGGGTCTTTAAGTTTACCATATACTATGGTCATTTACTATAAAGTAATTTGTACCGAATCCATTTCTATTTCTTGGCCAAAACCAGATTGTTTTGATAATTACCACTTTATGATATAGTTTGAGATTTGGTACTGCTAGGCCACCTTCTTTTGCTTTTCTTTTTCTCATTAATTCTCTTGGTATCCTTGAGCTTTTCTTCCAGATGAATTTTGTCATTATTTTTCTAGCTCCATAAAATAATTTAATGGTTTGGTATGGCACTGAATGAATAGATTACTTTAGATAGAATTGTCATTTTTTATCATATTGGCTTGGCCTACCCATGAGCAGTTAGTATTTTTCAAATTGTTTAGATCTGACTTTATTCATGTGAAAAGTGTTTTATAGTTGTTTTTACATAGTTCCTGAGTTTGTCTCGGCAGGTAGATTCCCAAATATTTTATATTTTCCACGGTTATTGTAAATGGAATTTCTCTATCTCTTGCTGCTGGACTTTGTTGGTAATATATAGAAATGCTAATGATTTATGTGGATTTATTTTGTATCCTGCAACTTTGCTAAAGTTAGTAATTTCAAGTGGTTTTTTAGCTGATTCTCTAGGATTTTCTAAGTGTAACATCATCTGCAAAGAGTGACAGTTTCATTTCTTTGTTGCCTGTTCTAATTCCTTTACTTTTTTTCTTCTCTTATTGCTATAGCTAACATTTCTAGTACAATATTAAGTAACAGAGGTGATAATGGGCATCCTTACTTCACTCCTGATTGTATTGGGAAGGTTCTAGCTTATCCCCATTACAAATAATGCTTGCTGATGGTTTTAAATAAATATTACTTATCATTTTAAGGTGAGCTCCATTTATTCCTATGCTCTCTGTTTTTAATAGGAATGGGTGGCTGTATTTTGTCAAAGGCTTTTTCTGCATCTATTGAGATAATTATATGATTTCTGTTGGTTTTGCTGTTGATATAGTCAATTGTGCTATTAGTCTTCCTAATATTGGTCAAGAATTTCAAAGGGAATAATCAATTAATAAACATTTATCAAGTCCTTTCTATGTGCCAGGTACTGTGCTGAGCACTGAGGATACAAAAAGAGGCAAAATGTACTACCTGTCCTCAAGGAGAAAGGAATGGAGCATAGCAGTAACAGATCGCAAACTATATTACAAGAAGAAATCATCAAAACAATTCGGTATTGGTTAAAAAATAAATCAGTGGAACAGATTATTTATACAACATACAGACGCAAATGAACCTAGTAGGCTAATGTTTGATAAACCAAAAACCCACCTACTGGGGTAAGGACTCATTATTCAAGAGAAACTGGGAAAAACTGGCCAACAATTTGGCAGAAATTAGGTATGGCCCAACACTTCACACAGACTACCAAGAGAAGCCCCAAATGGACACATAACCTAGATGTAAAAGGTCCAGTCATGAACAAATTAGAAGAAGAAACAAAGAAGAAATTACTTTGCAAATCTACTACAGGAAATGTGTTTATGACTAAACAAGGAATAGAGAGGACTGCAAAAGATAAAATGGACAATTTTGATTACATAAGATTTAAAAAGTTTTTATACAAACAAAACCAATAAAGCTAAAATTAGAGGAGAATTAGTTCACGGTGGGGAGCAGGGGGGTATCTTTGAAGCATGTTTCTCTGATAAAGATTTCATTTCCAAGATGTAGAAGGAAATGATTCAAATGTATAAGAACAAGAGACATTACCCAATTGATAAATAGTCTAAGGCATAGGCAGTTTTCAAAGGAAGAAATCCAGCTTACCAACAGTCACATGAAATAATGCTCCATATCCCTAGTAACTAGAACAGGAGTTCTTAACCTTTTTTGTGTCATTGCTGGCAAAGCTTATGAACCCTTCTCAGAATTACGGGTTGTTGGGGTTTTTTAAATTAATAGTTGAAGAAAATTCTAAATTAAGTTAGAGGTTAGTGGAAATAAAGATGTAACATTTTTTCCCTTGTAAGCTCTTAGAACTAAGGTCAAGAATATCAAGGGAATCAATAAAAAGCGAAGCAAAGTGGCCTACTAATGTCAGATTTCAAACTGTATTACAAAGCAGTAATCATCAAAACAATCTGGTACTAGCTAAGAAATAGAGTGGTGGATCAATGGAAGAGATTAGGTACATGATATACAGTATAAATGACCACAGTAATTTAGTGTTTGTTAAACCCAAACATCCAAGCTTTTGGGACAAGAACTCGCTGTTTGAGAAAAATTGCTGGGAATATTGGAAAGCAGTTTGACAAAAACTAGATACAGTTCAGTACCTCACATCATATACCAAGATAAAGACAAACTAGGTATGTAATTTAGTCATAAATAGGATGATATGAGCAGATTAGGGGAGCATGGTATATTTTACCTGTTAGATCTATGGATAAGGGAAGAATTTATAACCAAACAAGATAGCATTGTGGGATATAAAATGGATAATTTTGACTACGTTAAATTAAAAAGGTTTTGGACAAAGCCAATGCACTCAAAAATTAGAAGAAAAGTAGGAAACTGGGGGTAAGAATTTTTACAGCAAGTTTCTCTGACAAAAGAGGAAGAGAATTTGAAACTCAACATTTTTTAAAAAATGAATGTTTAGATAATTTACATGTAATTGAGAAAAATAAGGGACAAAAAAGTTCATGGACCTTCTGAAATCTATAGATATCTTGAGGGTCCATTGACCCAATTTTAGAACCACTGAATTTGAGGAATGCAAATTTAAATGACGTTATACTTCACACTCATCAGATCGGCAAACTTGGAAAAAAAGAAAAAAGGGAAATGACAGTTTTTGAAGGAGCTATAAGAAGACAGGCACACTAATGCTCCATGGAGGGAGTTAAGAACTGATCTAGCCTTTCTGGAACTCAGAATTTTACAAAAATTAATGATGAAAACTATATATGTAATTGGAAAAAAAATAAAATACTAAGGAAAAAATTTTAAGTATATTTGTGTAGAAGGGCAGAAGAAGGGGGATAGAACTTGCTATTTCTTTTGAGTTGCATGAGAAGAATACACACAAATATGGAGAAAAGGGAGAAGTGGGTAACACGCATCTCACTCATCTGAAATGAATAAAGGAAGATTGAACTTGCATTCTTTCACAGAGAATTTGGTGTCAAAATACAGCAAACTGACAGGGAAACATGCAGTGATAAGGAGAGGGGTAATTAATAGGGAAGATAATACTGGATAGGAAATATAAGCAAAGCAAAACAAACTTTCTTATCTTGAAGCAGAGATTAAAGGAATGGGGAGGAGGGGAGAAGGTGGACCAAGAAAATAATTTACATGAGGACAATATTGTAAAGAAAAACAACTTTGAAGGACTTAAAAAACTCTGATCAGTGTAGTGACCATCTTCTCAGAGGACCTGTTTTTGCTTGACTATGCTTATTTGCCAGAAAATTTTTTTTTCTCTTTCTCTATTTTTAATTGGGGGAATGGGGGGCAGAGATTCCATTGGAGGAAAGTGGAGTTAGAAATACTGATTTCAGTCAAAATCATCAATTTTTTTTAATGCACAGAAGAGAACAAAGTATAGACAAACAGGAAAATAACATGGGGTTTATTATAAACTTTTAAAAAGGCAACTATTATGAAATAGTGATTCACAGTTTCTTGTACAATTTATGTTCTGCTATATACATGGAAATGCTTATCTTTTGGTGTTTAAGTTCAGAAATAATTTTTTTTAAAAAATGTACAATTTTCTAAATTTAATCTGGCAAACTGTCTTCATCCTCTTAAATTCTGGGCACAGCTTTACAATGCCTGTCTAAAATGTGCGTACTGGGAGCAGCTAGTTAGGGCAGTGGATAGAGCTCCGGCCTTGGAGTCAGGAGGACCTGAGTTCAAATACAGCCTCAGACATTTGACACTTACTAGT
>NW_020954671.1:157023-172203 GCF_900497805.2 Vombatus ursinus | reverse complement strand
TGTGTGACCCTGGGCAAGTCACTTAACCCCGACTGCCTAGCAAAAAAACCCCAAAAAACAAAAAACCAAATAAAATGTGCATACTAGATCAACTAACAGTGAGTTGCCCATCCAAACACACATCGTAATCTGGGTGATAGACATTCTTTTAAAAAAATTACTATTGATTTCTCTCTTCTCCCCTTACCCTTCTCCCATTGAACAAATTGTGAGAGAGGAAAAAACCATAAAAATAAAGACCTCAATACTTATTGCATGGTGTGGAAAAATAAATTCCTACATTGGCCATGTCCAAAAATGTATTTTTCTGGATTTTAAGTTCATCACCTCACTGTCAGGTATGTAATGTTTCATGTTGATTCTTTTTGGATTTACGATTTATCAGTGCATTGATCAGATTTCTTAAGTCTTTCAAAGTTTTTCTCTGCAATGTAATTGTATAAATTTTTCACTAAGTTCTGCTCATTTTACTCTGCATCAGTTCATAGAGGTCTTCCTAGTTTCTTCTGAAATTGTCAATTTCATAAATTTTTTTTGTACAATACCATAACATTTTGTAACTATAACATTCTCATACATTTTGGTTCAGCCATTTCTCCAACTCTCTTGATTTCTAATGTTTGGCTACTATGAAAGAGTTGCTATGAATACTTTTGTACATATAGGTCCTATTTCTTTGATCACTTTTTGAGGGTACAGGCCTACTAGTGGTATAGCTGAGTAAAAAGATATGCACAGTTTAGTAACTTTTTGGAGCATAGTTCCCAATTGCTTTCCAAAATGGTTGGACTAATTTGCAGCTCCACCAACAGTGCATTATTGTACCTGTTTTCTCTTAATCCCTCCAACATTTGTTATTCTTCTCTTTTGTCATCTTTGCCAATCTGATGGGTGTGAAGTAGGACTTGGGTTGCTTTAATTTGCATTTCTGTCTTAGTGTTTTAGAGCATTTTTTCATATGGATGTTGATAGCTTGAATTTCTTCTATTGGCTTAGATTCTTATGATCTAGCCACTGCTCAGATGTTCAGATTTCTTAAGACTCTGGCTAATATAGTGGATCTTTAATAAACCTTGTTTTTGGCTGAAAATAAAGCTGCCTATTCATATCTTTTGACTATTTATTAGGGAATCAGTTCCTTATATATCTTGGATACGAGACCTTTCAATCCTTAATCTGAGAAACTTGCCACAAGGCATTTTTTCCAGTTTCTTATTTCTCTTTTTACTACATCAGATTTGTGCGAAAATCTTTTACATTTTATATGATCAACACTGTCCGTTTTATCTTGTGTGATCCTGTTTATCATTTGTTGTGAACTCTTTCCCTGTCTGTAATTTCTTCCTCATTTTTCTAATTTGTTTATGGTGTGATACTTTATATCTAGGTCATGTATCTTTTTGGAGCTTATCTCAGTGTATGGTGTGAGTTATTGATCTAATTCCAATTTTTGCCAGATTGCTGTCCAATTTTTCCAGCAGTTTTTGTTAAAGAGTGAGCCCTTCCTTAAGTAACTGGGTTCTTTGGGTTTATCAAAACACTATTTTACTATGTTTCCTTGATTCTGTTTGTTATATATCTCTTTAATCTATTTGATTAGGACTTTCTCTCATTCTCTCTCTCTCTCATTCTCACTCTCTCACCTTCTCTCTCTCCCTCTCTCTGTCTCCTTCTCTCTCTCAACAATGAATTGTTTTAATGATTACTGCTTTGTAGTACAGTTTGAGATTTACCTTCCCACTTTTCATTATTACCCTTGAGGTTCTTGACCTTTTCTTCCTCCATATGAATTTTGTTATTATTTTTCTGTCTCTATAAAATATTATTTTGGGGGCCTGATTGGTACAGCATTGAATAAGCAAATAAATTTGGCTGGCCCTATCTTTTTTTTTTTTATCATATTGTCTCTCTTTGCTTAATCATGAACAATTTATATTTCTCCAGTCATTTAGGTCTGACTTTACTTCTACAAAGAAGATATTATAATTGGATTCATACTCTCTGTGTAAATCGTGGTAGATACATTCCCACATAGTTTATAGCTTCTGTAGTTACTTTGCATAGAATTTCTCTTCCTAGCTCTTCCTGCGGGGTTTTGTCAGTTATATATTGGGATTTATATGGATTTATTTTCTATCCCATAACTTTACTGAAGTTATTAATTATTTAAATTAATTTTAATTGACACTCTAGAGTTCTCTAAGTATACCATCATATCATTTGGCATTTTTTAATCACTTGGAGTTTCTTGTGTACATTGTTAATGTAATTGGGCATTCAAAATGCCTCTGAGACCTGGCTACATGGACTTATTGGAACTGTTGTCAAAGTGTGTGACATTGTGAGTACCTCTCTTTGCGAAGGGAGGGATTATGAGAGTTTGGGGAAGTGAGGAATTACTGAGGCGGTTTTTGTAGAGGAAGGAGCAGCAGGGCACTAGCAGTCTGTAGTTTGACAATTAGGGAGATACAGAGATACTCCAGGAAGTACTTTGAATGGAGATTAAGGCTAACTTCTGAACAGCCTGAGTGCTTTTCAGTTCACTACCCCCATCTCTTCAAATCACTAAGAGAGAGTATATGACTTTAATGGACAGTTCAAGTGTTTAATTCCTTTTCTCTCTCTCCTACAGACTTTAGGCATTTGCTAGCAGACATTTCTATTACTTTTTTTTTGAGGGGAGACTAGGTGCTCCTATTACATCCAGACTGGAAGTGCAGTGGCCATCACCAATCAGCATGGAAACTTTAGCCTGATTTGTTTCTGACCGGGTTGGTTTACCCCTCCTTAGGCAGCCTGATGGCCACTTCATGCCACCCCCAGCGTCTTGCCACATTGGCACCAGACATAGTGTAGAGAGTTGGCTTTAGCCCTTCTGCAGCCGGGAACTCCCAATCTCCAACAAGCTACCAGCCTCAGCTTTCATAGCATCAGGGATTCCTGGTCTGTGCCACCACTCCTGGTTAGACTTATCTATTGATCACATTGTTACTCATTCCTGGCTGTTTCCTAGTATCTCAGAAATTATTTTCCCCCTTGATATAAAGTTATGAGCATTCATAACTGCTATGTGATTTGTATCAGTTATTAATTTGTGAATGCCAGAAGTGTAACTGTGACATTTAAAAAGTTCTAGAGATATAGTTTCTGGGTAATCTAATAATTTTATTAATAAGGCCAGCATGTTATTAATAAAAGAGTTGAGTGGCACTCTCAAATGCCAAAGACCCCTCATGGCAGACGGCTCACAGTTTATATGCCCTTGGAAGAGCAGGTGTTCATGAGGGTGGCAATCAACTCAGATTGTTAATAATTAATGAGAGAATGAATATTACAATGAGAGGTGGGCTATATTACAAAGAAGGTCTTGAGGCACATGACACCGAGCACCCAAATCTTGGCCGAAGAGACTTACCAATTTCCATATCACCTGTCTAACAAAAGGGAGAATCCACATTTTCCCAAACCTGTCTGAGCAAACACAATGAGCAGGAATCCACCCACTTGCCTAAACTTAGAATTTCTTTTGCTGTCTTTGATTAGATCTTAGCCATCCTGGCTGGATAAGTCTTTGAGAAAGATTTCTCACACTGATTGATTTCTAGAAGTAGAAAAGGGGAAAAACCTTGGTCCTGATTCAGTAACTAATTATTAATATAAGAAATAACAGAGTAAGCTAGTGAATGACTGGAATTGGTACAAAGAGGAAGACAAGGGTGTATCTCCACTGTCTAAAATTGCTACTGTTTTAAACCTGCATTGGTGGCTCTGAGCTATACTAGAGAATCTTGTGATTTTGATCATTAATATCTTTTGGTTATACTTCCCAAAAGCAGAATTCAAACTAGATCCAGGATTCGTCTTCTGCCACTCAGGCTAGCACCATAAGCCAGGTAGCCATGGTGGTCTGGTGAGGGGGACCCAGGTATGTGGGAGCTACCTTGTCTCCTTTCCATTATTTGTTCCTTGAGCATGCTTAGTAGGGTAAGGATATTAACTGAGGAGTAGCTTTGTCAAATGAGAGGACAAAGTAGTGGGTGGTCTGGGAAGAGTGACTATGCCCAAAATTCCAAAGGTGGGGTCCAGAGGAAGGATCAAATACTTCTTCCTTGTAAGGTCTACCTTAAAATTCCAGGATTTCCCAGACAGCACACCAAGTGGTTTTTTTTATTCAGATATTTCAGTCATGTCTTGACTCTTCATGACCCCTTTTTGGGGTTTTCTTCGCAAAGATACTGGAGTGGTTTGCCATTTTCTTCTCCAGTTCATCTTACACATAAGGAAACTGAGGCAAACAGGGTTAAGTGCATTGGTCTATTAGGCTAATTTAAAAAATTTAATTATAGATCTCTTTGAGAAAGCCCTATATTATTTTGGGGCTTTTTGTAATTAGCACAGTTATTATTATAGGTCCTGAAAACATGAGCATCTAGAGGGCCACCTCATAGTTAGGGAATACCTTTTCCACTTGAACTTGGCCTGGTGCAGGGGTTGATTTGTGGTTAAAAGACCTGAGTTGGAATGTTGGCTCTCCCATTTGTGACCTGTGTGTGACCCTGAGTAAGGGGAGAGGGGAAGAAAAGAAACATTTAATAAGTACCTATTATGTGCCAGGCATTATGCCAAGTCCTTTACAGGTATTATCTCATTTGATTCTCACAACAACCCTGGGAAATAGGTACTATGATGATCCCCATTTTACAATTGAGGAATCTTAAGGTAAAAAAAAGTAAAATGCCTTTCCCAGGGTCACAGAGCTAGTAAGTGTCTGAGGCCACATTTGAACTCAGGTCTTCCTGACACCAGGCTCAGTGTACTTATTCACTATGCCACCTAGCTGCAAATCATTTACTCTCTCTGATCCTCAGTTTCCATATCTGTAAAATGAAGGAGTTAGACTAAATTACCTCCAAGGTTGCTTTCATCTACAAATCTATGCTCCTATGACATGTGGAACATACTGCTTGAGAGTAGCAAACATCTTTAGTAAGTGTATATCTCCTTGTTTTGTGCCTCATTTGATATCAAAAACAGTTGAACAGGGGCAGCTAGGTGGTACAGTGGATAGAGCACTGGCCCTGGAGTCAGGAGGACCTGAGTTCAAATCCAGCCTCAGACCAAACATTTGACACTGACGAGCTGTGTGACTCTGGGCAAGTCACTTAACCTCAATTGCCTAAAAACAAAACAAAACAAAAAAAACCAAACCAGTTGAACAAAATTATCTTTGTGGTTGCAACTTTCAAGGAATGCTCTCAATGTGTATATGTATGTATGTATGGTATAATGCTAGAGAGCCTTTAAAACTGCTTTTTTTGCAGTTTTTTTTTAAATCAACAACAGCAGGGTCTTGTGTTCTGTACTTTCTTTTTTTAACCTAAAAGTAGTGTAGTATTTATGTTGTGCAACCAATCATGGTTGTCATTCCTTTTTTATACTGTGCCCCTACCCTTGAACTATTCTTTCATTGGGTCTTCTTCTTGGGTGTAGCTTTCTCACTGTCCATCTTTTGGCTCTTCTGCTCTAGAGAAATATGTTTCCTTTCAAACCAAGTGGGAAAATAACAAAGGCCCCTCCTCCCAGTTTGTCATAGTCACTCTTAGACTACTGACTCATCAACAAGACAGAGATCCCAGTATATGCTTCCTTTGCCTTGAGAATTTTAAGAACTAACAATTTTCTTTTCTTCAGCTCTATGCCCCTAGCCAGGAAAAAAATAGCACTTTTGGGGAAAAAAAAACCCACCGCAGTGTTAAATTTCTCTCTCCTCTCCTGGGTCTTCCCTTATGGCCTTCCCAGCTGCATTTGTGTAATGAAGTACATACATCAGCAATACAATAACTAGTCTTATCATAAAACTATCTTAGAAGACAAGGTAAACAGGAAGGTAAGGAAACAAAACCAAAAAAATGGAGATAAATCTCTCTCACCCTGAAGAAGGCATCAGGTTATCCCCTTTCTTGCAGAGAAAGAGAAGTTAAAAGGGTGTAGAGGGGGAGGAGAAGGAAAAAAAGTTATTAGCTCTAGTTTGGGAGTCCTGACTTGTTCAAACAATGTGGGGCCTGCCCATCTCTCTTGTGAATTAATTGATCATGCAGCTCTGGTCCTGAAATACTGGTGCCTGTTTCCTGTGGCAGCTGCCTTTTCCAGTAGCTTCCCCAGCTCTGCATGGCTCCTGGCTGCCGCCGCACTCTGCTGTGTCTGTGGTCCCATCTCAGTGTGCAGACTTGCTCTTCTTCCAGGCACTAGCCTAGAGCTAATCTGTTTTCCTGTTTCCGTGACCTCACCTGAAGCTAGTGATTCTTCTTTCACAGCATTTCCTGCTGCCCCTAATTCCTTAGAAGAGGAGGGCCTAGTTGTCAATCAATGTGTGGCTGTACTGAACAGACAGTCAAGGAAGGGCGGTATAAAGCAGGTTTTTTTTGTTGTTGTTATGTCTGATTCTTTGTGACCCCTGGACCACAGCACACCAATTCTGTCCATGGGGTTTTCTTGGCAAAAATACTGGAGTGGTTTGCCATTTCCTTCTCCAGTGGATGAAAACAGAGATTAAGTGACTTGTCCAGGGTCACACAGCTAGTGTCTGAGGCTGAGTTTGAACTCAGGTCTTCCTGACTCAAGGTCAGGCACTCTATCCACTAAGCCTGATTGATAGCTGTTTCCTGTTTTACGTAGGCTAGGCTAATTTCCCTTAAAAAGGAAGATAAAGCAGTTCCTGAAATTATCATTTGTTTGGCTTCCTTGCAACTGGAGGCAAAAAAAAAAAAAAAGCCCAGCTTATGGGAACTCAATGTTGAAAGCTTAGTAGAATTACCGCTGACTTGAGAGGATACCTTTCTGGCTTAGTGTGACAGTTGGCGAATGTGGAAGCAGAAGGAAGTAAACAGCATTTTGTCTGAATGGTATCTTTTTTTATCTTAAGTAAAGTTGGGTTTATTGCATTTTATGGTCTAGACTACTTCGCTATATTCTAATCACTGGACTGGCCTAAGCTAGGCCTGGCCCAGAATAGCTCTTTTGTCTTCCTCTGCTATGAGAATCTGGGTATCCAGAACTGAAAGCCCTTTGTTGCTAAGCAAGCAATCCAGGGCATTCTGAAGTACCCACATGGTATCCTGATCCATTTTATTTCCCTTGTTCAAGATCCTGTAATCTACGAAAAACTGGATCTTTCCAGTCTTCTTCTGTCCTGTAGGTACAGGTGATATGAGGCCAGCCCCTCTCTGTATTCCCTTACTTCCATTCCTTCCCATCTTCTCTGCCAGATTGCTCCTACTATCATCTCTACTCTTTCCCTTTAATCTTCATTCTCTCACTCTCTACAGATTTCTTCCCTGATGTCTACAAACATGCCCAATTTCCCATCTGAAAAAAAAAAACACAAAACTTCACAAAACTCTATAATCCCCACTAGCAGTCGTCTTATATTTATCTTCCATTTCTCAGCTAAACTTCTTGAAAAAGCTGTCTACGCTCGGTACTGCTACTCCTTCCCCACTCATTCTCATTGAAACTCTCAACAGCCTAGCTTCTGACCTCATCTTTCAAAGGAACCTACTCTCCAAAGTTACCAGGACTATTGCAGTTCTTACATCTTAATGGCTTTTTCTCAGACTAATCCTGCTTGACCTCTGTAGCATTTGACATTGTTATACCCTTTGTCCTCCCGAATATTCTTTCCTCTCTGGGTTTTCATGGCACTGGTCTCACACGGTTGCAGTGATTTGAAGATAACAGCTAAAATGTTGAATGTAGTGAAAAAAGTCATGTGTGGCATCCAGTTTAATTTGGATGAAAGGAGGAGGATAGCAAAGCAGCAGAAAGTGATTTATATTTTAAGCCAGTACAGACAATACAAGAGGATAATCCAGAAGTTTCCTGGTTCAACATTTTAGTAGTTATCTTCAAGCCATTGTAACTGTTTTTCAGTAACACAGTTTCTACAGGGCTCAGTTTAGCTGGGTGCAGTGTCCTATATTCTAGCTCTTCCATGTAGAAGAAATCACATATAAGCAAACATGAAATTGGTGTTATGCTCAAACTGTTCTCTAATATATCATTCACATTGGAACAAATTTGAATTTTCAAAACAAGTATGATAGAAGAATTGACTGTACTTTAAAAATGCTTTAAAATGCATCTATGTAGTATAATGGCTAGAGCACTGGGTCTGGAGTCAGAAAGACCTGAAGTACTCAAGTCCAGACTTAGACAATTACTAGCTGTGTGATCCTGGGCAAGTTACCTCACCTCTGTCTGCCTCAGTTTCCTCAAATGTAAAATGGGGGTAATATTAGCATCTACCTCACAGCGTATTTATGAGAATCAAATGAGATAATATTTATGAAGTGCTTATCACAGTGCCTAGCACATAGTAGGTGTTTAATAAAGGCTTCTTCCTTCCTTGATTGATGCATATTGACTTTGGAATTCTGTAATGATATTATTGAATAGCAGTTCTTCTATATGGTTTCTGAGATCTTTCATCACAGAGAGGGTAATATTCCATGACAATTCTTGAAAAGCTCAGGAGTCAGTACTGTGGATTCTGTGCTTTTCACCTGTGCTTTTTTGCACATTCCACATCCCACTCTTGCAATGAAAACACCTTTATCCACCAAGTGAACTTCTCCCTCCACTAGTTCTTCCATTCTTAGGCACCAAAGAGTCACCAAATCAACTTTTTTCTAATTTGTTCCTGAGTTAAAGAAATCAGTGCTCCGGGCCTATTCTCTGCCACCACTTGTATTTTCCACAGGCCTTGGCACAAGCTACATGGTTAAAATGTTCAAATACTGAGTCCTAGGTTGCTGCTTACAGTATGTTACTAGCATGTCAAATAAACTGAGGAAGGTACCAATTAATGCTGTCATGCTAGAACTATTCTTTGGGTTTAAACATATCAGAGACCAGGTATCTGTTTAGCTGTCATCACGCACAACTTCCTTATCAAACTCCAGGCTCTCTCTTCTGCAGCCCATGTATGGGTAGTCCTTGTCAATCAGTATATGAAGCCCTAACCCTTTCATAGGCTGCCACAGAATTGTCCTCAGATGTTTTTCATAGAAGAATTGGGACACCATAGTCACCTGTGATTCACTCTCCAGTACAGTAGTGCATTTCATATTCTCGGTCTTCATCATCATTTCTATGGGGTCTTATAAGTCCAGATGGGATGAAATCATACTTAAGTAAGAATGGGGTCATGCTTAACTATTTTCAGGGTCTAGGCCGACATCTAACTGACTTTATCTCTGTTTCCCAGAGCTGATTCCTGTGGAATTCAGGCTCTAGTGAATTAACTCTACATTTCTCTCTCAGTTACATACAGGGTTTTGCAGAAGCCAGGTCCTACTGGCTCCTAAGAGCCATTTATTAAATTTTCATTGTGAGCATTTACACCAGGAATCAGCATTTACACCATTTACATTGGGAATCAGCAAACACTATGACTTGATTTATTGTTTTGTTGATTGTCTAGATTTAAGACAGTGATGGAGAAAATGGTAATAAGGCAAATTAAACTTAAAAGTGTTCTATGAATACATTTTTTTCAAAGAGCCAGTTGTTAAACATTTAGCAGCACACTCCCAGGTACATACAGTATACCTGATACATCTGTTTAGTACACAGTAGAAACAAAATATAGCTCAACTTCAACATCTTCTTTCTTTTATTGCTTTTCTGGAACAAAGGCTGTTTTGGCCTTTAAGCCCTTTACCCCTTCCAGGAGGAGTGGCTCTGCCCATTAGGTCATCTCTAAGATGACCCATCTTGGCTCCCTGAAGCAGAGTCTGACTGATCCATGAGCCTCAGTGGCCCATACCTATGGACATTTTTTTTTTAATTTATTTTTTGGTGAGGTAGTCAGGGTTAAGTGACTTGCCCATGGTCACACAGCTAGTAAGTGTCAAGTGTCTGAGGCAGAATTTGAACTCAGGTCCTCCTGACTCCAGGGCTGGTGCTCTATCCACTACACCACCTAGCAACCTTGCCTATGGACACTCTGAAACCCCATAAAAAAAACTTTCTATTTCCTCAGAATGCTTTTAGGCTCTTCTTTATAATAGATTAATTTTTATTTATACAGAATGCTGGGCATGGGGGTTGGCAATATTTCTTTAAGTCCTTAGATTTAGTGGTACAGTGGATAGAGTGCTGCACCTGGATCAGGAAAACCTGAGTTCAAATATGGCCTCAGACACTTACTAATTGTGTGACCCTGGGCAAGTCACTTAACCTCTTTTTGCCTTAGTTTTTTCATGTGTAAAATGGGGATAATAGCACCTACCTTGCAGGATTGTTGTGAGAATCAAATGAGACAACATTTGTAAAAAGCACTTAGCATGGTGCCCAGAACATAGTAGGTGCTATATAAATGCTTATTTCCTTTCCCCTTCCTTGCACTTATGCAGCCATAGTTATTTCAACAGCAAGACATCCTATACCATCCTACTGAGAGTTTGAGCCAGTCTACCATGGTCCATGGGCTCTATAAGAATTATACTTTTGATCCTAGCCTTCAGTAGTAGCTTCTCCCATCTTCAAACAAAATTAGATACCTTCTGCTAAAAGGTAGGGTAGTTAGGGACCTCATACAGATATCATTAGCACTTTTTCTATCACCAAATTGGCTAATTAACCTTTGAAAACATTCAAATACTGTACTTTCAAGAGTATTGTATTTTGAGTATATCATATCATAAGCTGGTTCCCTAAGGTTTTCTAGCAATCACCCATATTTCCTCACCTCAGGCCTTTGTGTCTCATCAGTGGCAACACCATGTTCCATTCAAGACCAAGAGATTCCTCCTTCAAAGGTCAGGGTTTCTAACCCTAAAAACAGATCAGAATTTTTTTTTTTTAATTGGATATATGGGGAGGGTGTGAGAGTTGAGGATAACACCAAGATTGTAAACTTGGATGACTGGGAGGTTGGCATGCCCTCAACAATAATAGGAAAGTTCCAAAGAGAGCAGAGTTTGGAGTAGGATGGAAGGAAAAATAAGTTCTATTTCTGACATATTGAGTTTCAGCTGTGTAATAGAAAGGTAGTAGTAGCATAAGACTGGATGTCAGAAGAGAGGTTAGGGGGCAGCTAGGTGGCACAGTGGATAGAGCACCAGCCCTGAAGTCAGGAGGACCTGAGTTCAAATCCAGCCTCAGACCAAACACTTGACACGCACTAGCTGTGTTGACCCTGGGCAAGTCACTTAACCCCAATTGCCTTAAAGAGAGAGAGAGAGGTTAGGGGTGGATAAATAGATCTAAGAATCATCTGCATAGAAATGATAATTGAATCAACTGGAGTGGATGAGATCTGCATGGAGATAGTATAAAAGGGGAAGAGCAGAGGGTGGAGGACAGACCCTGAGGCATACTCATGGTTAGTGGGCATGACCTAGAGGAAGATCTAGTAAGAGTTTGAAAAAGAGCAGCAGACAGGTAGGAGGAACAGTGTCAGGAAAGCCTAGAAAGGAGAGAGTATCCAGGCAGGGAAGAAGGTGATTGGCATTGTCAAAGGCTGCAGAGACCTCAAGGAAAATGAGGATTGAGGAAAATCTATTATGTTGACAATTAAGAGTTCATTGATAAACTTGAAGAGAGCCATTTCCGTTAAGTTATGAGGCCAGAATTTTGAGTTATGAGAGTTTAGAAGAAAATGAGAGGAGAGGAAGGGATTGTAGACAACCTTCTCAAGGAGTTGAGCTACAAAAGAGAGGAGATGGAGAATGATAACCAGCAGGGATGGTGGGTGAGTCTTTTAAGGATGAGGAAGGAATAGCCATGTTTATAGTCAGTAAGGAAGCAACCATTAGATTGTGAGACATTGAAGAGAGAATGTTGATGATAGAAGGGGTAATCTGCTGGAGAAAATGAGAAGGAATGGGATCAAGGGTGCATATTTAGGAATTTGTCTTGGCAAAGAAAAAGGCCACTTCTTCATGTGAGTCAAGTGAAGAAAAGAGTGGGAGAAGACATTTGACTGATGTCATATGAAGAAGAGGGGAAAAGAGGGAGCTCTTGGTAGATGGCCTTAATTTTTTCGGGGAAGTATGAGGCAAGTCCTCAGCTAAGAGAGTGGGAGGAAGTGGGGCCATGATACTTGAGAAAGGCTGAAAAGGTGACTTAATTAGGGAGGAGCAAAAGGGTTGCTTGCTGCAGTGAGGGCCAGTGGGAGATCACATAACATACATTTGTCATGAACTCAGTCAGCATGGTTTCATGATCTTCTCCGTAGACTTGCTCTTTGCTGGTGTTGTGTCTTGTTTGACTGTAGTTTGCACTGTTCACAGCTTTGGTCTGAGATGACATCATAGCCCATGCTAATGCTGTGCTCTTGGAGAGAATCAAAGCCCATATCCCAGCTCCAGACTGCTAAACTCTTAACTTCGCTCCCTGACTTGCTCAGCTTTGCAGCTGGACTCCCTCGTAGTTTAAGCTTTATCTCTCTTGTTCACCAGTGTCACTGTGTGAGTAGGGAGAAAAAAAGGCATTGGCACAAGGCCCCTGTCTGGCAGCAGTGTGATGATGTGAATAGATAATAGCACGCTTAGAGTCAGCAAGACCTGAATTTGAATTCTGCCTCAAATATTTACTAGTTGTGTGACCTTGAGCAAATCACATAACCTTGTTTAGCCTTAGTTTCTTCATCTGTAAAATGGGGATAATAATAGCACCTACTTCACTGGTGTGTTGTGAGGATCAAATGAGATAATCATTGTAAAATGTTTTATAAATGTTAAAGTCTATATAAATGCTAGTTATCATTAATATTAAGAAGCAGCTAGGTGGCTTAGTGGATAAAGTGCTAGGCCTGGAGTTGGAAAGACCTGAGTTCAAATCCAACCTCAAACACTTAGTAGCTGTGTGACCCTAAGCAAGTCATTTAACCTCTGTTTGCCTTCATCCACTGGAGAAGGAAATGGCAAACCACTCCAGCATCTTTGCCAAGAAAACTGCATAAGGGAGTCATGAAGAGTTGGACCCCACTGAACAACAACAAATCATTATCATCATTTTTAGAGTGTCCTGACCTTTTCATATGCAGAGTCGCTTAAAACTTTACATCTTTCATCAGCTGAGAATGAGCCACTCAGTCCAAAAGAAGTTTTGCCCCACAAACTTACATATAGGTAAATTCAACATGACTTGGAAGTTAACTGGACTGGGATGGGGCATAGGGGGACGTGGGGGAGTCGAATATGACTCCAGAGTTAGAAGCCTGCGGTACCAGAAGTTTCACAGGGCCGTTGTTGTTTGCATGTTGTCTCCACCATGAGACTGTGAGATCCTTGAAAGCAGGAAGTCTTTTACCTTTCTTCCCATCAGCATTTGGCAATTACCTGGCATGTGGTAAACACTTAATAAAAAAGTTTATCGACTGTCTATCTGATCGTCAATGGAAAAAAGAGAGGCAAAGGAGAGTGTTGGAGGGATGATGATTTCTGTTTTGGACATGCTGAATTTGAGGGATCTGTGGTTCTTTCATCGTTGACCTCCTCCCAGAAATAATCATCTCCCTCAACCCCTTGAAAAAAAAAAAAGAAAGAAAGGAAAGAAAGTCATCATCAATGCCCATTTCTTAATTTCACTGACTTTTCTGTACTAACATGAGCAATTCCAGTTCAAGCATAAGATGCTTGTGGTAGCTTGGCTATAGAACTTTAGCCCCACCCCATTTTTTGGTAAGGGTCCAGATAGTTTTATGGGGTGGAGGGTTATAACAAGGACTTCCTGACCCTAAGGGGTGGGGAAACATAGTCTCTATTGTGTTCTACACCCACACCCCCACACACACACCCACACAACCACACCCACATCCCCTTTCCTAGAAGAGCAGCCAGAGGACTTCCTGCAGTTGGGAGTTGTGGTATTGATCTTTCCCTCCCTCTCACAACCTCTTTGTAAATCAGAGTTCAAGATGAAAACCAATCTACTTTGTGATCATCAGTTCATCCCATTAATAACCACAAGTAGTATGGGGAAAATGATTAAAAGAAATAGTGATGAAGAATAGGAAAAGAGAAAGGCAATTTCGCTGGTAAATGAGTGCTAGAAAGTGCTGAGGAAATAAAGCTAGGTGGCCCAGTGGATAGAGTGCTGGTCCTGGATTCAGGAAGACTCATCTTCTGAATTCAAATCTGGTCCCAGATGCTAGCTGTGTGACCCTGGACAAGTCACTTAACCCTGTTTGCCTCAGTTTCCTCATCTGTAAAATGAACTGGAGAAGGAAGCAAACCACTCCAGTATCTTTGCCCCAAATGGGATCACAAAGAGTTGGACATGACTGAAAAATTACTAAATAACAAAAAAAGGCAATTCCCATATATAAAGAAGCACACCCTCCATCTTCAGCTCAGCAATTTAGCCACAAATTCGTCATGAGTTGAGAGTTGGTGGTCAATGTAGACCGTTTGTCTCTAGGATTACAGTTGGGCTTTGTGGGACAGAAATAACCCCTAGCGAATTCTGCATTGTATAAAATATTCTGTGACTAGCACATTGTTTCTGTATTCTCTAGAATACAGAAGAAGCTTTGTTACATTGAACCTTCCTTTTTAATGGCATTTATTGTAATTAAATTTTACCTGAATGTGTTCCCCATGGTAGAATGGAAGGGGCTGGGTCAGTCAGTAAACATTTATTAAATGTCTGCCATGCACCAGACACCGTGCTAAGTACTAGGGATACAAAGAAAGGCAAAAGACAGGGGTGGGAAAGAGAGACTCTGGACTTCCTTTAGGTTTTTTTCTTAGAGAAGGAGATAAATGACAATACTACTCTAAAACAACCTCCATCAAGCTTCAGAGGTGCTGTTCTTGAGCAGAGTTGGTTAATAGTCCTAATGCAACAAAAAGTTCTATACCTCAAACATCCTGTAGGGCATGTAATTTGGTAATGGAATAGACTATGGCTCTGGAATAATTTGTTTTTCAAGGAATTCCAGAGTCCTTTGAATGTGGCTGTTAATGTCATCATCCATAGCGCTTGTTAACCAGAGATACTATTGCAGCTTAGATAGAACCTTATATTTTACATTCAGCAAAGATTTCAAGCCTGGGTCATGCCAGACTAAACTTGATCTTTTTTTTTTCTCAAGGTTTCTTTACCAGTAAATGAGGGAAGCATGTAGACACAGATTGCCTACCAAAACATTTGACAAGGCATAGCCTGCTT
>NW_020954671.1:151166-156986 GCF_900497805.2 Vombatus ursinus | reverse complement strand
CCCCCCCCCCCCCCCCCCGCAAAACGTACACACCTGACAATGAGCTTAAGTTTAAGCTCATTAATAATATTTTTTTCCTCCATCACCTTATGTCTTGACAATCAACAAAGCAATAAATCAAGCCCTGAGTTGCAGCGTTTGGTGATTTCTGAAGTGTATATGCCTACATTGAAAAATTTAACAATTCTCTTGAGTCAAATCGAGTTGGCTCCAGCTTACCCCTGGATAGGAGGTAAATGACAGTTTAGTACGGTGAATATGAAACTGATTAAATGAACTGACCTGATTAGTCGTTAATGGGATAGATGAAGCCTTCTAGTGGATCTCTTGGGCATCATAAGTGCTTTGTCAGTCAGCTTCTCAATTATTTGAATTGGCATATATGATACGACTGTCAGATTTGCAGATACCACAAAGCTGCAATGTGATAATTAACACCTTGGATTAAGAAGGATCCAAAAAAACCTCAATGGGCTAGAATAATGAGATGAATCAAATGAGATGAATAAAAGAGATATAAGATGGGAAAGGTATAGCTGGAAGAAAAATTTCTGAAGAATATCTAGAGGTTTTGGCAGACTACAAGTTCCCTATGAGCCAATAACACTATGACTTGGCAATCAAAAAAGTAATATGATATTAGGCTGCACGAAGAGAGTCATAGTGTCCAGTACACAGAATGATAATTTCACTATACTCCACTCTGGCCAGACTTCATCTAGACTGGCACACTTTAGGTAGGACATTGATAAACTGGAGAGTATACAAAGGAAGACAAGATGAAGATCCTCTATTATCATACCATTTGTAAGTTTGCTGCATGAATTTAATTAAATCTAGACAAGATAAAATTTAGGGGGCCATAATAGTGATTTTCAAGTATTTATAATGATGATGATGTTAGTGAAGAGGAATAAGATTAGTTCTGCTTAACCTCAATTAGTGGAAGTTGTAGAAGGGCATATTTAGGTAGAATGGGAAGCTAGAGGGAATGGGTTAGAGGAAACCTGATTGAGTTCCCTCTACTTGATGAAATTATAGAATATAAGGGGTGATAATAGAGACAAGTTGTTAAGATAGTGACATTTGCATCTTCTAAAAGGTGTTACACCTTGGCTCAGACCCTGAGTGATCTGTTGGAAAGAAAACAAAACTGAGTGACCTATTTGCAACTTGTAAAGGAAATAAAAAGAAATGCTTATACTTTGCTTCTCTTATAGGAGGCATGAAGAAGTGACTCCATTATTTTGATGGAATTAGAGGGTGGCTAGCCATTGGTTGGTTGAAGGATCAACCACCCCCCTGGTAGCCTTTAAAAAGCTAATGGTCTCTGCAGGTGCTCTATAAGCAATAAATGGAGATATCTAGCAAAGATGGGCAAGGTGACAGGGACAGGGAATTTCTTTCATCATCCTCACCTCCATGGCAGCATCTCATGGAGTGGAGTCCAACTGTGAGTTGAGTGAATCAGTGAGAACAATCAAGCTATAGAGCAAGAACCCAGCCATCGAATAGGATTCACTCTGCTTTTTCCCTTGAACTTCTTCCAGAGTACAGTGGGGTAGGATTATTCTCCCTACCTCCACCCCATCAGCAATGGTATGTTGTGGCAGGGCAACTTGCCCAGCATGAAGCCCTATACCTAGCAGTGAGGACATTCATAGAATCCAGCTGTGGAGTAGAGTTGAACTACAAAGACAATCAGGCTCAGGGAACACTTCGGAGTGACTTACTGGGTGGAAACACTATGCCTAGGGGAGAGCAGCACGAGGTTGCCACAGGAAGGGAAAGAATACTGGGGCCCTGCAGTGCTAGAGATGTAAATTGCCTTGACCAGGGGTGGGAACCTGTGTTCTCGAGGCCACATGTGGCACCCCAGGTCCTCAAGTGCGACCCTTTGACTGAATTCAAACTTCACAGAACAAATCCCTTTAATAAAAGGATTTGTTCTGTAAAACGTGGACTCAGTCAAAAGGCCGCACCCAAGGACCTAGAGAGCCATATGAGGCCTTGAGGCTGCAGGTTCCCCACCCCTGGTCTTGGCCATTTGTGTTTGTTCCCTACATACAGGGGTGTGCAGGTAAATGTTTAACCACTGACTCTGGTGGGAAAAAAAGTGTACACAAGGCATACTTTTAGGTTTAATCTGCATCCGTAGTATTTTCTTTGTCACTTTCTCAATTATAGACAATCAATGAGAAATCAGACCGTGATTTATAGTAGTTGCTGATTTCTGACGTATTAATCCTCAGACTAAAATTTTAACAATTGCTTCTCTTGATCCAGTGTGGGCTGACTTCAACACACCACTACTACGTGAGTGGCTCCCTCTAATAGTGTATTCATTGTATATGTTGACTCTTTCCATTTTTGCTGTATTTATGAGAGAATGCAACCATGGTTTGTGGAGGAATGTTTTGTTAATTCTGTATATTTTATGCCATTTTAGTCATTGCCTTTGCTTCAAGAAAATTGTGTCAAAGGATTATAAGTGGATGTACTGGAAGGAACTTGTGAGCTATAGTTTTAGAAGTGTGGATCCATAGAATGCCTTCATCCTGGAGTGGACATCCCCTGTGGGACCCACTCTGTGTGTGCAAGTTGTGGGGATAACGGAGGAGGAGAATGCATAGCTTTGATTTTAGGGAGTTTGCTCATAAACAGAGATGTCCAAAAGAAGAATGACTTGCCAAGGGAAATAGTAGGCTCATCTTCATTAGTGCTCCTTAAGTAAAAACTGTATAACCATTTGCTTGAATGTTTTAAATGGGGTTCCTTTGCAGTATAGGTTGGACTTAATGATCACCGATGTCTAACTAATGTCTAACTAATATTCTGTGAACTATAGTTGTCGTATTCTCTTGACTTTACACTGCACACATCCCCATATTATTTTCCCAGAATAGGACAACTAAAAGATGGTAGCCATAATATTTGTGCTATCTAACTGGTGAAGTTTGAGTTAAGCATAAGAGCTGTGACTTTGGTTTTTAAATAGAATCTGTTCTATCTTAAAGACTACAATGAGTAAACTGAATAAACTTTGTATTTTTTGTAGGTGCCAAAGAGCGTTCTGAAATCTATGAAGCATTTGAAAACATCTATCCCATTTTAAAGGGTTTTAAAAAAGCCTAAATATAATTTTTAAACCCTTAGAAGAATATTAGTTTGTATGGACACAAAAGTAATCCACTAAAGTCAGATTTTTCTGTTATTAAGACCAGCGTAACACTGAACCAGTTTGCTAGTTTATGACTATTCACAATGTAAGTGTAGACTTTAAATGTTACACTGAAGCATCCTGCTATCTCAATAGCCACGTCTTTTATGAAACCCAAACCTATCTTTTTCTAATAAATTTGTTGAAAATGCCTAAATAATGAAAAAATAACTTTTTTGATAACATCAGAACATTGCTTTTGTATTTTATTTTTTTGAACTTGGAAATATAAATTTACTTTTAAAATAAAATGCACAAGAGATAGCATAAATTTTTGAGAGGTTCAGAACTGGTATTTTCTAGTATAACAAAATTCAATGTGCTTATCTTTTTGTTGAATATGTAATATATTATAAAAATAAACATTCTACAAAAATGAGATTTATAGCAATGTGCGTAGGGAATGCATGGGTGTTGTTTTATTTTGCCCATGTAGGTTGTTGTGTGTCCACATGAGTCTGTCTAGATGTGGCTCACAGGAAGGCAAGATTTCTGTAGAGTTGCCTCACCCTACTCTTCTCCAAAGAAGACACTTTGATTCCTGCCAGGAGGAGAAGCAAGAAGTTGGGATCAGAGTCTGGCTGCCCTGCTCTCCTCAGACAGAGAGTCCTAGGCTAAATTTAAATCTGTCTGCTCCCTTAAATATTGCTAGTCTAGAGAAGATAATTTTTAGGTTCAAGGTGCACTGTTGCCATTCCTTAATAGGAAAGGAGTGCCCCAAGCTATATATCCAAGACTTCACCCCCTTCCCACCAGATGCCAGTCCCACAATGAACACATAGTAAATACCAAGTAAACTCATTATCCAGTTTGGTAGAAAAACAAATCAGAGAAAGTATACATAGGAGAATATATACCAGGCAATACACAGAGTAAATGAGCTTTCCCATTGGGAGGAAGAAAACTCAGTTCAACCAGGTTTCACCCAAGGGGAAATTGCTCAAAGTCTCTAGTACAGTAAGCTGGGCAGAGGGACATGATTGTAATACCAGCTCCTCTACATGTCAACTTCTTTCCAGAGTCTTTCTCCCTCCAGGGACCTGAAGAAAATCTGGAATAGTGTATCTTCTTTCTAGAAGCTGGAAGCAAAAAAAAACAAAAACAAAAACAAAAAACGAACCCTCTCTCTCTTCTCTCCAGCTGTCATCTTCTCTGCCCTCCTCTTCATTCAGGCATGGAGCATTGATTAATCAATCTCCACCAGGGAGGAAAGAATCCCATGCAACTAGCCCTTTGAGGCAATTTACATGTGTAAACTTCAAATCAATGTTTGTACAGACTAAAATTTGTTCACATGATATAGCTGGATAGACATTTAAAGGACTTGTGTTTCTAGTCTGTTGTAATATCTAATTGATGCTTGTAGCTTTTCAGCAACTAGAGGCAGGGATCCTGCTGATGAACAAATATGAGCCATGATGACCTAAATTAGAATATTGAATGTCCTGTCTTGCCTTACAAAAATTCTAGTCAATAACAAAAAATTGGATTAATGTTGAAATAAAGCTTTTGATACAAGGTAAACTAATATTAATATTGCTAACACATTCAGTAACAGTGATTCTTAACCTAATTTTATCAAAGAAACTTTTCCTTCACAATTCAATAAGAAATTTTAAGATAGCCTTAAGTTTTAAATACCCAGGTAGGGGAATTACACGTTATAATGATTTGTTAGGGACAGTGATATGGAAACTAACAAAACAAGGCAAGTCAGCAGAGTCGTAGTATATTTACAATGCTTTTTTGAGAAATATATTGGCAATCAAACATGACATGACAAGATAAATTGTGGAAGTTTATCTGGTAGTCTATAATCAATTAAAATCCAGTAATATTTATTACATGATTTTTGGTTTCCATTAGAAATAGCACAGTGCAGTTTTTAGTCACTGGAATTTTTCACTCATGATGTTCTACCAAGACTAGCAATGCTTGGATTCCTTTAACAAGTTGTCATGGATGTAACAAGATTACACAGGATCAACTACACTCATTTGTAAATCACCCTATAGTTTGCTACTTGATCTCTTAGCATATTCATTCTCATCATCGTGAGTTCTAGAGTAATATGGGGATATGTTTGGATATTTCTTGATTGATAAATTCACTAATTACTAAATTGCAATATTTGGCAAGCTCTAAACCCTTCTATCCCCGTTTATTAACTCTTATTATTACTTGATAAATTAGAGGAAGCTTCCTTTTTCACAAACAATTATACATCTCATATCAAAACCCTTATTTTTCTAAGCTTAAATAACATTAGTTGCTGGATTTACAATTTATTAACATTCTAATAATAGCACAAAGACATAAGTTTTATTTTTTTAACAATATTTTTAGTTGTGAGGAAGATTATGGTTACCACTAACTTTCCTTGTAACTACAGATGACTTATAAAACACTTTCAGTTCACTCGGGAT
Organism: Vombatus ursinus; assembly: GCF_900497805.2. Classification (NCBI taxonomy): domain Eukaryota; kingdom Metazoa; phylum Chordata; class Mammalia; order Diprotodontia; family Vombatidae; genus Vombatus; species Vombatus ursinus. Next base: position 151,340 of record NW_020954671.1, on the reverse strand, counting down.
AGCAATTAATTTCTCTTTTCAAGAACTCTCCATCATCTTCATAAGATAAAGGTTAAGACAATTTCATTAGGAAAGAAGTTCTTTTCATCTTCTTTCTGTCTTCTTTTAATAGTCTCCTTCCAAACTCCCTCCTCATAGAATTAGTTAAGCTTTCCAGTCTCCTCAAGAAATTCC
>NW_020954671.1:140542-151160 GCF_900497805.2 Vombatus ursinus | reverse complement strand
AAAAAAAAAAAAAAAAAAAAAGCATTTTCCTAATCCTTGTTCTGTATTCTCCTATCTCTCTAAAACCACCATCAACTCTTGTCTGTCTTCAAACTTCCCACCCAACCTCCCATCCTACCCAACATTCCATTTGACTCTTAGAGCTACAATAACAGTAACTCTAGCTTCTGTAGGAGAGGTTAGTAAGCACTGGTGTTACAGATGCAATCTAAGTGTCAGCTAAGCGTAGCCAGTTGGCTTCACACTCGAAGACATCAGTAATGTCGCTTTTCTGCTTGAACATCTTCAGTAGTTCTCTCTTCTAGAATAAAATATTACTTCCTCAGTCAAGCACTTTAAAACCTTCCACAATCTGGCCCTCACCTACCTTTCTAGGATTATTTCATATTATTCCCCTTCATGACCCTTCTACGTTCTAGCCAAATGGGCCTATTAGCTGTAAAACATAAAATGGAAACCAATTATGGTGAAATAGTGTTACCAAACTATTTTTAAAAGCAAGGTCACAGACCCTAAATTAAGCTCCCCTGCTCAATATAAAGTATCCCTTAATTTCCTCTTCTACCTCAAACTATGCAACCCTCCCCCCATTCAAAAACCAAGACGTGCTGTAAAATGGCAGTTCCCAACTTTTTTTTGTTCTCTGAACCCCTTTCACCCCAAAATTGTATTACAAACCTCCTGGGTTTCATACACTAATGATATTCTTTTAGATTTTTTCCCTAAGTGCTCACAATAACTACAATGATAACTTTTGTGCAAAAAAGCTTGAAATTGCTGCAGAAACAAATTTATAATGTTTCAAACATGCATATGCTTGTCACAAAGGAAAAATGTATTTGTAACATAATTGGGCAATTATTTACTGCTTAAGGCACCGTCAAAGAATTTTCAGAGTGCATCCCTTGAACCATAATAAACTCCCAAGGGGTCCTCAAACCACTAAATGGGAACCAGTGTTATAGAGTGACGCCTGGAACTATTCAGTCACTAGTCTATCAAAAATTTTACCTCCAGCTGTTATGTGCACCAGCCAACGTAAAAAGGCACTTAGGAGTAATGGTCACATTTTCTCTGACTCTGATTTGGTTTTCTCTCCCCTTTGTTCAGTTTGGCCTCTTTTGTGATTGGCAACTCTCTGTAGTCTAAAATTGTGGCTTTATCTAATCAGATTATTATTGCTTTAAGAAATTCTGTCCTTTACAACCTATCCATGAGCAGGTTAATTGACGTCATTTGCCAAGGCAGGTATGGTTGTATGGTTCTTTAATCAAAATATTGGAAAAAAATATACAGTAATCAAATACATCAGAGCAACCAAGACAAGCATCAACCTTCCCAAATGAGACATCCTGCCAGCTGCCTTTGCCAGTAGGCAAGCTCAAACTTGAGATTTCCATTTTTCCTTCCAGCCCAGGGAGCCACATACCTTGCCTCTGGCAAGCAAGCCAAAATGCGGAATCTCAGTGCAATAGGATTCAGATGCTCAAAGTCAAACTTCTTTGCCCTGTTGCTCCTGGGAAGGGAAGGAGTCAATCACTTACAAAATCACATGGTCAGGGTGGATGCTGGATGTGAGACCTCCTGCTACTGCTCTTCTTTATTCACCTCTGTTCAGGTCCCTGATGAAGAGTATGCTACTGCATTCTCTTCTTCAAAGATGCCTCTCAATTCTTGATGGGCTCCTCCTCCATTCACCAAATGCTTCTGAGTGTAGCTTATGCCCGAAGGTGCACAGCCTTGCTATTAAAATCTCATCACAACTGATCCAACCATTCTGGAGAACAATTCAGAACTATGCCCAAAGAGCTATAAAACTGTTCATATCCTTTGATCTAGCAATACCACTACATCCCAAAGAGACCATAAAAAAGGGAAAAAGGACTCACATATACAAAAACATTGATAGCAGCTCTTTTAGTGGTGGCCGAGAATTGGAAATTGAGAGGATGCCCATCAACTGGGGAACGGCTGAACAAGTTGTAGCATATGAATGTAATGGAATACTATTGTGCCATAAGAAGCCAGCAGATTTCAGAAAAACCTGGAAAGACTTACATGAACTGATGCTGAGTGAAGTGAGCAGAACCAAGAGAACACTACACAATAACAGCAACATTGTTCAATGATGGACTTGGTTAGACACAGCTCTTCTGAGCAATGCAATGATCTAAGACAATTCCAAAAGACTCATGATGGAAAATGCTATCCACATCCAGAGAAAGAACTGTGGAGTCTGAATGCACATGGAAGCATACTATTTTCTCTTTCTTTTGTTGTTTTTGTTTTTTCTTTCTCATGGTTTTTCCCTTTTGTTCTTATTCTTCTTTCACAACATGACCAATGTGGAAATATGTTTAATATGATCATACATGTATAGCCTATATCAGACTGCATACCATCTTGGGGAGGATGGAGAGGAGGGCAGGAGGAAAATTTAGAACTCAAAATCTTATAAACACGAGTACCAAAAACTAAAAATAAATAATTTTTTAAAAAAAAATTTCATTACAGGAAAAGGGCTAAAGGACAATGAGTAGCAGGTTCACATCATTTCCCTCAGCCACTTCTCTACCTAAATGAGTATTCCATGTGATTGTTATCTCCTCCTCCCTAAACCTCCTCTCACCTGTGTGGCCATAGGCTAATAATGCTGGGATTTGTCCACCTTTTTGAGGCACAGCAAAGAGGAGGAGGGAGGCAGAGTGAGGTGTGTTATATGAATTTATTTTGTATGTATTTTTGTTTATCTAGTAGTAGTGGAGAAAGTGTATGGGAAAGGTTATGGAGAACTAGCTACATCCTCTTATCCCCTATCTCTTATGTGTGCTGTGCCTTTTTTCTCTGTTCCTGCTTTAGGCTGTGACATTCCTTTTAGTCAAAGTCTTCAATCCTTCTCTTCCTTTCCTGTGAATAGTTTATTAAACTTGTTGTGAGGGATGGATCAATGCAAATGGGGAAAATTCTCTGAGTTGCCCCCTCACATACAGTTTCTACCAAGCTTCTGAGCTTATTCTATATTCACAAGGGTCCAAATTAATTTGTTCTCCGTATTTGGGAAGTTATAAAAATATGTATCAATAACATCCCTTTTCTATCTAGCTCTAAGCCCCTAGATGGAGAAACTCCTAACAATTAGAAAAAGAATCTCTCAGGGAGAGGAGAGGAGAGAGAGGACTAGAAGCTGGGGTAAGGGCTAGACAAATAGATTGGAAATGATCTGCATGGAGATTACAAGTGAAGCCATGGGAACTGATGAGTTTACCGAGTGAAAAAGTGCAGAAAGAGAAAAGGGCCCAGGACAGAGCCTTGAGCCCTTATTGTTAGCAGATGTGATGTAGATGAGAGTACAGTAAAAGGGACTGAGGAGTGATCAGAAGGGTAGGAGGAAAACCAGGAGACAGTAGTGACTCTCAAGAAAAAAAGAGGCTATCAAGAAGTAAGGGGTGATCATCAGTGTCAAAAGTTGCAGAAAGAGCAAGAAGGATGAGGACTGAGAAAAGGCTATCAGATTTAGAGATTGTCAGTAACTTTGGAGAGAGCAGTTTCAGTTGAATGATGAGTATAGAAGCCAGATGGCAAAGAGTTAAGCAAAGAGGAAGAAAGTAAATGGAGTACTTATTGTATCTGGCTTTCTCCAGTTTAGTCAAAAAGGGGAGGAAAGATATAGGATGATAGCTAGCCAGGATGGTAGGATAAAGTGATGGATTTTTGAGGATAGGGGAGACTTAGGCATGTTTTAGGCAGTAGGAAAGTTGCAGGTAGACAGGGAACAACTGGATTTAATAAAAGAGTAGGGAGGACAGACAGTACAATCTGCTGGAGAAGATGGGATGAAATGGGATCATTTATGCATTTAGAGGGGTTTGCCTTGGCAAGGAGAAAGACTACCTCTTCATGTGAAAAAGAAATAAAGAGATCTTTCCAGAATGCATCTGAATGATATGATATGAGAATGAAAAAAGAAAGAATTCTCAGAAAGTGGTCTCAATTTTTTCAGTGAAAAATTTTTTTTTTCAGCTAAAGACAAGGTTTATTAGAACATCCACCATATTGGCTAGACTTAAGGAATCTGAACATTTGTGAGCTATTGGATAGGTTCTTAAGGAATCTGAGCAGTGGCTAAATTTAAGAATCTGAGCACCTTAATGGAAACAAGATGGCCCTTATGGAAAGACTGTGGGAGGAATCTAGGACTGGCCAAGTAGTTTGGGGTGACTGGAGGAGGGGTCTGAGGAGATCTGAATGGGAGCAGCCAGTAAGCTGGGGTGAAGAGAACTTCTGGGGCCTGGACCACATGGCCAAGGGAGAATGGAGCCTAGTTAGAATTAAGGGTGGGAAGTGGCCAGGGTCCATAGGGAGGTAAGACAATGGAAGGCTAGGCTAGATTAAGGGTAACAGAGAATTGGGAGATTGGGCATAGCCACAATGAAAGGTCAGTTGATGGGATTACAGCTTCAGGCGAATGTCAGAGATCTGGCTATGTGGGAAAATCCAGGGTTTTTCCTTTTTGGGGTCCAGATCCCATCCTTATCATTCCCCCCTCAAACAAATGGGACCCAAATTCTTTTGGGATAAGAGGCAAAGGTCTTGGCTTCTGAAACTGCTTCCTACCGGCAAGGGGCATAGAGCTGTCCCTGCCTTGAGGGGGTCCCAAAGAGGAGGTTGACTGGAACCCAGCACAAGCTGCATCTAGAGAACAATGGGGGGACATTAGCTGGTACCTGCTGTTTGCTACCAAGTGTAGGTGAATGACCTGTAGTCCAAGTTTAGAGGCTAGCTTCTTTACCTTGATCAGGATGTGCTGAACCTGGGTGATGCTTCCAGGCAAAAGTTGCCCCAGGGTCCAAGGCCATTACCAGTGGGGTCCATGCTGTAGTAGAAGGTGAATTCAGAGATGGTGGGGGGTGTGTGTGAAACTCTCTTCTCCTATGAAAGGGATTAACAGACACCCACTTGACTCAAGGGAAGGGAGTGGGAGAAGGGAGTAACCAGGATTGTAAGGTATTTCAAAACTCCTTAATGATCAAAACCTCCAGAATCTGCTAAGATGTTTTTTGCTTTTCTCTTATAGAATCCATGAAGGAGGATCCAGGGGTGTAGAAGGAAGAGAGAAAGTAAGCCTCAGGGAACCAAAAAGCACCTGCAGTTTCCCCAATTCCCTAATTCCAAGAGAATTGACAGAATTGGGCATATACTTCCAGATAAGATGTCTCTCCTTGTCTTCTGTGCTGTGGAAGGTGTACCCAGGTCCATACCCAGATAGCCTTGTAACTGTCTGCTCGAAAAGTACCTCCAAGCCTTTCTACATGCTTGGAGAGTGACCCCAACTGCAGAGCAAGAAAGGAGGGGATGGGGCTTACATACCTTCCAGTCTTAGCTGGAGAAGAACTCGGGGTTAAGCAGTTTTTCCCCATACAGGCCACCAAAATGTTGAGGTTTAGGGATTTAGGGGTGCTGGGACCCCAAAATCACAACACATGGGTCCTGCCTGAAAGGATTCGACCCAAGCCTTCTTTCAGCCAAAGACAAGGCTTATTAAAACATCTGCCATACTGGCCAGACTCTTGAGGAATCTGAGCAGTGACTAGATTTTAAGAATCTGAGCTTAGTGAAATTTAAGGCAAAGTTCTCAGCTAAGAGGTTGGGGGAGGAGGAGTTGTGGGAGCTTTGAGAAGCCAATAAAAGGTTTAGAAAAGCTGCTGTGATGAATGGGATAGTCAATTTGGGAGGTATGAAAAGGATTGCCTTACCTTAGTGAGGGCTTAGTTGAGACTACATAACACAGTTTTGTAGAGGATAATGTCAATATAATTATTTGATTTTCTCCAGCTTCTTTCTATAAGAGTGATGGCAGTAGATGGTGGGAGTGATCCAAGATTGGAGCTTAGAAGGGGAAGATCTTCTGTATGATAAAGGAGCAAAGGACTGAAAAGAAGATCATGATATAAAATTGAACTGTTTCACTAAAGGATCAAGATGGGCGAGGGACGAGAAAGCAGCCAGTGCAGGGGTGATGGCCTGGGAAAGAACTGAGGGGTCAAGGGATTGGAAGTCATGGTAAGGGCAAAGAACAGGGTTTGAGGTTACAAGGCAGAGGCAACACTTGAATAAAAACAGATTATAATCAAATAAAGGAGTTTCAGAATTTATGAACATGGATGTAAAACATTTGTGGGTGATGCTAAGATCAAGGGTATGACCATCTCTGTGTGAATGAGGTGAGGTGGAGAAATAGGTCCTGGGAAATGAGTATATTGGGAAATTGGGAAGTTAGGGTATTTGAGGGAATATCAGTGTGCATGTTGACATCCCCGAGTATGAGGGCAAGAATTGGAGAGTAGAAAAAGATCACGAGTAAGGCACTGAATTCATTGAGGAAGGAAGGATAGTATCTTAGAGGTCTGTAGACAAAAGCTTCTAGAATCTTGATTGGAAGATAAATATGTAGTGGATGAACTTCAAAGAAGGAGAGTTTACTGAGTGATGATTGAAAGGAAGAGAGTGTGGAAGTGGCAATGGGGAGCAAGGAATAATCCAACTACCCCACTATGACCAGTAAATCTGGATGAATGAAAGTACAGCCAGCCAGAAAGGGTGGTCAGGGAAGCCATGTCATTAGGAGGGAACCAGGCCTCAGTGAGTGCAAGGAGATGGACTGAGCAAGAAAGGAAGAGGTTTACAATGGAATCTAGTGTTACTTATGGTCCAGGCATTCCAGAGCGCACAATGGAAGGCTTGAGTAGCTTACAGGGGGACATTTGAAGGGAGTTGGGTTGAGGGGGATGGGAATAAGAGAGCAGTCAGTGGAGGATAGAAAATTGTCAGGGATCTATGCTTGACTGGAAAGGGGTGGTTCGTGGAGGGTGTCTAGGCGGGGAGGGAGGGCAAGTCAGGACCTGAGGAAGTGTAGATGGTCTCTGCCTACCTGGAACTTGAGGAAAACGCAAGGCAGACCTAAAATTGTGTGAACAGAAATGTGAAATAAACTTTGGAATGAACCATGCTCTTCTAGGGACAGAGATATTAGAAGTAAAATGGAATCACCATCTTGGGTCTAACTCTCTAGCAAGTTCAGCAAAACCGGGTTTTGTCCAGACACTCATCTTAGTCTCAAAGTCTTGTATCAGTGAAGCTCCACTTCTGCTTCCACGGAAACACTTCTTGCATGGCTAGGCTGTCATTGTGTGACTAAAAGGGAGGAAGAACAGACATCTCTAGAGGCTTATCCCCATTACCCTCCCCTTCTTGTTAGAAGGAAGAGCAGGAAATTGGAACTTGAGTCCACTATGCTCTCTTAAGAGAGAGTGAGAGACCAGGGGAGAATTAGAACTATCTGTTCCTTTAAATATTGTTAGTCTGGCAGGGGTGGCAAACCTACAGCCTTGAGGCCACATGTGGCCCTCTAGGTCCACAAGTGCGGCCCTTTGACTGAATCCAAACTTCACAGAACAAATCCCCTTGTCTAGGGATTATGATTGGGTTCAACCTAACTTCTAATCGCTGTTTCTCATTATTGGGAGGACAGAGATTCCATGTTTTATATCCAAGGTTTTAACCCTTTTCTACCTAATGCCAGTTTCACAATGAACACACATAGCAAGTAGCAAAAAAAACCATTTATCCAAATTATAGCAAAATAGAAACTGGAAAAAGTATATATAGGAGAATATATACTACATAATGTAGAATGATGGAGCTCCCATTGGGAGCAAGATAACTCAGCTCAACCAAAAGAGACAGTCCCAGGTCTCACCCAAGGGGAAACTTCCCCAAATCTCTAGGAATAGGGACATGATGGAGACTGCCGGCTCCTCTCAGGTCTTCCCAGAATGTTTTTCTTCAGCCACCTGAAGTGGAATTGGCCTCTTCCATCTTCTCTTTCAAAACTAGAAGCTACTTCTGGAGCTGTATCCCAAAGAGGTCAGAAACACGGGAAAAGGACCCACATGTGCAAAAGTATTTATAGCAGCTCTTTCTGTGGTGGCAAAGAATTGGAAATTGAGGAGATGCCCATCAATTGGGGAATGGCTCAGCAAGCTGTGGTATATGAATGTAATGGAATACTATTGTGCTATAAGAAATGATAAGCAAGTAGACTTCAGAAAAACCTGCAAAGACTTGTATGGACTGATGCTGAGTGAAGTGAGCAGAACCAGGAGAGCACTGTACACAGTAACAGCAATGTTGTGCAATGACTAATTTTGATACACTTAACTCTTCTCAGCAATACAAGAATCAAAGACATCTCCAAAAGTCTCATGATGAAGAATGCTATCCACATCCAGAGAAAGAACTATGGAGTTTGAATGCAGATGGAATCATACTATTTGCTTTTTTCTTTCTTCTGTTCTGTTTTGTTTCTTCTTTCTTGTGGTTCCTCCTATTGGTTCTAATTCTTCTTTACAACATGACTAATGTGAAAATATGTTTAATAGGAATGTATATGTAGAGCCTATATCAGATTGCATGCCATGTTGGGGAGGGAGGCAGACAGGGAGGGGGAGAAAATTTAAAACTCAAAAGCTTATGGAAGTGATTGTTGAAAACTAAAAATAAATAAATTAATTAAAAAAAAAAAACAAACAAACTAGAAGTTAGTAGGGCCCGAAGTGATGTGAAGCTTAGAATCCCAAAGTGGACTCCAAAAGGCTGGAGCTCTCTTACTCTCACCAACTCCACCCCCAGTCCCCACACAGGGCAGGGCATTCATCTCCACCAGTAAGGATACCATACCAATGGGCTTTGGGGCAGGGGTTACACTTGGTTTCTGCTAGTCTCTAGCTCTCACTCTCCTGCTCTGTCTCCAGTTATGGTGTTGGAGGCACTTTCTGGGTCTCCACCTTCACTCCTGATGATGGCGGCTCAGGATGCGGCAATAGCGTGGACTGTGGCAATGCTGGACAGCTTGACTTCCCTTGACTCTTCTAGACCTCAAATCACTGATTCTCATTATGTATTTTTCCTGTTTTTGACGCTCCCTTAGGATGGAAGGGACTAAGTCCTTCACCAATCTCCAGTGAGCTATATATGTAGCTTACTTGAGATTATTACACACATATACATGCATCTATATGTATGTGTGACATACATATAGAATATACACATAACATTACATATATGTGTGTGATTCCTGATTCCAGTCCTGGTGCTGTCCCTGTCACATTTTTTAAAAATTTATTTATGGAACTTGTTCCTATAGCCCCTTTGATGGTGGCCTTTCTTCAAGGGATATCATCACAATTCCTGGAGCCTGAAATTCCTCCCTGTTGCCTTAACCTACTGACCATGTATTACTATATAAAGCAACATATGTTTTAGCTCCTAACTCCCTACCTCTTTATATTTTGTTATAGCCACAGCACCATAAATAGAAAAGTTATTTATTTTGAAAAAAAAAATCCTTATTCCTTCTTAGCATAACATGAACCTCAGAGCCCATTTGTATGGGACTCTTCTCATGGGTAGAGATTGATTATTCGATGCTTCACGCCTATGAAAGGGGCATAGTTGGTGAGAGCTCTCAAGCTCTTGGTCTTCTGGCTTCCAGCTTCAAGACAGAAGATGCATGGTTCCTCTCTTCAGATCTCCCCTGAAGGAAGAGAAAGACTTTAGGAAGAAGTTAACAAATAGAGGAGTCATCAGTCTCTATTATGTTCATATTCCCAGCTTGCTATACTACAGACTTCAGAGAATTTCCCCTTGGGTAAGATATGACTGTGTCTTGGCTAAGCAGTCTTCAGAGAGCTCTCCCAATGAGGTCTCCAAAGGGAGAGTTCATTCACTCTTGATTGTCTGGTATATATTCTCCTATGTATGCATTCTTTTTTCTATTTTGCTATCGATTTGGATAAATGGGTTTACTCACTGTTTGCTATGTGTATTCATTGCAGAATTGGCATCTGGTGGGAATGGAGCTAAGTCTTAGCTACATTACTTCGGGTACCCCTTCCTCATTAAGGGGTTGTGATCAGGAGTGCAGCCTGAAGCTGAAAATTATTTCCCCTGGACTAAAAATACTTAAGGGAAAACTAGATAAAGTTTTAGCCCAGTACTCCCTTTCATTGAGGACAGCCAGCTTTAGCCCCAGTCTCCAGCTTGCCCTCCTGGCAGGAATCAAAGTTTCCCTTGGAGAAGGGAGGGGAAAAGAGACTATTTTTGTCTCCCTGGGAGCCACATCTAGAGAGACCCATGTGGACACATAAAAACCTACATGGGCAAAACACAATATAATCCCATCACACATACCCCTCACACTAGCATCATTCATGGATTGAAAACAGAGGTTTGAAATGATAAGAGGTAGACAATAGTCATGTGTCGTTCATCTGGGACTCCCCCCCCGAAGTCCCCCCCATTCAGAGATAAGATCACATTCTTCACTTCTTAAGTTTCAGTTTGCTACCAGAAGGAATTAGCATCTAATTTTTTCATCAAGTTTACCCAGGTTTTTTTTCTCATTTTCTATATGCTCTCCAAATATTATTTAATTTCCTGCTCTTCTAAGTAAATTTCAATTTGCCTGCAACCCTTTTTTTTTTTGGCTGGTCAGTGGGATTAAGTGACTTGCCCAAGGTCACACAGCTAGTTAAGTGTCAAGTGTCTGAGGCCAGATTTG
>NW_020954671.1:121528-140532 GCF_900497805.2 Vombatus ursinus | reverse complement strand
AATATTGATCAGCACCCCCATCAATTAAAAAAAAAGGTCAAACCTGCACACCCCCCCCCCCACGTGTGCATAAGTGGCACAATGTATTTAGATTGTTGGACTTCGACCTAAAATTTGAATGCTGCCTCAGACACTTATTAGTTGTGTGACCCTGAGCAAGTTTCTTGACCTCCTTCAGCCTCAGTTTTCTCATCGGTAAAATGGGATTAAACATAGCATCTATCTCACTGGTTTGTTGTGAGCATCAAAGGAGATAACAGGTAAAGTGTTTTTAAACATCTTAGCGCTATATAAATGCTGGCTATTAATTTTTAAATAAATTATTCATGTGCCCTTGTACATAATAACACATTTTATAAAAGTTAAAAAGGATGGGATGAATATCAGCTAAATAATTTTTTAAAAATACTCTTATTATGAGAGCAAAGTTTTTTAAATGTAAAGATGTAAAAATGATCATTATATGTGAACATTCATATAGTTTTTGATCACAAACTTAGTTTGCTAATTGTTATGGCATCTTGCTATCATGAACTAATATTTCAAGTCACAGTACACACATAAAGTGTGGTTTCTTATTAATGACAGTGGATATAAATCCATATTTTGAATCTTCTTAGTAATTTTTAATTTTTTCTCAAATTTGATTAGATCATCATTTTTAGTCTCATACTATGGCTAACAGATCTTATAAAAAGGATTAGAAGTGTCTGTTCTCCTATTTGTTTTCTTACAGTTTGTGCTTGTATTATTACTATTATCTTCTAGTGTTCCTTTGGAATATTTTTAAGCCATTTGTGAGGCTTAATTTAAAACTAGATAACATAGGCCATAAGACCACTTAACCAACCACACACACAAACTGAATACATTGCAGTACACTGAAAGGGAATGAATAAGTTAGGGCACCACCATCCACCTTTTTGAGTCATGAAATTTCTACTCTTCCCTCATGTGGTTACCTTGTCCTATACTTGACTGTTTAACATACAGACTGAGTGAAGGCAGCAGTGTCTATTGATATTAAATCCTAGTAAAGCTTAATGTACTTGTTTTACTAAATAGAAATATAAATAGAAATTGTATTGTCTCCCCTTCTAGAGAAGGGGAGTAGACTCCATTGAGGAGTAGACTCCACTGAGTTTATGTATCATGTTTTGGAGACCACTGTGCTAAAGTCCTCCAAACCTTTATGAAGAGAGTGGAAGAAGTTTGACTGCAACAATAAGTTCTCTAAATAAAGTAACTTTTATTTGGAGTCTATAGTGCTAGTGGAAGTTTTTGTGGTTCCTTATATTCCCCTGATGTTGGTTAAATTCAGCTCATTATATCAGTCAACAAACATGAAGATGCAGCTACGTGCCAAGCAGTGTACTAAGTACGGGGGTCAAGGAGCTTATCTTCTGTAGGAGATGTGTAAATATGAAGTATATGAAAAAATTAATACAAAAGAAATACAGAGTAGTTAAGGAGAGGGGGCACTAGCAGTTGGGGGATTAAGAAAAGTTATATGTGTAAGGGGAGGGCAGTTAGGTGGCACAAAGGATGGAGTGCTGGACCTGGAGTCAGGAAGATCTGAGTTCAAATCCCACTTCAGTCACCATCTGTGTGACCCTGGGCAAGACACTTAACCCTTTTGCCTCAGTTTCCTCATGTGTAAAATGACCTGGAGAAGGAAAGGGCAGGCCACTTAAGTATTTTTGCCAAGAAAATCCCAAAAAGGGTAAGAGTCGGACACAACTGAACAACATTGTATGTGGTACATGAGTTGCATCTTGAAAGAAGAAACAGATTCCAAAAGACAGAGGTGAGGATGAGTTTTATTCAAGGTTTGGCAGGTGTAGGGCAAAGGCACAGGAAAAAAAAGTACTATTTGTGAGGAAAAGCAAGAAGGCTAGTCTTGAAAAACCATTGAATTGGGAAGGGAAGTACTTTTTGATGAGGCTGAAAATATAGGTTGGGGCCAACTTGTGAAGGGCTTTAGAAGCTAAACAGTTTATATTTAATCCTAGAGGCAATAGAGTGCTGTGGTTTATCAAGCAATGAAATGTCAGTCAGATTTGTCCTTGAGGAAAATCATTTGGTCACTTGTGTGAAGAATGGATTGGATTGGGCAGAGACTTGAGATAAGGAGAGCAATTAGGAGGCTACTGCAATAATCTCGGGAAGAAGTAGCGAGGATCTCAACCAGGGTAGTGGTTCTATAAGTAGACAGAAGGGATTGGATGCAGAAAGTATTGTTGAGTTAGAAATGGCGACAAGGTTTGCCAACTGATGGAGATGTGTGCAGGGAGGGACATTTAGAAGGTAACACTAAAGTTGCAACCCTGGAAGACAAGAAGAATGATGTTGTCTTTGAAAGAAATAGAGAAGCTTGGAAGAGGTAAGGGTTGGTGGAAAGTTAAATGAGTTCAGTTTTGTACAGGTAGGAGAATATTTTCTTCGTGATGGAAATGTAACAGACGGCATGACGTGACCATTTTCAGTGACTATTGTAACCCATTTATTTCATAGCAATATCCTACTGGAGTAATTCATATACAAACAACTTTGAAGAGCAATATACGTTTAAAAGAATAAACTACTTATTGCGTTAAAATATAGCAATGGTTATGGAACAATGTTGAATAATAGAATTGCAACAGTGTAAAATTTTTTAAAGTTTGTAAACATGCTTTGCTTATCTGCTTAAAGTAGCAAGAACAGATGATCACATTGGAATTTTCCTGGCACATAAAGTATTACCATAAGGTAACATCATTGACTTCATAAGTGACCTACTGAAGTGAATCTCATTCATATTTGGTAAAACTAATAAGATCTTAAAACAGAGATGACAGTTCTTTGCTTTCAGCCTGAGAAATTGGATTTTTTAAAAAATTCTATTCAATATACATTAAGTGCCTACTTTGTGCAAAATACTGTGTTGAGTGCTGGCAATACAAAGAGCAATAATAATAATAATAATAAAAATAGCAAATTTTAAGTTTACAAAATACTTTACCTGTATTTTATGAAAGATAACAAAATCCTGGCCCTTCAGGAGTTGATGGCATAATATGGTATACTAGAATTTTTTTTTAAACCTGTTTATGTATGTTTTATAATGGAGATCTTTTACCTTTATAGAATTATGGTCTAAAAAGTACAGGAAATAGGTGAAGAGAAGTTCTCATTTGGGAATAAAACTGTAAGATATCAGTGCCAAATTAAGTTGAGCCCAAAGTGTTTAAAAGAAAGAAACCTGTCAGACACTCTCTCCCTTGTGTAAGTTAATGAGCAGTTAATGCCATTTTACCGTATTTGTAGAAACTAATGCAGCCTAGTGAATACAGAGATTTTCTTGCTTATAAGAAAGACTTCCTTGGAAAGAATTCCAGGGTTTAAAAATTTTGGGATTCTTATGTATTTTGGTATTTCCTGTTAGAATGTAACAATAATACTTTATATTTGCATGGTGCATTTTACTGTGGCCATTTCCTATCTTTTCTTGAAATGGAGCTATTTTTCATTTCCTAACAGAATTGGGATAATCAGGGAACAGAAGAGCAAGCTGTGATGAGGAACTGACTTTACTATCCTGGAAATTGAGTTTTGAGAAGAGGTGCACGGTAGACCTTATTCCTGAGGAGCCAAAAAAATGTGTAAATGTGTTAGTCACCTGTTTTTAATTTGTAGGGTTCACAAGCAATCAGGTTACCCCCTTTTAAAGAACAAATTATATATATTTTTTCAATCAGCAAAAATCTTGCTTTTCTCCCACTTACCCATCCCTCTTTTGAGAATGGAAGAAAAACAAAACCATTGTTACAAACATGTATGTTCAAGCAAAACAAATTTCCACATTGACCAAGTCCCCCCAAAAAAAGTGTTATTCTGAATTATCGAGAGGTGGGTAGCATGTTTAGTCTAGAATCATGGTGGGTCAGTAATTCCCAATTCTTTCAAAGTTGTTTGTCTTTACCGTTTTGTTGTCATTGTATAAATTGTTCTTCTGGTTCTGTTCATGCTGTATCCATTCATACAAGTCTCTTCAGGTTTCTCTGAAATCATTCCCTTCATCATTTCTTGTACAATGGCTGTTTTCCATCACATTCATGATAGTATCACTTCTGCCGTTTTCAATTGATGGGCACTCTCTGAGATTTTCATTCTTTGCCACCTCAAAAAGAACTATAAATATTTTTGTACATCCTTAGAGCATGTTTTACTTAGGACGAATTCTTCCCGTTATCTACCTTCTCTCCAATCTCCATTTCTTCTCTTTCCTTACTATTTCTCTATTGAATGAAATATATCTCTGTACCTAGTTTTGTGTGTGTGTGTGTGTGTGTGTGTGTGAATTCCCTCCTTTGATCAGTTCAAAGGAAAGGGAAGTTCAAGTGTCAGCTGTTCCCCCTTCTCCCTTCTCCCTATTTGTGTAGATTTCTACTTGTACACCCTGATTATGTGAAACAATTTACTCTAACCTTCCTTTCCCTTTCCCCCTCCTTCTTCCATGTTCCTTCTTCCATATTCCTTGTCTTCATTTACATTCTTCTCTTAATATTATGAAGGCATATCATTATCAGGCTCACTCTATCAATCAATCAGTAGACATTTATTAAGTGTCTGTTATGTTCCAGGGCCTGTGCTAAGTGCTGGAGATACAAAAAGAGGCAAAAGACAGGCCCTGCTTTCAAGAAGCTTACATTCTAATGAGGGAGACAATATGCAAACAGATATTTACAAAGAAAGCTCTACATACTGGATAAATAGGAAATAATTAATTAGGCACTTAACTCAAGAGGGGTTGGGGAAGGCTTCCAGTAAAAGAGAGGATGTTAGTTGTGACTTAAAGGAAGCCAGGGAGGTCAGTAGGCGGAGCAGAGAAGGGAGAGCATTCCAGGCATGGGAGACAGTCCCAGAAAATACCAGGAGTAGAGAGACAGAATGTCTTGTTCGTGGACCAGCCAGGAGACCATCAAAAAGTACATGGCAAAGGAATAAGGTGTAAGAAGACTGGAAAGGTAGTAGGGGGCTAGGTTATGAGGGTTTTGAACGGCAAAGAATTGTGTATTTGCTTCTGGAAGCAATAGGGATTGGAATTTGTTGAACTGGGGAGTGGGGGGAAATATGATTGGAATTGTGTTTTAGGAAAATCACTTCAAAGTAGCTGAATGGAAGAGAATTGAGACAGGCAGATCCACCAGCAGGCCATTGTGCCATTCTTGTGGTGACTGTGTCAGAGAAGGGAGCATATTCAAGAAGTGTCACAAAGGTAAAATTGGCAGGCCTTGGCAGCAGTTTGGATCTCGGTGGTGAGAGACAGTGAAGAATCCAGGACGACTCCTGATTGTGAGCCTGAGGGATTGCAAGGATGGTGTTGCCCTCTATAATAACAGAGAAGGTAGGATGGATTTAGGGGGGAAAGTGAGTTCTCTTTTGGATGTATTGAGTTTGAGATGTCATTGGATACGCACTTTGAGATGTTTGAAAGGCAGTTGGAGATGGAAGATTGGAGATCAGCTTAGAGTTTGGGGCAGGAAAGATAGATTTGAGAATCATCAGCATAGAGAAGGTAATTAAATCCATAGGAGCTGATGAGGTCACCAAGTGAATTAGTATTGAAGGAGAAGAAAAGAGAGCCCAGGACAGAACTCCAAGGGACGTGAACAGTTGGAGGGCTAGAAGAGGATCTAGCGAAGAGGTTAGAAAAAGGTCAGAGAAGAACCAGAAGAAAGTGGAGTCTGGAAAACCTGTAGTATCAAGAAGGAGAAAGTGATCAGTGGTGTCAAAGGCTGCAGAGAGGTCAAGAAAAATGAGGATTGAGAAAAGGCCATTGGATTTGGCAACTAAGAGATCATTAGTAACTTTGGAGACAGCAGTTTCAGTGGAATGAGAAGGTCAGAAGCCAGATTGTAAGGGAAACAAGAAGAGTGAGAGAGGAGAGAAAGTAAGAGGCACCTATCATAGACGGCCTTTTTGGGGAGTTTATCTAGAAAGAGCAAATTGGTCCTGGAAGGATCAAGTAAGATTTTTTTCAGGATTGGGGAGACATGGGCATGTTTATAGGCAGGAGGGAATAAGCCAATAGACAGGGAGAGATTGAAAATAAGTAAGAGTGGAGATGATAGAGGGAGCAAGAGGAGAAAGGATGGAATGGGATCATTTAAACAAGGAGAAGTGGTTAGCCTTGGTAAGGAGTAAGACCATTTCATGTGAAACAGGAGTGAAGGAGGAGATAGAGACAGGAGGCATATGAGTGATAGGAGATGAGGAAGAAGAGAGAAGGGATAGGTTACAGTGATTCTTAAATTTTAAATTTTTTCTCCTCAATCTGTTTTCTAGATCATCAGTTGTTTTTGCTCTGAGATACTATATTTTTTTTTTATTCTTTTGACTGTTTTAATATAACTTGTTTGATGGTGTGATTGGCTTCTGTTTGGTCCATTTTAATTTTCAGGGAGTTTGTTACTTGGTGAAGTTTTGTACCTCTTGTGTTGAGTAGTTAGTTAATTACTTTTCACTTCTTTCTTCCATAGTTCTCATTTCTTTTCCAGTTTTTTTCTTTAACACTCTCATCTCATTGATAAAAACATTTTTTAACTTTCTGCTTTAATTCTTGCTTCATTTCATTCCCAAATTTGTTCCCAAGCTGTGATTTTCTTTGAGGATTTTATATATTTTGGAGTTCTTCTTTTCTGAGCTTACGCCTTAAGCATCTCTGTCACCATAATAGCTTTTTACAGTGGGGTTCTTTTTCCATTTGCTCATTCTTCCTGCTTACTTCCTGACTTTGTTTTTGATATTAGGTCTAGACTCTTCTTCTGGAGGAAAGGTCTGGGCTGGTTCTGTTGGCTGATTTCTTGGGTGTATTGAGTATTATTGGGTATTATTCTAGGATTGCAAAGACAACTTAAGTTGAAGACCTCCAAGCTTTCACTGCTCCCAAAGTGGTCTGATGTATGGCAAAGTCTGGTGGTTGCCCCCCCCCCCCCCCCCCAGCTTTGCAAGTTCCTAATCTGGTTTTGGCTTTCAGCTTCACCAGACTGCCTCTGGGCTCAGTTCTTATCAGCCATTTGGAATAGACCTGCAGGCTATCCTTTGAGATTCCTGCCCTGGTTATTTTGAGACAGACTTCCTACTGGGCTGTAACTGAGACCCTGCTCTGTTCTAGGGTTGGTGCCACACTACTGCCACTTGTTTCTGAGCTTGCACCTCCCTTGGTCCACCACATACATGACCACTCCCTACCCAGGAATGCCACCACTGGGCCCAGGTAACCTATTCAGTGTACCCCAGAACTGAATAGTGAGTGACAAAGTTGCCAGTTAGCACCTGTTTCCATTGGTGCCCCTGTATGGGTCTGGGACCTTTTCTTGCCGTTATGGACAGACTCTTTCCCTGTTCTGGAGTGCTCTCCTCAGTGAGATCCTAGCCAGACCCTGTTCCTATTTGCAAACCTCCCTGACCACAATGTCTGAAGACCTTTATATCTATATTCTTGGTCAATCTGAGCTGGAAATATGATTCATTATAACCCCTTCTTGGATTTCCCCAAATTCCCCAAATTCAGAATTTGGTTTGGTGCATTTTCTAGATGTTTGGAAAAGTTTTTGTTGTTGTTGTTTGAGGGTGGGGAGCTTGTTGTACTTCTATTCTACCATTTTGGCTCTCTTCTTGCCATAGTAGTCTTTTCAGCCATGTTTTCTTTGACCTCCTAATAGTGGGACATCTCTTGGGTAAATTGACTATTCAATCTGTCAGTAACTTTAATTTTTCTTCTTGTTTATTTTTAGCCTTTTTTAAAAAAATTTTGAGTTCCAAATTCACTCCCCACACCCACTGAGAAGGCAAGCAATATATCAGTTATACATGTGAAATCATGCAAACGTATTTCCATGTTAGCCATATTTCCACACACACAAAAAAAGGCAAGACAAAGTGAGAAAATCAGACTTCAATTTGTACTTGGAGTTGGTCAGTTCTCTTTCTGGAGGTGAATAGCGTTTTTTCATCATGAATCCTTTAGAATTATCTTGTACCTTTGTGTTGATCAGAGTAGCCAAATCTTTCACAGTCGATCATCATTACAACATTGCTGTTACTGTGCTCGATGATCTCCCAGTTCTTCTCACTTCACTTTGCATCAGTTCAAAAAGGTCTTGCCATATTTTCCTGAAACCATCTCTCTTGTCATTTATAATACAGTAGTACTCCATCAATTTCCATTCCTATCTGTCAATTTCCATCACAATCAGTTTCCAATTCATTGCCACAACAAAATGTCAGTAACTTAAAAAAAAGTTTTATTGATTTAAAAAAAAAAAGTATTGCTGATATTTACTAGTAATATCCTTTCCTACAAAAGAATCTTCTCTAGTAACAAAGTACAGTAAATAAAATACACTGGCACATTAATAATAGCTGACAGCATATGCCTCATTCTGCACCTGTATTTCAACATCTTGCACACAACTGTCAAAGTTTAGAATGTGAGAGGAGGAAGGTATATCTCATCATTCATATTTTTCTGGTCAAGATTGGCCAGTGCTTTAATCTGAGTTTTTAGGTCTTTTGGTGTTATTTTCCTTTACATTATTTTATTCATCTAATTATATAAATTTATCCCTTTTTAAAAATTTTACCGTCTCTCAGTCAAGTAAATTCTCCCTTCTTGTCCTCCCCTTCAACTAGTCCTGTTCATTAGTTTTTTTTGGATTTTGCTCACTCTTTATCATCTATTCTTTCTGTCTACTTTAGATCCTCATTCTCTACTTGATGAACTGTTTAATTATCTGGTCTTTCTCTAGTTTCTGTATTTCTCATGTAATCAAAACTTCCAAGGTATCTTATCTGTTGTAGTCTCTCCCCTTTAGGTAGTTTCTGCCCCTGCCTTATAGCTCTTGTCCCAAGGATTCCTCTTTTCCGTTGTGCCTCACTCCTAGAAGAGTGTCAGAGAGGACAGTGCCCCAAGGTAGGGCCCCTCCTCCACCAAGTCCCTAATTATGCAGTCCTGAACTGATCTGTACCCTCACCTGGTTACTTTTTGTCCACCATAAGTCTTCTCCTTGGGTCCATGTTCTTCCTCTCCCCAGGTACCTTTGCCCCCAGGAGTTCTAATTCCCCACCTTCCATGATAGGACAAAAGGGTTTGTCAGGCATCATCTCCCAGACCACATAAGGTTCCCATTTCCCTTCATGGGCCATCTGTCTCCACCCATAGGAAAGTTCATCAGTGGAACCCTCTCCCACTACCAAAGCAAGGTCTTCTTTCCCCTTCCTTTTCCGTCTTTCCCCCATCCTCATCACCAACTCCTCTGTAGGCTCTTCTGTTTTTGAGACAATACAGATCACCTTCCCTGCAATGCTAACCCTCAATTTGACCCAAGCACGTCACCTCCGTTCTTCTCCCCCTCTGCCCATTTCATGTACCCTTTCATGTTGTAATGTAATACTACCAAAAATTTTTGATTCATCTGTAGGCAAGGTGTTCTGTACACAGTGCCCTAGACCTGACTAATCACCGTTAGCTTCCAGTAGGCTTTCTCTTTCACTTGTTTCCTTGTGGAAGGAAGTCTCTTAATGATCTCTTCTGCAGTCTGTTTGTTGCTTAGGGTCCTTGTCTGCTGCATTTATTCACTTCTCCTGCATTTCTGTTTAGGATGTTCAAGAATCAAATAATTTCTTTAGTTCTGACTTTTTAAAAGAAATATATTAAATGCCTCCTTATTATTGAACATTTATCTTTTTTCATTTAATGTTAAGCTCAGGTTTTCCGAGTAGGTCATCCGGGGCTTAGCATGCAGCCATTGCTTGTCAGAAAATGCTTTTCTATTCTCCTATGTTTTCTGGTGGGCTCAGTATAGTCTTGTGTTGTTTGAATTTCCTCTCTTTTGTATTTGAGGGTCTCTCTCCTGGTCATTTGCAGAACTTGTTTTTTAATTGAATTGTTAATTTAACCACCCTATGTCTTGGAGTCTCCGCCCTTGATTTTTCAGTTGGTTTGTTTTCTGGAAGTGATCTGTGGGTTCTTTTAATTGAAATTTCATTTTCTATGTTCACAAGTTTTGGGCAGTTCTCTTCTATTATTTACTTCATTATGGTGTTGAGGATTTTTTTTTCTTGTTTTAGTCATCTGAGAGATCCTTA
The DNA here is from genome assembly GCF_900497805.2 of Vombatus ursinus. Taxonomy (NCBI): domain Eukaryota; kingdom Metazoa; phylum Chordata; class Mammalia; order Diprotodontia; family Vombatidae; genus Vombatus; species Vombatus ursinus. The sequence continues at coordinate 130,398 of NW_020954671.1, read as the reverse complement.
AGTTGTCTCTACACATCCTGTTTTCAAGATTAGTATGTTTTGCTTGCAAAATCTTTTTCTTAAATCTTTTTCTTTAGTGAGCAACTTTTTAAAAAATGTTTTTTTTCCTTCTATTTCTAGATTGCCCTTCACTTTTCTATATTTGTACTCTCACCCTGTTCCTTCTCTTGTTTCTTTGGTGAGACTTGCCATTTCAGATCCCAGTTTTTCTATTCTACCCATTATTGTTGCTAGGCAGACCATAAATTCTGCTCTCAGAATTCTTATTTCTCTTTTGGACTGACTACTCAGAAGCAGTGTGATCCATGTTCTCCTCACACCCCACAGGGTCGTTTTATTTTATCAAGTATTAGATCATTTTCCTTTGTTTCATAGTATTTATTTATAGATGTCTGAACTCATTGCATAGATAATGGAGACCACATTTCTTTCTTTTGTTAACATTTTCTCTGTTAATTTATTTGTTTATGTTAAAAGTCTTTGAATTTGCTTCTTTCCAGGGTCTTTAGTAATTTCTCTCACTTTCTTTTCTCCTTGTTTTTCCCTATTTCACCCTTTTGGACTCTGTCCCCACCAATTGGTGGTTTTCTTTGGGGCTGAATCTCAAAGCATCTCAGCCATCCCCCTCAGACAGTGGGCAAGTCATGGTTCACCAGCCTTGTTTTTTTTTTTGCTTGGAAGTATGTTTCAAAAGTCCAAAGAAGTGTCTCAGGAAGCATCGGGAAGGCTACAGGAGTGAAGCTAGCAGAAATGGCTGGTCTGGGCACCCTCCTTAAATGAAGGTTTGGGAAGGAGCTCTCTATTTTGCCTTTCAGTCTGAGGGGTCACAGGGGTAGATACAGATGAGGTGTCAGTGCCAAGAATGATATAGTCTTGCAGGATGTAGAGGTTCCTGGAGGTGTGATGAAGTCCAAAGGAGTGCAGCCTGGTGGGAAATGTTTGTAGTTTGCATGAAGTTGCAGACCCAACCACATCTACCTGGTTGTCATTTTTAATCTTTTTAATATGTTGTTATAGACTCTTTGCTAATATTTGTTCAATATTTTAAAATCAGTCTTCATTAGTAGTATTCCTTTGTAGATAAGTTTATCTGCTTTATCTCTTTTTGGTGTGGGTAATTATCATATTTCAAATTCTGATAGAAATGCCTTCTTTCTCTTTTTTTTTTTTGCTGATAATTTGTCTTATATTAGAGTTAATTGTTCTTTGACTGTTTCATAGAATTCAACTATAAATTCATAAGGTTCAAGGGGCTTTTCTTTAAGCATTCCTTTATAGTTTATTCAGTTTCTTTTTTATGAGATTGGGTAATGTCAGTTCTCTATTTCTTTTATATATATATATATAATTTTTTTTTTTAGGCAGTTGGGGTTAAGTGACTTGCCCAGGGTCACACAGCTAGTAAGTGTCCAGCGTTTGGTCTAAGGCCAGATTTAACTCAAGTCCTCTTGACTTCAGGGCCAGTGCTCTATCCACTGTGCCACCTAGCTGCCCCTCTTATACTTTTAATCTAGTTATTTTATCTTTGTAAATATTTATCTTTTTGTATATAATGCTGTTCAAAATACTTTGAGGCAAGCAATAATTCCTAAGTGGTTATATTTTAGGACAGCAGTGGTCATGAATGTTTGTTTCTGCTGACATTAAGCTGACATGGAATATCTTACCTTGACCAGATAAAAACAGATTGAGCTGGTTTTCCCACCTTTGGTTGAGTGCAGTGTGGAACAGTGGAAAGAGAGCTGATTTGGGAACTAGGGGCCCTGTTTGTCACTATTTAAGTGGTCTTGGGCAATGTGCTTCACTTCCTTGGGCCTTGCTTTCATCATTAAAATGTGGGGGTTGAATTAATGGCCTTTTAAAGTACCTTCAAGCTCTACAGCTATGAGATCCTATGATCTTTGTTAGTTAAATACTGATTTTTTTTTCCATACACTGCATTTCATTGCTCTCTTTTGGGAAGCTTCTAATTCTGTAGCTTTTAAGAATAGTTGTTACTCCAAGGAAACATAGAAAAGTTGTAGCTGTTAAATAAGAGTACCTTCCAGTGGATGTGAGGACTGTGGTGCTGCTGATATGGGGTAGTCAAGCCTTTGAAGGATCAATCAGGCCCACAATGAAACAGGATTGGTTGCACTAAGTGTGGCCAAAAATGAAAAATTACTCCAAGAACTACAAATTGTTGTTATGGAACAGCTCAGTTAACTAAGCAACAAACTTCAGAGGAACTTAGTAGCTGAAAGAGTTGTTACTGATTGCTCGACAGATTGGTTTAGATGTCATGAATTTGGAAGAGCTGAGGAGGAAACCATTTTAAAACAAAAATACTGGTGTATTAACCATTATTATGAAGAAAAACCTTTTGCTATGGGCAAGATAATATAAAAACTGAAGTACTGAAGATTGAAAAAGGGAATTTTTATTTATTAAATCCACTTGCCATTCAAGGCTATACCAACCATTGTCAAAAAATCAAATGGGTCTGTAAAATGAACTCTGATAAATGTATTTATCTATTGAGAAGCATATTTTTCCCTGTTAATTTGATTAAATATCTCCATAAGTATTTAGATGCTCAGTTTCTTGGTGCATTTATCTAAAGTAGCTGATAATGATTTCATTATGCATGGTGCCTTCTTTTAATTGTGTTTTGCTTTACTGTGTTGCCTTGTCTAAGATCATAGGTTAATAGAGTTAGAATTTGAGGGGATCTTATAGACCACCAAGTTTATTAGGAAACTCAGTCACAGAGTGGTTAAGTGACTTACCCAGGCCCACATAACTAACAAGTGTCTGAAGTGGGATTTGAAAGCACATTCTTCTGACGTCAGGTTCATTGTCCTATCCACTGCACCATATTGCCTCTCATGATCTCTTTCTTCCTTGCTTTTAAAAACTTATCTTGGGGGAAGGTTTGGCACTAGCTGAGGCCTGGGTGTCTCAGAATATGCTGAGATAGCAGAGTAGGGGAGGAATCCACACAAGTGGACAGGGGAACTCTTGTGGCTCAGGAGTAGTGGGTCAGGGCTTGAAGGGGTCCGTGTCCACTGAGAATGAGAGAAAAATTAATCTGAGGCATGCTAAAGTTATGTGAGTCTTTGTTTAAACCATGAGATGAATGAGTGAAAAGGCATTTAAGCTTTTACTGTGTATTTGGCACTATGTTAAGCATCATAGATATAGATAGGAGCAAGGAAGACAGTGCCTGCTCTCAAGATCACATACTAATAAGGGAAGGCAAAGCATGAAGTAAGGAGAAGTGGTAGCAGGTAAGAGGGATGCATGGCAGCCTGTTTTGGAAATATCCAGAAAGTTGGCAGTGGCCTGAGTTCTGGGCAAGATAGTGCAAATGTTTGTATGTCTCCACGATCCCAGGGATAGAGTCCCTTTTCCAGTAGGAGAAAGATGGCTAGAATGGAGTTAGCATGGTTTGGAAATGGCCAGGAAATGTATTTCTTGTAAATAACATAGTTTGATTTTGCTTTGTAATTCATTTTGCTACTCTCTTCCTTTTTCTGGATGAATTCTTCCCATTCATGATTATGATTGTCATTTGTATATTTCCCTCCATCATATCCCCTCTTTACAAAAGAAGGAGGTGGTAAAAGAGAAGGCATATTCACATTAGTAATCTGTAGATGGTTGGTATAGTTTGTTCCCATTTCTCTATTCCTTCTCTTTTGAATACCCTAGACCTCAATTACTGGTTCTTATACTTTGTAGTCTTTCCTTTTAAATCTGCCACCCCACCTCCCTCCCCTCCCCACCCACTTTAAAGATTCAACCTTTCAGGTTGAAGTTTGTTTTGCTTGTGACTATTCCCTTTCATTACCACCTCAGTCCCTGGGGAAGGGGGAGTGTTTCCAGTTAACAGACTTTCTCTGTGTATTCAGCTCTTGTCTGGTTCAGGTAATAGTGAGGTGCATGAGCTGTCTTTTCCCTTTCCTCTATATAATCTCCTTCTTGGGCAATCCATTTATGAGAAATAAGTTCTTCCTCATTTTTCCCCAGTAAATTATTTTTTTCTTTTCTTAAAACCAACCAAATGAAACCTTCCCCATTCCACCCTACCAATGCCCTCTTGTCTTTGTTAATTCTATCACCTTTGAAGACCATGGGATTCTGAAAGGTCGCTTGACTTTCTATGAATTTATTATTTCACACCTTTCAATTGCTCAAATGTATTTACCTTTCTCTTGCCTCTTATGTTTGTGTTTCTAAGATTATAATATACCCTCTCTTGTCTTTTCATCAGGATGCTGGAGTCCTCTTCCATTAAAGATACTTTTTCTCCCTTTAGGATTATATTACAATCAGCTAGGTGGTGCAATGGATAGAGTACCTGGCCTGGAGTGAGGAAGACTAATGTTTTTGAGTTCAAATCTAGCCTCAGACACTTAATAGTTGTGTGACCCTGGGCAAGTCACTTAATCCTGTTTGCCTCAGTTCCCTCATCTGTAAAATGAGATGGAGAAGGAAATGGCAAACTATTCCAGTATCTTAGCCAAAAACAAACAACCCCCCCCAATCAAATGGGGTCACGAAGAGTCAGACATGATTGAAAAATGATTGAACAACAGTATTATATTCCATTTTGCCAGATGAACTATGCTGTGTTGTAAGTCATTATGTTTTGCCTTTTGGGAAATCATATTCCAAGATGTTCTCTCATTTCTTTCTAGCTGTTATGTTATTAGTTAGTTACTTAGAGCAGTCTTTTGTATAAAAGTTTTACCATACTTTTGAGAACTGGTCATATAAAAAAACCATCTTTTTAAAAAAGTATACTTTTTTCATTCAGCAAAAATCTCCATTGTCTCCTTCCCACTCCCCAACTGAGAATTTTTATTTATTTTTTAAATATTTTTTAAAATTTTGAGTTCCAATTTCTGTCCTTCCCTATAGCTCCTCACCTACCCATTGAGAAAGCAAGCAGTATAACCATTATACATATGAAGTCATGTAAAACATAACCCAGTTGAGAATGAAAGGACAAAAATCCCTCTTACAAACATGTATAGTTAAGCATAACAAATTTCCACACTGACCATGTAAAAAAAAATGTCTCATTCTGTGCTCTTGAGTCCTTCAACTCTATCTGGAGGTAGAAAGTGTGTTTCATCATTGGTCTTCTGGAATTGTAGTTAGTCATTACACTGATTTAGAGTACCTAGTTTTTTCAGAGTTGTTTGTGTTTACCATATTGTCTGTTCTCTTGGTTCTGCTCACTTCAGTCAATCGGTAAACATTTATTAAATGCCTGTTGTGTACCAGGCACTGTGCCAAGAGCTGGGGATAGAAGAAGAGTCACTCAAGGAGCTTACACACTCAAATGGAGGAGAGAGCAGGAAAACATGCGTGCAAAACAAGCTATAAACAGGATAAATAGGAAATAATTAATAGAAGGAAAGCACTGAAATTAAGAGGAGTTGAAGAAGGCTTTCTGTAGAAGGTGGGATTTTAGTCGGGACTTAAAGGAAGCTAGAGAAGTCAGTAATCAAAGTGGAGAAGGAAGGACATTCCAAGCATGAGAGACAGCCAGAGAAAATGCCCAGAAAAGAGAGATAGAATGTCAGGGTCATGAAATAGCTTTTGGGGCCAGTATCACTGGATCAAAGAGTACTTATTGGGAGCAGTATGTAAGAAGACTGGAAAGGTAGAAGGGGGCTAGGTTATGAAGAGCTTTGAATGCCAAACAGAACAGTTTGTATTTTATCCTGGAGGCAATCAGAAGCCACTGGAATTTATTGAGTAGGGGTACGTGACATGGTTGGACCTGTGCCTTAAGAAAATCACTTTAATGACTGAATGGAGGATAAATTGGAGTGGGGGGGAGACTTGAGGCAAGCAGACCTACCAATAGGCTATCGCAATAATCCAGATGTGAGGTGATGACGGCCTGCACTGGAGTGGTGGCAGTGTCAGAGGAGAGAAGGGGGTGTATTTGAGGAATGTTGCAAAGGTGAAATCAATAGGCCTTGGCAACCAATTGCATATTGGGGGTGAGACAGTGAAGTATCCAGGATGACTCCAAATGCAGAATTGGGAGATTGGGCCAGAAGCAGAAGGTGGAAGTTTCCTTGTGTTGTTACAGATGGAAATGGTTGCTTTGAGGCAGGTGGAAGATTCCCAGCCTGGCCCCAGTAGCCTTTCCTTGGCAGGGGGTGTGAGGGGGCGGACACAGTTGCACCCAGCAGGAGATGGAAGGCTGGCTTTCAAATACTCATGGTCTGAGGTCTTCACTCAGTTCATACAGGTCTTCCACATTTCTCTGAAACCATCCCCTTCATCATTTCTTACATCTCAATAGTATTCCATCACATTTATATACTCTAACTTGTTCAGTCATTCCCCATTTGAAGGACACCCCTTCAGATTACCATTTTTTGCCACCATAAAAAAGAGCTGTAAATTTTTATGTGTATTCTGCTTTAGGACTAATAATTCCCTTAATCAACCCTTCTTCATATTCACCCCTTCTTCCCTTTCCTTCCTATTTCCCTTTTGAGTGAAATGTATTTCTGTATCTAGTTTTGTATGTGTGGATTCTTCCCTCTAATTAGTTTATATGAGAATGAAGTTGAAGTGCTAGCCTCACTCCCCCCCACCGTTTGGTTTGTAGTGATTGTCTTTTTGAGTCCTTTAAGATAATTTTCCCTGACCTTCCTTTCCTCGCCTCTCCTGTATTCCTCTTCCCTTTTCTTTCCATTCTTCTCTTAATATTATCAAAATATAACAGCTATTCACAGCTCTTGTTTAATTAGACTCCTTCTGTGACCCCTGATGATGATAAGGTTGAGAGGGAAATGTTGAGGTTTAGGGGTGCTGGGACCCCAATATCACAACATGTGGATCCTGCCCAAAAGAAGTCAACCCAAGCCTTCTTTCAGCCAAAGACAAGGTTTATTAGAACATCTGTCATATTGGGCAGACTCTTAAGGAGTCTGAATGTTAGTGAACTATTGGCTAGATTCCAAGAATCTGAGCAGTGGCTAGATTTTAAGAACCTGAGCATTTGGCTAGTTTATAAGAATCTAAACACCTTAATAGAGACAAGATGGAACTTATATACAGAAAGCCTGTGGAAGGTATCTAGGAGTGGCCAAGTAGTCTATGAGGTAATAGAATTACAGGGACCTGGACCACGCGGGCCAGGAAGAATGGAGTTTAGATAGGATTAAGGGTGGGAAGTGGCCTGGGACCATAGAGAGGTAGCCACAATGAAAGTCAAGTTGATGGGGTTATAGCCTTAGACAAAGGCCAAGATTTGGCCAGGTGGGAAAGTCCAGGGTTTTTCCTTTTGGGGTCTAGATCCCATCCTCATCAGGAAACATCTGTTATCTCTCTGTATTTGAATATAAATGTTTATCCTTGTTTAGTCCCTTATGATTGCTCATTCTTGTTTACCTTTTTATATTTCTTTTAACTTCTATGTTTGAACTTAAGAGTTTCTGTACAGCATTAGTCTTTGTAGGAAGTCTTCTATTTAATTAAAAATCCATTTTCTCCCTGTAGGATTATGCTTATACTTATACTTTTGTTGGGTAAGTTATTCCTGGCAGGAAACCTATATCGTTTACCTTCTAGAATATCAGCTTCTGAGCTCTCCATTCCTTTCATAGGGGTGGCTACTAAATCACGTGTGGTCCTGACTGCATCTCCTCAGTACTTGAATTCTTTCTGAACACAGTATTTTTTCTTTGCCCTGAAAGTTCTGGATTTTTGCTTTGATGTTCCTAGGAGTTTTAATTTGGCGGGGCAGGGTTCTTTCAGGATGTGACCAGTGTATTCTTTCTATTTCACTTTGCCCTGTGGTTTTAAGAGATGCTGGCCAGTTTTCTTTAAGATTTCTTGAAATACAGTATCTAGGTGCTTATTTTTGGTTAAGGAGTCCAGATAGCCCAAAAATTCTTAACTCATTTCTCCTCAGTTTCTTTTCCAGGCCAGTTTTTACTGTGAGATGACTTAAATTTTGTTCTGTTGTCAGTTTTTTGACTTTAATATTTCTTTTTGTCTGATGATGTCTTCTGCTTCTATTTGGTTCATTTTAATTTTAAGGGAGTTTGTTGCTTAGACAAGGTTTTATAACTCTTATGACGAGCTATTATTCCCTTTCCACCTTTTTTCCCTGTAGTTCTCATTTCTTTTCCATTTTTTCCTCCTTCCAGCACTCTCATTTCATTGGTAAAAAAAACATTTTTTAGTTTTTTCTCTTAATTCTTGCTTCATCTCTTTCCTGACTTTTAGTTGAATTTGTGCCCAAGCCTTTTTTTTTCCCTTTGAAGCTTTGCTTATATATATTTTGGGGCCCTTCTTTTCTGAGTTTTTGTCTTGACTGTTCCTATCATTATAATAGCTTTTATGGTTGGATTCTTTTTTTGTTTTGCTCATTCTTCCAGCCTACTTCCTGACTTCATAGCTTATGTTAGGGCCAATCTCTGCACATTTAAGGAGGGAAGGTCTCAACTGGTCCTGCTGCTGCTGCTGATGTGGTCTAGAGATTAGGGGTCCTGGCACCCCAAAATCATGATACCCGGGTCCTGCCCAAAACAATTCGACCCAAGCCTTCCTGTAGCCAAAAACAAAGTTTATTGTAGATTTGCCATATTAGCTAGACTCTTAAGGAATCTGAGCATCTATGGGCTGTTGGCTAGATTGTGAAAATCTGAGCATCTTAATGGAGACAAGATGGACCTTATATACAGAAAGACTGTGGGAGAGTGGCGAAGTAGTCCATGAGGTAATAGAATTCCCAAGGGTGGGAAATGGAGCCTAGCTGGGACCAAGGGTGGGAAGTGTCCTGGGGCCGTAGGGAGGCAAGACAATGGAGGGGAGATTGGGTGTCCATGAGGTAATAGAATTCCCAAGGG
>NW_020954671.1:105020-121482 GCF_900497805.2 Vombatus ursinus | reverse complement strand
AGAAATGGAGCCTAGATGAGACCAAGGGTGGGAAATGGTCTGGGGCCATAGAGAGGCAAGACAATAGAGGGGAGAATGTGTGTAGTCACAATGAAAGACCAGTTGATGGGACCATAGCCTCAGGGGAACGCCAGAGATTTGGCCATGTGGGAAAGTACAGAGTCCATGAGGTAATAGAATTACCAAGGGTGGGAAATGGTCTGGGGCCAGAGTTTTTCCTTTCTGGGGCTCAGATCCCAACCCCATCACTGCTTCTTGTGGTGTTGAATGTTATGTTTTTCCAGGATCTCAGCGATAGCTCAGGTTGGGAACCTAGAAGCTCTCAGGGTTCCCAGAGTGGTCTGATCCCAGAGCAAAGTCTGATTGCTGCCCTCCTGGTCTGAGTTCTACAAGTTCCCTACCTCGGTTTAAGAAACAGCAGATGGCTGCTGGATTCAGCCTCTATCAGCCAGCTGGGGAGTTCAGAGTGATAGAATTGCAGGCTACTCTTTGGTCTGGGATTCTTACCCTGATTTTTCCTCTACAGGCTTTAGACTGTACTAGAAGCTGGAACTGAAATTCTACTTTGCTCCTGGAGTCTGATCCACACTGCTGCTGCTTGCTTCTGAACTTGATCCGTCTCAGTAAACTTCCCAGGGCTTTCTACTATTCCCTCCCAAGCAGTGCCACTCCTGGGTATAAGTCTCCTCAGTCCGCCCTGGATCTGTGACCCAGATCTGGGCAGTGGGTGAGAAAGCTGCTGATTGGCACCTGTTCCTGGCTATATATCTAGATATGATTCTGGGACCTTCTTTTGCCCTGGTATACAGCTTCTTCCTGTGAAGTGGAGTGCATGTCCCTGACCAGATCCTGTCCATAATGTGCAGACATTTCTGTTTCCCTATATCATCCTGAGCTGGAAGAATGATTCACTGACTTTTTTTTTTCTTGCTTTCACCATCAGGATTCAGTCTGGCACATTTTCTAGGTCTGGGGTGGGGGGTGAGCTTTCTGAACTTATTCCTGCCACCTCTCTGCCTTCTTGGCTCTACTTCTCTCATCTTTTATTAACACTAACATCCTGTTGTTTGTATTGATGAGATTTCCAATAGACTGCTCTTGTACCACTCAAAGCCACTTTAGGAGACTGAGATTCAAATAGGCTAGTCTTTGAAATAGAAACTAACAGGGGCACCTCCACCCTGGGCTGAACAATGGAATAATGATGTGGCTAGATATGCTTGAAACTCTGAACTACCCCAGGCCACGTGTCCCTGGTAATCTCTTCTCCCTGACCAAGGGCAGGTTTTCCTGTATAAGAATCCCTAGCTTCTCCTGGCTAGTGGGCATCTTTCGTCTCTCCCTTGAGGGGGCTCTCTCTCTTAAGGAGTGGCTGTCTCCCTTAAAGAGTGCCCCCCCCCTTAAGCTGGGGTCTCACTTAAGCTGCTGTCCCTTTTCCATATAAGCTTCAGCACCACCTCCATTAAGTTGCATGTTCCCTAAGGAACATCGTCTAACTTATTGGTGTCACAATAAACTTTGCCACTTGACTGGAGGACGGTTTGAGTGCTTGAATTCATTCCAGGTGACGCCACCCTGTACCCTGACATTTTGGGGGTCCAAGTGCTAAGGTTTAGGGGTGCTGGGACCCCAAAATCACAACACATAGGTACTGCCCGAATGAATTCGACCCAAGCCTTCTTTCAGCCAAAGACAAGGTTTATTAAAGATCCACCATATTGACCAGACTGTTAAGGAATTTCAGTGTTTGTGAGCTTTTGGCTAGATTTTAAGAATCTGAGCACCTTAATGGAGACAAGGTAGACCTTATATACAGAAAGACTATGGGAGGGATCTAGTGAGGATCTTGATAGGGGTGGCCAGTAAATGGGTGAACAGAACATCAGGGACCTGGACCACGTGGCCAAGGGGCAATTGGGAGGTAACAGAACAGAATTAGGAGATTGAGCACAGCCACTATGAAAGGCCAATTGAGTGGATTACAGCCTCAGGCAAACGCCAGAGATTTGGAAGAAGTCTAGGGATTTTCTTTTTTGGGGTCTAGATCCCAAAGACATAGGCTTTTCCTTTTAGGGGTTCAGATCCTGTCCCTATCACAAGCCCCCTAAATTGCATCATATTGCACCCTTAAACCACGTCAGTATTATGTAGCTGCAGATGATGGAATACTACATTCTTAGAAGAGTTGATGGTGGTCACTCAGAAAGCAGTGCAAAAAAGCATGGCAGATTTAATTAGATTGCAGTATATGGTCAAAGTTGAATTCAGGAGAGTTAGTGTAAAAGATATTATCATCAATATGTATGATTAGAAAAGGAAGTGAATCAATATTATGGGTCTTACCATTATGTTTCAAATGTCAAGGTTTGAGCTAAGGAAAATATTGCCACAATTATTCAGTAATTATTTATTAAGCACCTGCCACTTTCCAGGCGCTGTGCTAAGCACTGGGGTTATAAAAAGAGGCGAAAAGATGGCCCCAGCCCTCAAGGAGCTTATAGTCTAATGGAGGAGACAACATGTAAACAAACATATAAAGCAGAATACAGGATGAATAGGAAATGATTTAAAAGGGAAAGCACTGGAATTAAGAGAGGTTAAGGAAGGCTTCCTGAAGAAGGTAAGATTTTGTTGGGGACTTAAAAGGAAGCCAGAGAGATCAGTAATTATAGAGGAGGAGGGACTGGGGGGACAGCCAGAGAAATGCCAGGAGGCAGAGATGGGGTGTCTTGTTCATGAAACAGCCAGGAGCCCATGCAATTATCCCAGGATTATCAAGTTCTGAGATATGAAGAGTTTATTCAAATCACAACCAAGCAGACAGACATTTATTAAGCACCTACTTTGTGCCTGGTGCTTTTCCAGGCCCTGGGCATGCAGTGACAAAAGTGAAACATCCTTGCCCTTTAGGAGCTTACACTCTAGCTGGGAGAGACAACACACTTCTGTAGACCTGCACAAATAGATACAAAGAGGTTTTGAGGAGAAGCACTAGGAAGTGATCGGAAAACTTCGTGTAGAAGATGACATTTAAGCCTTAAAGGCCTTAAAAGAAGCTGGGCATTCTAAAAGGTAAAACCGGGGAAGAGGAATGTGTGCTAGGCATGTGGGACAGCCAGTACAGCATGGAGACATGGGATAACACTCATGCATGAGGAATGGTCAGAGGGCCAGTTAGGCCAGAATCAAGTGCATTGAAGGGGATGTCGTATGTGTAATACGGTTGGAAAAGTAGGCTGGGGCTAAGTTGTGAACAGCTTTAAATGACTGACAAGCAAAGGGTGATGAGGGCTTGAAATATAGAGGTGGTTATGTGAGTAAAGAAAAAGGGAATGGGTTGCATCCAAGAGATGTGATAGAGGTGGAAATGAGAAGATTTGGAAATTGATGGGTCATGTGGGGTGAGAATAAAGTTGAGGATTACACCAAGGTTATAAGTTATGGGCAGTTGGTGGTAACCTTGTTGGTAATAGAAAAGTTCTGAAGAAGTATGGGGTTTGGGGGAAAGATAATGAGTTCAATTTTGACCATGTTGAGTTTGCCAGCACAGTCTCCCAGCTGGTATGTGGAGAACCTCTGGTGCAAAGAACAACCGTCCCTCCAACTTCAGGCCTCCCAGCTCTTGCTGCACCTGTCCTTTAAGGATAGGCACTCAAAAGATGAACATTCTTGCACCTGGTCATACCCTTCACATCCCAGTGACTCCGAACTCGTGGAGATCATTATCCAAACCCCACTTCACATCCCCTACTACCCAAGTCCTCAACCTTCCCATTCCAACGTTTCATCCTTGCCTATTCCATAGGCAACAAGCTTTCCTTCATCTTAAATCTATTCCTCTCCCACCCCTTCCATTTCTTAGCTCTTACTGAAATCTGGCTCCCCAGTGATATAGCCTCCCTGGCCATCCTTTCCAGTACTGCAGTATCTTCACTCATTCTCCTCAGCTCACTAGTCAAGACTGGGGAGTTAGACTGTTCCTTGCTCCCCACTGCCGCTCCCAGGTTCTCTCCCTTACTCCTTCATTCACTAACCTCTTCCTTTGTGGTTCATGCTATTCACGTCTACCACTCAATCAAAATCCTGGTAACGGTTGGCTACAGACTCCCCAAGTCACACCCCTTCCTTCCTCAATGAGTTTGATAACTGGTTTACAATTTTTCTCTTGTCCCCAACTCCTGTCCTTATTCTAGGAGACGCCAACGTATGTATTGATTCTCCCTCAAATACCCTGACCATTCAGTTCCTCAACCTACTCTCCTCCTTTGAGCTACTCTTCCATCCCACCTCAGACACACACAAAGGTGGTCATACCCTCAATCTTGCCATCACCCAAAGATGTATCTCCTCCTCCATGTTCAAAAATTCTGAAATCCCCTTATTCGACTATAGTCTATTGGCCTTTCACTTTCTGCTCTGCCTTCTCTTCCAGAACCCTACTTCTCATGCACACCTCCAGTGCCTTGACCCCTCAGTGCTCTCCCAGGCTATCTCTCCTGCACTATCCACCCTCTTTTTTTGTTTTTTCTTTTCAGTGAGGTAGTTGGGGTTAAGCGACTTGCCCAGGGTCACACAGCTAGTGTCAAGTGTCTGAGGCCGGATTTGAACTCAGGTCCTTCTGACTCCAAGGCTGGAGCTCTATCCACTGTGCCACCTTGCTGCCCCCACTGTCTTCTCTTTTCCCTATCTTGACCCTTTTGTGAACCAGTTCAACTCTATGATGTCCCCCCTTGAATCCCTAGCCCCTTTATCATATTGCTGATTGTGCCAGCCAAGCCTCAGCCTTGGATCCCTCCCACCATTCATTGCCTTCTCTTCTGCTTAACAAAAGTAGAGAAAATCATACAACCATTCCAACTGGATCCATTACAAATTTATGTGACGTGACCTCAACTAGGCCTTCACTGCTGCTAGCCCATGCTATTATACCTCCCTCATCAATTCACTCTCTACAGCAGCTCTTCCAATCTTTTCATCCACCTCAAACCTCCCATGGCTCTCCTCCTACTCCCACCCCCACTCTTTTACAGGAAAAAACTGAGGCCATTCACTGTGAACTCCTTCTCCCCTCTTCTTCATCTTCTATCACTCAGATGCCTTCTCTCTGTCTCCTCCTTCACCCCTGTTTCACATGATGAAGTGGCCTTACTCCTTAGCAAGGCTGACTCTTCTTGTTCAAGTGATCCCATTCGATCTTCTCTCCTCCATCAGACTGTTACCTCCACTCTAACTTATTTTTTTTCTTTTTTAAAAACTTTTTTTAAATTTAAATTTTTTTTTTTTTTTGGTGAGGCAATCAGAGTTAAGTGACTTGCTCAGGGTCATACAGCTACTAAGTGTGAGGTGTCTGAACGGGATTTGAACTCAGGTCCTCCTGACTCCAAGAACAGACCTCTGTTCACTGCACCACCTAGCTGCCCCCTCTAACTTATTTTCAACTTCCCCCTCTCAGCTGGCTCATTTCCTCCTGCCTACAGACATACCCATGTCTGCCTTATCCTGAAAAAACCCTCACTTGATCCTTCTATCCCTACTAACTATTGTCCTATTTCTCTTCTGTCCTTTGTAGCTAAACTCTTTGAAAAGGCCATCTATAATCGGTGCCTTTACTTTCTCTCCTCTCAGTGTCTTCTTAACTCCTTAAAATCTGGCTTGTCACCTTATTCCACCAAAACTGCTCTTTCCAAAGTTACCAGTGATTTCTTAGTTGCTAAATCCAGTGGCCTTTTCTCAGTCCTCATTGTCTTTGACCTCTGTGCAGCCTTTGACACTGTTGCTCACTCTCTCCTCCTTGATAATGCTCCCTGGGTTTTTCTTACACCACTCTCCTGATTCTTCTCCTACCTCTCAGACTGCTTCTCTTTCTCTTTTGCTGGATCCTCCAGATTATGCCCTCTACCTCAGGGTTCCCTCAGGATTCCCTCAGGGTTCTGTCCTGAGCTCTCTTCTGTCTCTATACTACTTCACTTGGTGATCTCATTAGCTCCCATGGATTTACTATCTCTATGCTGATGATTCTCAAATCTGCCTTTCCTGCCCCAGTCTCTCTGCTGACCTCTAGTCTCACACAGATGCCTTTTGCAGATCTCAAACAGCATGTCCAATAGAAACTTAAATTTGTTATGTCCAAACCAGAACTCATTATCTCTCCCCGTAAATCCTCCTCTACTCTTCTACCTTCCCTATAACTGTTGATGGCAACTCCATCTTTCCAGTCCCTCAGGCTTAAAACCTAGAAATCATCCTGGATTCCTCACTATCTCTCACCCCTCATATCCAAGCTATCGCCAAGGCCTGTTGATTTCACCTTTGCAACATCTCTTGAATAAGCCCCCTTCTCTCCTCTGACACTGCCACCACTCTAGTGCATGCCCTCATCATCTTACACCTCTGCAATAGTTTGTGGGTGGATCTGCCTGCCTCAAATTTCTCTCCATTCCAATTCATCTTCCATTCAGCCACTAAAATGAGTTTCCTGAAGTGCAGGTCCAATTACATCACTCCTCCCTACTCAGTAAACTCCAGCAGCTTCCTGTTGCCACCAGGAGCAAATACCAAATGCTTTGTTTGGCATTCAAAGCCCTTCGTAACCTAGCCTCCTCCTACCTTTCCAGTCTAATTACACCTTACTCCCCCAACAGGTGCTCTTTGATCCAGGGACACTGACATCCTGGCTGTTCCCTGAACAGGATACTTCATCTTTCAGCAGTGAGATAATATGTAAAGGGCTTTGCAAACCTTAAAAAGTGCTATATAAATATTCATCATTTAGCCCTGTGTCTGGCTCAGACTGCTTAATAAATGCTTATTGATTGAGACTAGGGCTGGATTAACCAACTGGAAAATTGCCAGGAGCAGCAGTCTTAGGGCTGATTGTCCTGGCTGAGATGAATTCAAAGTGGTGACTGTAGGTACAGGCATTTTATGTAGTGTATAACAAGATGAATCAGCAAAAATCCCAAATCTTACAACATGCTTAATGCTCCTGGCATTAAGGAATGACCCCCTGGGTGTTGAGCATTGCATTGCTGACTAATCTGGGATAAGTATTCAGGCACTTGTTATTCCAGAGGGTTGGTCCCTGTTTATTTATTTTCAATGGTGAGGACACCTGAGTTGTGCAAGCACAGAAAAACAATTAGAGGAATGCTTGGCACAGTTGGGTACAGCACAAGAACTTTCAGTCATGAAAGGGACTGTCTATCTGGAGTTGGATCCAACTAACATTTATTAGGTGCTTACTTTGTGCAAGGCCCTGGGGATACAAAGGCAAAAGCAAAAAAACAGTCCCTGAGCAAGGTGGAGATATTTGTACACAGGTAAGTGAGCACAAGATTGTTTGAGAAGAGCAGGAATACAGAAGGGTTGGGAAACATGGCAGAACTAAGCCTTGAAAGAAGTGAAGGTTTCTAAGAGGTGGAGGGGAAGAAGTTTGTGTGTGAAGGCACAGAGATGGAGACAGAATGTTGAGTTTGGGGAATAGCAGTAGACCAGTGTGGCTGGAATATAGAATATGTGATGGGAAATAATGTGAAGTAATTTTAAAAAAATTTTTTAGTTTTAGTTTTCAACATTTACTTTTATAGGATTTTGAGTTCTAAAATTTCCCCCCTCTTCCCTTTCCCCAAGACGGCATGCAAGCTGATGTAGGCTATGCATGCACAGTCATATTAAACATTTCCACATTAGTCATGTTGTGAAAGAAGAATCAGAACAAAAGGGGAAAATCACGAGAAAAGAAAAGAGAGAGAGAGAAAATAGTATGCTTTCATCTGCATTCAGACTCCACAGCTCTTACTCTGGATGTGGAGGGCATTTTCTGTCATGAGTCTTTTGGAATTGTCTTAGCTCATTGTATCACTGAGAAGATACAAGTTTATCGAAGTTGGTCATCACACAATGTTGCTGTTACTGTGTACAACATTCTCCTGGTTTTGCTCACTTTATGAAGTAATTCCTAAAAAGTAGGTTAGAGCCAGATTTTGGAGGGCTTAAATGTCAAGGTCTGAAGAGTTTGTATTTTGTCCTAGAGGCAATAGGGAGCCACTGAATATTTCTGAGTAGGGGGACTGACTTGGTTAGATTTGTGCTTTAGGCAGTGGCTATGTGGAAGATGGATTGAAAGCATGGTAATGATTAATAATGTTAGAATATTATTATTCCATTTTTCAGATGAAGAAATTGAGGCAAATCAAAGTTTAGTGACTTGCCCAGTGTCACACAGCTAATAAGTGTCTGAGGCTAGATTTGAACTCAGATCTTCTCAGTTCCAAGTCCAACATTGTATTCACTGTGCCACCCAGCTGCCTTAAAATAGTAAAGGTACCCAAAAAGTACTTTAGGTGCATCCGCTGTGGAGGATTCATGGAGAGACTTGAACAAGAGTTATACAGACTGAGAAGGGTGAGATGGGTGTATTCTGTATTAGTGGAAGAAGTACCTCCATGGATGAAATTAAGTTTTCATCATATTATCAAGCGTTTTAATATATCCCTGTACTAGGCTATGGGGAAATGGCAAAAAATATTTTTTTTGTTTTAAAATAATGTTATTTCTCTTAGTTCCTGTTAGCAGAAGGGTTTGTTGTTGTTGTTCAGTCATTTCTGACTCTTTGTGGCCCCATTTGGAGTTTTCTTGGCAAAAATACTGGCGTGGTTTGCCATTTCCTTCTCTAGCTCATTTCACAGATGAGGAGACAGGCAAACAGGCTTAAGTGACCTCCCCGAGTGCCACAGCTTCTAAGTGTCTGAGGCCAGATTTGAGCTCAGGGAGATGAGTCTTCCTGACTCTGGACTTGGCACTCTAACCACTGCCCTAGCAAAGGGTTAGGTTTATACAAACCTATATAGAGATTGGACCTGTAAATTCATTAGTGTAGAAAACTACTGGGTGAAAAAACTCCCTCTACTAGTGCAAGGCAACATCTTCCCCACAACTTAGTGTCTTGAGAGTTGCCTATAGAGAGAGTAAGTGACATACAAGGGTCAGAAGGCTATTATGTCAGAGGTAGGACTTGAACCTGGGTCTTTTTGGCTTAGAGGCTAGTTGTCCCCTCATATTATCTTGCATATAATTACACAAATAATTATTAAAATGACCATAATCGTGTTAACTAGATCCAATCTTAATTACTCAGTAATTATACTATTCTGCTTCCTGTGGGATATCATGTCTTTTTTCCCTATTTGATATATTTAGTATTTTCAACATACTGTATTTTAGGATCCTGGAGAGCTGGGAGCTGTGTGCTTGTAGACTTCAACCACTGAGGTTCTGTATTATGTTGGCCACAGGTTGAATCATAGAATCATAGAGTTTGAAATGAACTTGGGTAGATCACTCAAGATGCTTCTCATCTTCTGCCTTGAAATCATTCTGATTCCAAAAGCTAACATTTGGATAATAGTAATATATAAAATCTTGTTGATTCCTTTTGCTAGATAACTGTTTAGATGCACTATCTAGACTGATTGAACAGTTATTTGTACAGTACTTTGAAATTTTTAAGGCATAGTCTCCATGGGAAATACCATGTTGGTCCAGTGTGTGCCATAAAATTTCCTCCTAAAATCTGGCTTTTATTAAAAGCTTAAATACATCGTATTCAATGATTAGTTCTTAGCCTCTGACTTTTTTTTTCCAAATAGAGCTCAGTTTAGAAGTATGGCTTCAATTTAGCATTATGTCTTTTTAGACTGGTACATCAGGATCATAGGCAATAAATGTCAAGTGCTTTGCAAACACTTATACTTAAAACACTATATAAATGTAAACTATTATTATTATTGGTTATTAAGCTATTTATACAAAATAATTTTTGGATGACCTATGTGACATGGACTTATAAAAATGGAAACCTTTGTTCAATCTGATTACGTTTCTTATTTTGGTGTGCCTACCATAGAAACTAATTCAATTAAAATTATGAACTTAAGAAATCTTTTTTGAATGGAAATTATTGAACCCCTTATTAAAATAAACATGAGATATAGTACAACTTTGTGGATCATATTGTAAAAAATTTAGCTCTTAACAATTCACTAAGTTAATAAACTTTGAAAATATATAAACTAGAACAATTGTTTTTTGTTTCTCACAGATTTGTAGACAAGAAGGAGAGGTTAAGCCATCTTAAAAGAAAGCAGGATGAATTCCGAAAAGAGTAAGTTGTTTATTTGCAGATTCCATTTGGCCCTATACCATGTTTTTGTCTGTATATGTTACGATATGAAGACATGCCTTCTGAACGGTGATAGTAATTGTCCTGGAAAATATATGGAGTCCTGTTCTCCCGACACTTTCCCAAAGGTGCAGTGTTGGGGACTGGGGTCCAAATATGGGACTCTCTAAAGACTTTATACTTGGAGAAAGATTGGACAGCTAGGAGATGTTGAGATCATATCTATGGTAAAGTACTAGTAGGAAGAATAGTAGCAACAGGTCTCAGAATGAAAAATTTGGGGATAATTAAGCAACAGCTAGTGGTGGCTGCATCAGAAATTAGCCATCACAATCTATCTTTCCAGCCTAATTCCTTACATGAATCCTTGTCTTCAGTTAAATTAGTCTACTAATAGTTCTTAACCTGAGGTCCTAGTCTTGTTTTTAATAATATTTTTATAACCATATTTCAAGATAAATGGCTTCCATTACATTTATTATATGGGGCCGCTCAGTGGTGCAGTAAATCAGTCACCAGGCCTGGAGTCAGGAAGACTTGAATTCAAATCCAGCTCCAGACAGTTACTAGCTATGTGACCCTGGGCAAGTCAGTTAGCCCTATTTTCTCAGTTGTCTCATCTGTAAAATGAGCAAGAGAAGGAAATGGCAAATCACTCCAGTAACTTTGCCACAAAAACCCCAAATGGGTTCACAAAGAGTTAGACAAGACTGAAATGACTGAACAACAAAATTTTATTTTATGCATTTAAAAGCATTGTTCTAAGAAGAGATCCGTAGGCTTTACCAGTTTGCCAAAGGGATCCATGACACAAAAAAACATTAAGAATCCCTGAGTCTTCAAACACCTTTTTACTAACACTGTCTTCAGGAAATTTTAGATCATTTATGATCTTGACATTTTCTTCATAAGGAAGAGCCAATTTTATATCCATTCCTTGTTTTGATCCCATTTTACATTATCACTTGTCTTCTTCACTAGATATGACTTAGAATGACTTTGGGCTCCAAAAATAAATCCATCTTCTGATATCAGCAATTTGCCACTGTTCTACATATTCCAGAGATTATGTTTGCTGAAGGCATTCTCAAGGACATTCCAAAAAAGGAGTTCCAGAAATGTTTTGAGTAATGATACCATCTCAAGAATATGGGAGTAGCCTTCCAGAGTAATTGCTTTGAAGATGACAACATCTGTGTTTTTATCTCTTATGCCAGTTTAAAGATTGGCCAATTTATTGAAGTGTCATTTATATTGTTACAACACTTATATAATACTTGTTAACTGATTAGCTTTTCATTTGTTTATGCCTTCTATTCCCAACTAGATTGCAATCTCCTTGAAGACAAGAATTGTGATCCCTTATGCTTATTTATAATCTCTCCCTGAGAACTTGACATAATGCCTTACATACAGAAACTGTTCAGTGAATTAGTGTGAAGAAGGTTACATAGAAGCTTATAGTCTTTTAACAAGAGAAAGTTGAGGAAGAAGGGGATAAGTGAGAGAGATGAGAGCTGGGGATGGCAAAGGATCTTCAGAGGGCAGTGAGCTGGGAGAGAAAGGTCTTATTTACATCAATCTCTAATGTTCTAGGCTCCACTGGGGGAAAAATTAGCCATATGCAAAAAAAAGTTATTCTTTAAGAAAAATCTACTTCCTACTGGTGAAATATTGTTTTATAGTTGACTTTAATATTTGTTTTTCTCCTTTATAGTGTGCTTAAGGCCATTATGGAAGGAAAGTGGGTAACAGATCAGTTGGTGAGTTATGGAAATTTTTTAACAAAAATTTTGTTTTAATAAGATTTTTAAAAATTTTATTGTTTATTTTTTATGATTCCTTAAATGTGAGATTTCCTATTTCAAGGCTTTTTTCTTTTTTAAAATCAAGTTGGAGCCCAAATACTCAGTTTTTCTACAAGGGAATCACCTGTGTTTATCACTGAATGTTTTTCTTATATATTTAAATATTTAGCAAAAAGGAAAACATAAACAAAAACTTCAAAACATTGCTTCTTGAATATAGTTCGTCACAAATTTTCCTCCTAAGTTTTTATTTATTTTGAACTATTTTAAAATATTTTTAAGAGAAAGTGTCTTTCTGTCCTTAACAGAGAGACTTGGAGGTATTATATTGCTGGACCTTTTTGCTGTAACTCCTTGTAACCAATAAATTGTTTTTTATTGAATCTCCAATTGTCCTTGTCTATAAGAATGTGGAGCTTTTTGAGTTAGAGGGTGGCAGCTCAGCTGTAGTAAAGCTTATTTGGATTTAATAGAATATCTGATAGAGTAGCTGGGAGATATTAACACTTCCCAGAACACTCCAACCAGCTGAGAATTGTTCCATTTTGGGGAGTGTACTTTACTTCATTTTGGGAAAGTTATATTTAATCTTGTTTAAGAAGAAGCATTTCCAAATTAAAGAGATTTTTGGTCATATGACATTTATTCATCATAAAACTTGAATTTCTCAAATATTTACCATATGTTATTTTTTCAGAGATGGAAAATAATGTCCTGTAAACTGAGAATTGAACAGCTGAAACAAACAATATGTAAAGGAAATGAAGAAATGACAAGAAGTAAGGATTTTGACCCAGATAATTACATCAAAATTGACTTGCTATTCAAAGACAAACTCAAGTGATGTATTCTCCTTCCTTTTTTGCTAAAGTGTTCTGCTTATCTGGATATTTTGATAGAGGTGATCATAATGGCAATGAGTTGAATTGAAAAGGACCTTAAAGACCATCTAGTCCAACTCATACCTGGTCAGAAATCACCTCAACAATATCCCTCAAAAGTGATATGTAAAGAAAATTAAGAAATGACAGGAAGTAGCGTTGTGATCCCAGTAATTACATTAAAAGTGACCTGATGTGAAGGGACAAATTCAAGTGGTATATACTTCTTCCTTGGGCTTTTTGTTTGTTTTGGTGAAGTGTCTGGAAATTTTAATGGAAGGAGCTGCAGTGACAATATTACAACATAAAAATGGAGGATTATCTAATGATATGTTGCTTTTCTGGATTTAAAAATGGTTTTGTGGCTTTGCTCCTTTACTCTTTTGGCATCAAGGGCCCTCCATTTTGTCCAGTTGGCAGCAGATCTGGTAAGGCAGCAAAAAGGCATGGTCCTTGCTCCTAACAGATGATAAAGTATTCTTCAACAGTTCTCTTTTGCCACTCACTCCATGGATTTCTATAGACCTCTGGATTGTTATTTAAGACTCAGCATATGGTTCCACTGAACACGGGAAATGGTTTAAAAATTGTCCATTCAGGTCCAGCTTGGACAGCTACTTGTCAGGGATGTCGTAAACAAAATTTCTTTCAGGTACAAATTGAATTAGATAATCTATCAAGTACCTCCCAACTGTGAAATTCTTGGTTCTATGAAATATTTCTATAAGGTAGGATTGTTCTGTCACAATTCAGGGTTTAGAGGGTAATTTCAAGAGTCTTAAAAGAGTACCATGAATCGCAATCCTGTCACCACAATGTGATCCACCTCAGTTTTATATCTATACCTCATGGGCATCAATTTGTTTAACATTGTTCTTTTATTTCTTGGTATTTGCTGATGATCCACAGTTTGCCAGGCTTCTGTAGAATATTAATACAGTGGAGTCTTGATTCTCTTAGAAACTTACAAGTTAAGGTTTCATGAGGCCTATATTCATAGATTGTACATATAAGAAAAGAAGCTAATTAAAATTACAGTCATTGTATGGCCAATGGGATGGGGAGAACTTCCAGTGTGGAAACTCCCTCCACCATGCAAAATGGCACATGTTCTGCAACTTAGTTCTTAGAAAGTTGCCTGCAGCACCAAGATTAAGTGACTTGCCCAGATCTTCATAACTGAGATTGGCTCTTTAAAAACACTTCTCTGAGTTTTAGATAGATCAAAGATATTTATCAGTTGGTATTGTGGAGAAAAAGAAAAAGACAGCATTAAGATTGGGTAACCATTAGCATGCAGAAAAAGAAGAAAGAATATAATGTCTCGCTTCAAATGTGCATAATCAGAGTTAGGAAGGTAGTTCTTATGATATTAGCATGGCCACTGGGTTAAATTTTAACTTATAATAAGAAATCAAAGTAGTTACCAGAAAGATGAGTAGGGATAGTAAATTAAAGAATTGAGCAAAGTTAAGATCATAAAAATAAATTAAATAGCCTAAAAAGAAAAAGAGTAAAATAAGAACAGAAAATCACAACATTTGGAGAGACCTAACTTGAGTAAGAATGTTGTTGATAAACCCAAACAGAATTCAGTTGAAACAACTTTTATTAATTTCTTACTGCATGCAAGGCAATTAGAAATCTGAATTGAACTAAAAATGAGAGTTCAGAGATCTTGAATAGGAAAACTGATTTTCATTCAGTGTGTATTTTGTAAATCTTCAGGTACAGGAGTTTACTAAATAGATAGCTTGAGGAGTACAAAGTCTTGCTTCTGATTCTTATCAACTCAATATGACCATTAATTTGTCAGCACTTAAGGAAACTCTAAAACTTTAAATTAGAGAAGCTGCTGATCCACAGCAGTGAAAGATGTGTCTTTTTGTTGTTCAGTTGTTGTGTCTGACTCTTTGGGACTCCATTTGGGATTTTCTTGGCAAAGATACTGGAGTGATTTGCCATTGCCTTCTTCAGCTCATTTTACAGATGAGGAAACTGAGGCAAACAAGGTAAATTAACTTGTCCAGAGTCATACAGCTAGTGAATGTCTGAGGCCAGATTTGAACTCAGGAAGATGAGTCTTCTTGACTTCTGGCCTGACACTCTGAATACTGTGCCATCTCTCTGTGATAGGTGCACTATCACAGATCTGTCACAATTCCAAAGTATTCAGGATGAAGCATGTCTCCATGTGGAGAGCTGATATGTTCGGTGCAGACTGAAGCATGTTTTCTTCTCCTCCTTTGTTTTCCTCCTTTCTTTTTCTTTCTCTTTTGGGACAGGGTTAATGCAGGAATTCATTTTGCATGACTATATATTTTTTAATGGGTTTTGGTTTTTTTGCCTTCTCAATGGGTAGAGCAGGGGAAGGAGGGAAAGTGAGAATTTGGGACTGAAAACAAAATAAAATTGAATTTTTAAAAACTCTTGTAAGAGTTCACAGAATCTGATGGGAGATAAAAGTAACCTCAGAGGCCATCTGGTCTGATCTGTACATGAATAGAAATCACCTCTATAGCATCCCAGATACGTGGTCGTCCAGCCTTTGCTTGAAGACCTGTTACTGAGCAGGACCCACTGCCCCAACTTTCTGAAGCAGTCCATTAAACTTTGGGGTAGCTCTGTTTGTTAAAAAGTTTTTTCCTTACATTGAGCCTAAATCTGCCTCTCTAAAATTCTCCCTTTGTTCTTAGTTCAACTTTTCTGGTGCCAAGCAGAACAAATCTAATCTTTTGTCCTTTAGACATTGATTCAGATCCTTAAGAACAACTATCATTTCCATGTCCAGATCTTGTCTTTTTGAGGATAAACATCCCCAGTTCCTTCCTCATTCCTTATATGGCATGGGCCGCAGGCCTCTCCCTATCCTGGTTATCACCTTCTGAATGCTCTTCCATTTATCAGTCTGCTTTCTAAAGTGGATCATGCATATATTACTGTAGGCCAAGGGTTCTTAACCTGAGATCCATGAACATTTTTTTTAATATGTTGATAGCTATTATAATTGGTTTCCTTTGTAAACCTCTTTCTTTTTTTCTTTTTTTTTTTTCTTTTTTTTAGGCATTTGGGTTAAGTGACTTGCCCAGAGTCACACAGCTAGTAAGTGTCAACTATTTGGTCTGAGGCCGGATTTGAACTCAGGTCCTCCTGACTTCAGGGCCCGTGCTCTGTCTACTGCGCTGCCTAGCTGCCCCTGTAAACCTCTTTCTTAATGGAGCTTAAGATGACATTCCTTTTTTTTTTGTCATCATGTACTGTTGACTTATATTAAGTTTGTTTTCTCTTAAAACCTACAAATTGTTGTCTAGTATCTGTACTTCCCATATTATATTTATAAAGTTGATTTTTTTTTTTACCTAGTAGGATGAATCCTTATTCTGTTGTCTGATATATTAACAATTCTTTCTAGTGTGGTAACCTGAGAATTTGGTTAGCAGGCCTAGGCTATTCACGACTTTTTTTAAATCAGTGATTAAAATGGCAAAAAAACACAGGGCCAAGCTCTGGGACTTCTACCTGAGACCTCTCTCCAAGTTAATAGTTCCTTATTATTGACTTCTTTTAGGGTTTGGCCATATCTACCCAGTTGC
>NW_020954671.1:90621-104957 GCF_900497805.2 Vombatus ursinus | reverse complement strand
TTGTCCACTTGACTATACTATCATCTAGCTCGGGAAAACTAAGTCATTTACCTAACATAGTTTAATATTCTTGTCAAAAAAAAATAAAGAAAAAAGGTGAGATTGGTAGGATTTTTTCTTGATGAATCTATGCTGCCTATGTTATTGCTACTTCCTTTTGAAATATTCACAAACTGGCCCTTTAGTAATACATTTTAGAATTTGAAGTTCACTTTCTTCCCTTTTTGAAAAAACACGACAATATTTGCCCATCTCTAGTCTGTTGGCATCTGTCCCATTCTCAGTGATCTTTCAGATATCCCTCATAGCAACTCATCAATAATGCTTCCCAGTTTTATGCTACTCTTGGATGTAATTTGTCTGGACTTATGAAAGTCATCTAAATTCTCTCGTTATTTCCTTATTTTGGTTTGTAACTGCCTGCTAACTACTTATGTTCTGTCCTTTGCAGGCTAAAGATAATTTTACTTGACAGAGTAAACAAAAGCAATTGGCTTTTCCTTCTCATTGTCCTCCATTAGTCATCCCCCCATCCAAAAAAAGAACTCTTTTTGTTGATTTTAGAAGTCATCACTCACCCCCATAAGTGCTCTTTAAGTTACTCCTCTAAGAGTTGTGCCAGTTTTTGTTGTTTTCCCATTATGTTCATTTGTTTCCATTTTCAGTACATATCTTTTAAAAATCCAAGCTGATTGTTTTATGTGCTTTCACGTAAGTCTCTTTGGATAGTTTGCCTTTTTCATTCTCATCAGAATTATTTCTTTTGCATTGACATAATTGTGAGCTTTCCACCTGGCTGGCTTGCTCCATCGCATTTTGCACCATGAGATACTATTGATCCTTTCTTTTAATTTCTTTGAAATGTATTTCCCTCAAATTTAGGATATACATAAGTCTATTCCCAGATTTTCTCACCTTTATCCAAATTTCAAGGTAGAGGGGTAATATCTCTCCAAGGTTTTTATGATTTCTGCTTCAGCAAAGTGTCTCTCATTGGTTCTTCCATCTTTTTAAGTTAAATCCAGGCAAGAATTAATTAGCTGCAGTGCTTTTGGTAGAAAGGTCCAGCACATGTCCTAATAGTTAAAATGCTCCATTCATCATTTGTTTCAGATCTGATCCATTTCCCAAACTAAATAGCTATTTCCTTCTACTCTTCAGGCAATGTCGAATGCTTTCATGATAATGACTGTTCTGTTTTTTCCTTCATTGATCCTCATTCAGATGTTCTCTACCATATTTCTTTCTGGTTCCTAAACTTCCTTCCATGAGAATACCTTTTGAATATACAGTGTTACTCTTTACTCTCTCCTTATCCCCACCCTCTTTTATTTCATTCTTGGGGACCCAACTCTAATTGATACCCCTTAATTCAAATTTACCTCACGCTGGTATTTCTTGTTAACACTGTTTATTGCACACATTTTGTTCATTTGTGTTTAGACATCTGAAGCCATAGACTTTTTTTTTGCTGGCTCTTGCCTTAGACTTTGTGTTAAGTGAATTACTGAGCCTCTCTAGTGCTAGTCTTCTTCCTTTGTTATAGCTGCTACTACTCTCTCTGATACTCAGCTTAACAGATATAGGTAGGTAGTTTTTTTATTCCCTCCATATTTTCATATTTAAAATCATCTTGATCTAGTTCCCAAGCCTCCAGGCAAATAGGGCATCCCAAAAGTCTTAGTACAGTTTTAAGTTTTAATAACTTTAGAAGTATAAATCCTGCAAACTTACAAAAATTTTAAACCACTTGACAACTCATTTAAATTTCTTTAACACTTAGTTATGTGAAATTTGAGTGGTAAAGTTTTAATTTTAACAAGATAGGGCACCTCTCATTATGCAGCTGTTTCTGGATAACATTTTCTGAGACTAGTGAATTGGTTGAGGCCTCATTTACCTCTGTTAGGCTTTTTCTTTTCTAGTCATGTAAAAATGGTTGTACATGCATCAGAAACCTCATTTTTTTAAAAAGATTCGCATTATATATGCAAAGTTTGAAAATTAACTAGAATGATGTATAGCACAAAACAGTGGGTATGTTGAATTTTAATAAGAAATGTCAATATTTAAAATTTTTAAATAACCCTTTATATTTTTTTCGAAGTTTGTAGCATTTATGCTTCTGAAATTATTAAAGATTGAACTTTCCTAAGACCTTTGGATCACACTGTATATTTTTTAACCATTCTGGATTTTGTTGTTGATACTTGATCTCTTGGCAGTCTATAGGATTCTATATTTCGTGGGGCATTGATACATTTTCCATTGTCTTAAAATATTGAAGAGACTTTTGTATTCTCTTTGAGGATTTCCTGCTCATCTTTCTTTGGTTTGGAATTAATTGATTTATCTTCTTGTGTTCTAGGCTTTTATTGAGGTTTTTCCTCTTGAAATCTTTGGCATTTCAGCATTTTGTTCATATTCCCCCATCTGTCACTTTCTGGCTATCCTGCATCCCCTTTATTCTTGGTATGCAAGGCTGTCTCAGACTCCTAGCATTGTGGGACATAGCATTCATCAGCCTGTGAATGTGCCCTGAACACCCTCTGGGAAGACAGAACCAACCTCAGATGAGTTTCAGCCCTTTAAGAAGTAAATTTGCTACAAACTTAGAAAAAACATCACTTGAAAATTTATTTTAATTTCAAGATTTTGTCAAACCGTTAAAATAAATGACCAAAGAGCTCATAAAGGTTATAGGCAAAAAGCCTTCTTTATTCTGTTGGAGGAGAGAAACTGTCATGCGTGCTGAGGTCTCCTCCAGGAGGAGGTCCACTGCAGCAAGACCAAACCTTGATACATACATAGTGGCTAGACAAAGAACCATTCAGTGGGTTGTAGCCGTTACAGTGAGGGGGTAACAGCAACAGTGAGGCAAGTTTGATTTATAGCAGGGCTTTATGACTGGAACGTGGTTCCTGCAGGTGCTTGTCTGAATTCAGGGACCACGTGGGGCTGGTGTGAAACAATTCTGTGACTTTGCTGCAGCAGAGTCATCCAGAGATTGAGCACAAAGGATTGTTGTTATGCCAAGCTCAGGGCACAGCTTGCTTGCTGGGCCTTACCTCTGGAAAACAGGGTGTCTCCTAATAGTTAAAAGAGAAAGGTGGTTTTGGTATGGTGATCTTGACAATATCAACTTCTTTTTAGGTCCAGTACAGACATCCATGTTAAGATCCCTCCCCAATTTTTCCCCGAGTTGCCCTCCTTTCCTTTTACCATTTGGGCTAAATGAGTATCAGCCACTTTTTTCAGGGTTAAGGACAGGGAAGGATGTTCTGGGCAGAATTTCTGCAGCCTTGGGCTGGGGCCTTTTCAAAAGGCATCATGTTTTAAACATAGCAGCTGAAGGGGATTTCCTCCTCCACCCTTCTTCTATCTACTAAGTGTGGTGAGGTAAAATCAGTATCTGCCACTCCTTGGGGTGAGGATGGGAGTGTTTCTGACAAAATCTCTGTAGCAGAAGGGGCAGTTGTGACAAATTTCAAGATATTTGCTCGTAGTTTTCTGAATATGTGACCTGGGGAAACAGCAGACTTTGCTACTGTTACAGACTGACAAATAGCTGCCTCATTACCCCTCAACAGGGAGTCACTAATTGTCACTAATTGTCACTAATTGTCTTTTCTTTCCCTGACGCTTCTTAGATGATCTCTCACTCAGCATTACCTGTGAAGTTGCATCTGTCAACAAGCATTTATTAATTAAATACCTGCCCTGTTCCAGGCACTGTGCTAAGTGCTGAGGATCAGAAGGCTAAAGTAAAACAGTCCTTGCCCTCAAGGAACTTAAATTCTAGTGTGTACTAGAAGGTTCAAATTATCTCTCCCTTCCTCCACTCCCCTACCCTCGTGCCTATTAGCTCCTAGTGTTCTTTGGTCTTTTCCCTTCTTCCTCATTGTCCTATTCTTCCAGATTCCAGCTTTGTGATCCAAGTCCGGATTACCCTTTGCCTTTTCAGATGTTTTTTGTTTTCCTTGAAACACTACTTCTATTCTCCAGAAACACTTCACTCTAATAACCTGGAGAATTGAGAAGCATTCTTTCCCTTTTTTCTTTATTAGGGATACCAAGCTACATTTTGTATACATATTCATTCAACAGACTTTAATTAAACTCCCACCCCTGTGCAACCCATTGTGTTAGACTTTTAAAATACCAAGTCAAAAAACAAAAATCATCCTGTTAAGGAACTTAACAGCTAGCTGGTTGTCTTCCTTGCTGTTCCATGAACACCGCCTCATTTCTCTACCCTTGGCATTTTCTCTGACTGTCCCTCACACCTGGAATGCTCTCCCTCCTCCTCTCTGCGTCCTACCTTCCCTGGCTTTCTTTAAGTCTCAGCTAAAATCCTACCTTCTACAAGAAGCCTTTCCCAGCCCCTCTAAGTCCTAGTGCCTTCCTATTTTTGTACATATTTATATATTGTCACTTCCATTAGAATATAAGCTCTGGGGACTGTCTTTTGCCTATCTTTGTATCCCGAGTGCTTAGTGCCGTGCTTAGCACATAGTGGGCAGTTGATAAATATTTTTTAACTGACTGCTCCTTTTTACATGCTCCAGGCAAAGCTGACCATTCTTTGGCCCATCCGTATTCCCTGTTCTGTCTCAGATGCATGTGTTTTACTTGGTGTTTCGTACACCTGGAATGTCTTCCCTCTCTTCCCCTGCCAAAGCTCAACTCACATTCCTTCTTCATGAAGCCCTCTTCCATGAAGTCTTCCTTAATTCCCTGGTTGGTAATTATTACCTTGGACCTCAGTTAGCACTTGTAACTCTCTGATGCTTTTATCATGTGTGTTAAGGTTATATTTGAAACTTATCCTCCTCACAAAAGCAGGGAGAATATTTTTCCAAATTTTGCCAGAAATTGAAGTCAAGCTCATACCAATCTTGGAATCATCTGCCCTGCTTCCCTTTCCTAATATTGGGACCGCCTTTCCTTTTGTTGTGTCTGGTAGCAAGTCTCCCGTTCCCCATGAAAGTTCACGACTCACTGACTATGAGTCATGTCTTTGGTTTGCTCGTGTCCTGAGATGTAGTTCATCTGGGTCTGGTGACTTGAATATGTTGGTGCTCAGTATCTTAGCATTTCCTTATTTATCTTAGCTTTCTGTTTCCTGTTGAACTATATTTGTTGTGTCTGAAGGTCATTCTCCTTGGTAGAAAAAAAAAGAAGCATAATGAAAGTTGAGTAGTTACGTCTTTTCTGTCATCAGGTATTAAAATACAACAGATGGCAGTATTTTCCTTGTTTGACCTTACTTAACTCTTGTTACCAGTATGTTTTTTTCCCCATTTTGTAAATTCTTAACTTAATAAACACTAAATTAAATGAGCATTTTCTTATACATAGTAGAACAGAAAAAGTATTGCACATGAAGCTACAGATTTACATTATGTACTGCTTCCTTTTCTTTTTTTAATAAACTTTTACTAATGTCTTTCTTTTTACATCAAAATTTTCCCCATCTCATGTTTTTTTTTTAAAAAACATAAATAAGAAATAAATCACCAAACCTGATCAACATATTGAAAAAATGCCTTTGATAATAATAATAAACCTTTATAGAGCACTTACTATGTGCCAGGCACTGTGCCAAGCACTTTACAATTATAATCTCATTTGATCCTCACGAAAAACTCTGAGAGAGAGGTGCTATTTTTAGCCCTATTTTATAGATGAGGAAATAAGGCAAATGGGTTCAGTGACTTTGACCAGTGATATAGCCAGTTAAATGTCTAAATTCAGATTTGAACTGAAGGACTTCCTGGCATGGAACTTTATCCACTGCACCACCCTGCTTCTGGGAAGGCAGTGAGATAGGTATGCCTTCTTATCTCTTCTTTTCATCCATGCTTGTTCCTGTGCAACATTAGCTTTGTGTTATTTTTGTTTGGTGCATATGGGAACTTTCTTCTTATCAGTGACCTCTTTGGGATATAAGCCTAGTAGTGGTATTAACGGTTTAGTCACTTTATTTGCATAATTCTCAATTGCTTTCTTAAATGATTGTACTGATTCATAGCTTCACTAACAATGCACCTGTGTCCCTACCTTCTCAAAGTCCCTCCAATTTTGACTGTTCCCATCTTTTATCATCTTTGCCAATTCCAGGAGTGTGAGGAGAATGCTCAGGGTTGTTTTGATTTGCATTTTTTTACTGTTAAAAATTTGAAGCATCCTTTCATATAGTTGTTAATAGCTTGCAGTTCTCTTCAGAACTGTCTTTTTCATATCCTTTGACTAGATGAATAGATAATGACTTATCTATTGAAAAATAGTTTTTGGTCTTATATTTTTCTCTTAATTTTCTTATTATATAAAAAATTCAACCGGCAGCTTTTTTATAATCTTTCTTTTTCTCTGGCCTTCCTTCTGTTCACTCCTCTGCATTTTAAAAATAGAAAATTCAGTGATCCCCTTACTTCCTCCCATCCTTCTCTCTCTGTCCCCCTCACCCTTCTACCAATCTCCTTTGGAGGGGAAAACAAAGCCCTTATAACAGATAGGCATAGTCAAGATGTATATATACAAATTATTTATAGCAACTTTCTTTGTAATAGCAAAGAACTTTGAAACTAAAAGGGCACCCTTCTGTTGAGGAATGGCTAAACAAATTAGGATATGTGAATGGAAAATTATTACCTCTTAAGAATGAAAAAATGAATGGTTTCAGAGAAACCTGTGAAGACCTGCATGAACTGATGCAGAATGAAGTGAGCAGAATGAGAGCAATTATTTATGTAAAGACTACAACATTATAAAGAAAAACAACTTTGAAAAACTTGAAAACTCTTATCAGTGCCATGACTAACTTTATACAGTGCCAGAGGTCTGGTAATGAAGCATGCTATCTTTATATTGACAGAAAGGTGATGGACCCCATGTGTAGAATAAGACATGTCTTTGGACACAGCTGGTGCAGTAATTTGTTTTGCTTGATTGTGCATATTTGTTATAAGAGCTATTTTTCTTCCCCATCCCCCATCCCCCTAAATATAGATTTTAAAATCCTGTTTGACTGACCTTCACTTTCCTTGCAAGCCTCAGCTCATTCTTCTGTTTCTTAGTGCTCTTGACACTATGTTTATAGAAAGCTGCCGTATTTTTGTGTCCTTTCTTAGTAACCACCCTTTTTTCTATCATCTGTTTTGTGTTTTGAAAATCTGTGTTGCTCGTGTATTTGTGTCCATCCCTTTGACCAGCTCCCCTCTTTCTTCTTCAGAATTGTTCATTCCATCAGAATTTCATTCTTGAGATCTGCCTGAATAAAAATATCAGCAAGTCACTCATTTTTTAGCTGCTCTGCTTTTGAGAGAAAGGAGAGAGAGAGCTCTGATAATTATCTAGATAGTAAGCCTCTTCCCCTACCCGATCATTACTGTGTCCTTCCTCTGTCAGGTTTTTTAAAAATGTCTCCTGAAAGTATCTCAAGGGCACCAATATACTACTCAGGCTATCCATATGTTATCTCTTATCCTTGCTGTAAATTGTTGAAAACAAGGCTTATGACAGTGATACTGATGGCTCTTTCAGGTTCAGCTTCCAGCTATTTAAATCCTTAAGTATTTATGTTAGACTGTTAGGTACACAGTACTTAACTTACAGCAGGTCGTATTCCAATAGTTTTCCAATAGTTCTTTCCTAAGTCACTCATCTAGACCTGAGAACACATTTTCTTATGGAAATGGTGGTCAGTAAATGTCTGTTGGATGAATAAATGACTGAATAAAACACAAGTTCCCAAAGTAGGTCATAACAACCTTTGCAACCCATAATGTTTCTGAAGTATAGTATTATAGAACCTAATTACCATGTATAACAATGTTTCCATTGGGAAATGTGTCCTGAATTTGAACTTGGGTTGAACTTGGCAGCGTGATAGTTTATAGAGTGCAAGATTTGGAATCGGCAAGTCCTGGGTTTTCAATCTTGCTTCAGATACTTACTAGCTCTGTGACCCTGGGCAAGTCACTTTCTGTAAAATAAGAAGGTTGGACTTGAGAACATGATTTTTTACAGCTCTGAATCTAAGATCCTGTGATCCTCCCCACATCTGCCTGGCAGGAGGTAAAGGGGTGCAGAGACCACAAGGTAGTGGGGGGGTAGTGAGGAAGGTAAAAGTGAAGGTTATTCATGCAACTCTTGCCTGGTGTGATGATAAAGAATGAAGATAGAAATGAGCAGGTGATATTAAGGAGCAGCAAATCCCCCTTCCATACATTGCAACATAGATAATGTTAATTTGTGGTTTTCTGAGTCAATATGCAGCCTGCAGGGATTGGTTTTACTATTTAAGTTTGACACCATTTCTGTAGATCTTGCTACTTGTTGAAGAAAGGGAAAAGGAGAGGCTCCTGCAACCATCCTAGCTGTGGTGGACATTTACTTATAAGAGATCTATGTGTGTCTGTCTGTCTATCTATCTATCTGTCTCTGTGTGTGTACATATATATATATATATATATATATATAATCTATATATATATGTATATGTATGTATATAATGTAGCTTATTTGATTGATGATGTTTGTAGGTAGATACAGTACCTAACTTTGAGTACTACTACTTCAGCAAAACCCTGTAAACTCATAGAAATTACCCATTTGCTTGAAATTATCTTGTTTAAGTTACCTACACATGGGCCTCTGGTCTGCAGTGGAAAAGGCATTGGAGAGCAAACTAGAATGGAGGAAATAGACCCTTGCCAATTGCTGCATTCTTATTAAGGGCCTGAGTAGGATAGAGATGAGGAGTAGGGTGACATGCCCCAAGAAATGTCTGAAACCCTTTTGGAGGCTTAATTTATCCTCGACTTAATTTTGGGAGAATAATTGCTTATGTCATTGCTCTGTCAGATTCCGAGGGCCTCCTGAAAACCAAGGAAAAGAATCAGAAGCTGTTTTGTCGAGCGCAGCGGCACCAGGAGAAGAAAGAAAAAATCCAGAAGCATAACCGCAAGCTTGGAGACCTAGTGGAAAAGAAGCACGATGACTTAAGAAGTCATTATGAACACCTGGCAGAACTTCGGCGCTCTCATATTCTAGAACTCACCTCTGTCATTTTTCCCATTGAAGAAGTGAAAACTGGCATAAGGTAGAGCAAGCCTTCCTTCCTTTTCTGCTTTTGTTCATAGGATTTTAAATTTAGAGCTGGAATGGACCTTAGAGCTTATCTAGTCTGCTGCCCTGCACTTTACAGATGAGGAAGTTGAGACCCAGAGAGGTCAGGTGACTTGTCTATGGTCACACAGTAAGTGACAGTGCCAGGCATTGAACTCAGGGCTGGTGATTTCAAAGGCAGAACTCTTTCAGTTAGTGGTGGTTTTTAACTGAAGTTTTACTTCTCAGGCATTATTTATAATTGAAGTCACTCTTGATAAGTGGTGTTTCCAGATACTTTTCAACATAACTCTTGAATGTATAAATATTATAGATTATGCTGCGTATCATTTAACTTTCTCTTGATGACTTTGGAGGGGGGAGTCATTGTAATTAATATTAGTTATTATACTAAAAGATCTCTAAGGTTCCTTCCAACTTATCATGCCCTCTGGAAGCTCTGAGTTTTGTGGGGTCGAGCTCTCCCTTTAGCTGCATTCTTCTAGATAGCTTATAATTACCAGCCTCCCTCCCTCTGCTTATCTCTCTTCTTTTCCATACTCTGGTTTATTTCTGGGGTTCTGACTGTTCCAGAATTCTGAAGTCATTAGAAGTCTGTTGGATAAATGAGACTTACTTATTTAGAAGCCAAGGTAGGAATGTATTTAGAGTAATGCTGTAGTCCAGTTTAATGAGTTCAACTCTGGGTAACAGTTCTTCACTTTTAAGCATAAGTCACAAAAGATTTTATTTTATTTCATCTTGTATTATGTTTCCTAATTGTCCAATGCAGTTGTCTTTGCCCTTCTCTTCCTTTAAGAGCATTTTGCTGCCTTAAACAGTAAATCACGGTCATCTGATATGTTTCCTGTAATGTGCTAAACAAACGGTTGGCCCCACTGTTTCCAGATAACTTCTTGGGCTCATTTAAATTACCTTCGCCTAGGATTTACTTATGAATGGGGCAGAGAGGCAAGAATGACCTAACACAGTCAAGAAGGGACCAAGCCATAACACATACTTGTTTTGTTTTGGTATTTTATAGTATTTTATTTTTTCCAATTACATGTAAAGACAATTTTTAATATTCACTATTTTTT
This sequence comes from Vombatus ursinus, assembly GCF_900497805.2. Lineage (NCBI taxonomy): Eukaryota > Metazoa > Chordata > Mammalia > Diprotodontia > Vombatidae > Vombatus > Vombatus ursinus. The sequence goes on along the minus strand of NW_020954671.1, from coordinate 94,746 downwards.
AATTTTGACTTCCAAATTTTCTCCCTCTTCTGTCACTCCCTCACCCCCAGCCCTTAACAGTAAGCAATCTGATATATACCTAGCAGTTACATTGTGGGGTTAAAGAGAAGGTATACACATGTTCATGACTTTGGGGATTACTTCCAAATTACTTTCTGCAATAGTTGGACCAATTCACAGATCAACCAAAAGTGCACTACTGTAGACCCATCCTCCCGTAGTATTTTCAAAAATTGTCATTTTTCTTTTTTATCTTTGCTTCATGTCAGTTTTTTTTTTTTGAGGCATTTGGGGTTAAGTGACTTGCCCAGGGTCACACAGCTAGTAAGTGTCAAGTGTTTGGTCTGAGGCTGGATTTGAACTCAGGTCCTCCTGACTTCAGGGCCGGTGCTCTATCCACTGTGCTACCTAGCTGCCCCCCATGTCAGTTCTTTATCAGAAGAATTTGCCCCAAAGTCCTATTTCCTCCAGATGACAATTTTCCTTCTAATTCAATTGCATTTCTTTTCTTCAACAAACTTCATGTTTATATAATCAAAATTAATAATTTTTATCATCTGGGACCCTCTCTGTTCTTTGGTCAAATACTCTTCCCTTAACCATTGTCATGAGACAGAGCTCCTTCCCTGCTTCTTAATTTGTTTATACCTTTTAATTCTAGATCTTGTGTCCACATGGAGCTTATTGTGGTATATTGTTTGAGATATTGATCTAAACCTAATTTCTGCCAGTCTGCTTTCCATTTTTCCCAGTAAATTTTGTTAAATAATGAGTCTTTATCCCAAGAGCTGGTGCCCTTCCTTTTATCAAACATTATGGTGCTAATAATAATCTTTACTGGGCCCTGATTGTAGCAAAGCAATCCTTTGCTACACTTCCCTAATAGGAGGCAGCTAGGTGACTCAGCAGATAGACAGCTAGACCTGTAGTTGGGAAGACCTGAGTTCAAATTTGGCCTCAGACACTGGCTGTGTGACTCTGTGCAAGTCACTCAACCCCTGTTTGCCTAAATCCACTGGAGAAGGAAATGGTAAACCACCCCTGCCAAGAAAACTCCATGAACAATACTGGTGTGCTATGTCCACAGGGTCACAGCTGAACAACTGAACAGCAGTAGAGGATCCCATCTCTCACTTTTCACAAAAGCCATTCCAAAACTCTCATTCTTCCTCAAGCCTCCCACTACATCCCTTACCCCAACACTCTCAACAAAGGACACAGAGTCATACCTCACTGAAAAACTGAGGTCATTCAGCTGTCTCTTCGTCCCTACTGATCATCTCCTAGCTCTTCCTTAATCTGTCTCACCTGAAGAGGTAGCCCTACTGCTAAGGCAACCCCCTCTGCAAGCACTCCTGATCTTGTTCCATCGAATTCGTTCCAGAAGATTGTCCCCACTTATCATTCCCACTCTCCCTCCCTACTCGCTAATTCCCTACTGCCTACAGACACATCCATGTCTCCACAATCCTTAAAAAACCCTCACTTGATCTGACCATACATCAGTAGTTGCCATCCCATATTTCTCCTCCCTTACTTGGCGAAACCTGAGAAAACTGCCTGCAGTTGTTGCCTCCCCTTTTTCTCCTGTCACACTCTTCTGAGTCCCCTGCAGTCTGCATTCCAACCTCATCATTCAGTTGAAGCTGTTCTCTCCAAAATTACCAAGGATCTCTTAATCTCCAAATCTGATGAAGCGGCCTTTTCTTGATGTGCATCCTTTCTAACCTTTCTACAACTTCTGATACTGTAGTCAAACGTACAGCAAACATTTATTAAGTACCTGCTTAAGGTACCTGGCAAACATTTATTAAGTAACATGCCAGGCACAGGGCGAAGTGCTACAAAGAAAGGTAAAAGGCGGGCCCTGCTTTCAAAAAGCCCCCAGTCCAACATACAACCATGTGAAAACAACATCTGAACATGTGGAGCCTTTCTTTTTGTCATGGACCACTGGGCTATTTATATGCCTGGTGGTGGAATTTTACAATAAAATTCGAGATCTGGAAGGGTTCTCCTATCTTACTGCATTTGCTAATATTTCTAGAACTTTGTGAGAGGGAATGAGGGGCAAGATCGAACTTCCTTACTTTACTTCTGCATTCGTGGCAAACCACTAAGGTATCTTTGCCAAGAAAGCCCCAAATGGGGTCACAGGGTCAGACAAGTGAAACAACTAAACTAAACAAAAATTTCTACCAAAGGGTACTTCGCTATAAACTCTAGTCCAGATCTTTGAATGTTAAGACATGGGAAGTAACCTAAAGGTTTTGTTTAGAGATATCGTCAAAGCAGTAACCTGGTTCTGCATTTATTACTTGAGAATTTTCATCTGATTAGACTGCATATGTGCTGATTTTAGCAGTATACTTATCTTAAGTAGTGTTTTGGATTTTATTTTATTTTAAACTTGAATCTACCCCTTTTCCCTGCTGGTGGTTATGACCTCAGAAGGACAGGGTAACATGCTTTAGGATTTAAGAATTTGGTAGAACTTTAATACTTTGTGTGGGAATTCATGGAAGGAGATGGTCGAGGGCCATGGGTGCTCTAAGGTCAACTTAGTTCTATTCATTCTTGCAGGGATCTATATAACCTGGATGTTACCTTCAATCAGATATTACCCTGTCATAGTTTTCTTTGCCCAAATCTCACTTTACCTCCCCTCAATAGAGCCAATATGTACTTTCCTTTTCTGCCAATGCATACTTGATCATTAATGAATGCATTCTACCCAGAGGCATGGAAATCAAATCCCCCTTGCTGATAGCTAAAACTTCTCCCCAGCTTCTCATTTATTAGGCCTTGCCCAGTTTTCTCACTTTCCTTCCTTCTTTTTTTACTTTCATCTGTTTAGTGGGATATAAGCAAAGGAGTGATGGATTTAGATGAGTCAGAGTACTTGGGTTCAAAACTAAGCTCTGACACTACCTCTGTCACCTAGGTGGTTGAACCCACTAGACTTCTAAGGTCCCTTTTCCAACTGTAGATATAGGATTCTATGATCCAGTCATCCCTAGTTCCCATTCTGAGGTTCACCTTTTTTCTCTGTGATATCTTTTTGTATAACCTTAAGATTCAGCATCTTTGGAAACAACTGTGTTTCCTGTTGAAAATTCCTTCTATCAAGACTTTAACCCACTTCTTAAGCAGTCTTCCTCCTAATCCTAATAAGGGAATCTTTCATTATCCAAATTTTAATTTTGAACGTCTCCATAAATTTATACATTAAATTGCTGGCATAAGGTTGACATGGGCAGTTTAACATACAATTTAGGTTGTACTTCTTTCATGAATTTTAACATTTTTGATGCTTTTTTTTTTAATGGGAATTTATTTATTTATTTATTTGTTTTTTTGTTTTCAACATTTACTTCCACCAGATTTTGAGTTCCAGATTTTCACCCCATCTCGCCCCTCCCCCCCACCCCATGGCATGCATTCTAAATACCCCTTCCCCTAGTCTGCCTTCCCTTCTATCTCTTCCCCCCCTTCTCTTATCCCCTTTCCCTTCAGTTTTCCCATAGGGCAAGATGGATTTCTGTACCCCATTTCCTGTATTTCTTATTTCCCAGTTGCGTGTGAAAACATTTTTTTTAAAACATGTGTTTTTAAAACTTTGGGTTCCAAATTTTCTCCCTTCCTCCCTCCCCACCCACCTTCATTGATAAGGCAAGCAACTAAATATAGGTTATATTTGTGCAGTTATGCACAACACTTCCATAGTAGACATGCTGTGAAAAACTAACTCTACTTAATCCTATCCCACCCATTTATTCTATTCCTTTTGACCCTGTCCCTCAGAAGTACTTGCTTCTGATTACCACCTTTCCCAATCTGCTCTCCTCTCTGTCATCCCCCTACTCTCTTGTCCCCTTCCCCCACCTATTTTCCTGTAGGGTAAGACAGATTTCCACACCCAATTGAGTGTGTATGTTATTCCCTCCTTAAGTCAAATCCTATGAGAATAAGATTCACTCATTCCCTCTCACTGTCCCCTGTTTCCCCTCCAATGTAAGAGCCTTTCCTTTTCTGTTTTTTTTTTTGTGAGATAATATATCCCGTTCTACCTCTCCCTTTCTCCTTCTCCTAGTATAATCCTGTCTCACCCCTTTATTTTATTCT
>NW_020954671.1:59915-90611 GCF_900497805.2 Vombatus ursinus | reverse complement strand
GTTTTCAGAGATACCTCTAGGGACCTGAAAATTTTCAGTTCTTCCAAAGTGCTATGATAAGAGGGGAGGTGTTTCCTCTCTACCACCACAACAAACTTCACCACACCAGCGCTCCTCCTCACCCCAGGACTGCCCCTCAGAACTGTGACCCAGATCCAAGCACACGCAAAGCAAGAGATTCCTGCCTCAGCACTGGCAAAGAGATCCCTGCAATCCCCCTTTGATTAGCCACTTGATTCCTCCTCAGTCTGTGGGCTGGAAGCTCAGGAAACAGCCGTGGCCCTGAGGGCAGCTGAGACTTAGCTCCTTCTCTCACTGTAGTCACAGACTTTTCCCACTGACCTCCTAAGTTGTTTTTGGCATTCGTGGGTTGAGAAGTCTGGAAACCGCCACAGCTGCCTGCGATTCAGTCCTCTTAGGCCTGTTCCAGGTTTGCTGCGGCCTGCGTGCCCATGCTGTACTGTGCTCCTCTCCCCGTCCGGCACGATATACCTTTCTGATCAACCATTCAGGCAGTCTTTGGCTGGAAATTTGTTTCACTCTGCCTTTTCGTGGGTTCTGCGGCTTTAGAATTTGTTTAGAGCCATTTTTTATAGGTATTTGGAGGGGTTTGGGGGATAGCTCAAGCAAGTCACTGCTTTCCCTCTGCCATCTTGGCTCCACCCCTTAATTCAATGCTTTTTTTTTTTTTAAATAATAATCCTCAGCAGAAAAGGTTTATGTCCAAGTAGGAGCCTCCTGAGGGACACTACCTTAACATAAAAGCCACCCTCTAGGATACAAGTATAGGTAAATCTAATAGCTATCTGTTCAACTGACAGAATGTTTTTTCTCTCTTTGTACCTAAAATTTGATAGTGTATCCAGAAGTTGAGAAAGTAGTAAATAAAACACCCATGGAATGTGAAATAATTCTTTTAAGATTTGAAGATTGAAAAATGGGAATTAGTCTTAGTTTTTGGTAAATGTTTAAGTGTTCCAACATATGTCTTTTTAAAATATTTTGTCTTTTTCCAATTATATGTAAAAGCAATTTTTAATGTTGATTTTTTTTTACTGTTGAGTTCCAAATTCTCTTCCTCCCTCCCTGATACAGTAAGCAATTTGATATAAGTTATACATATGCAGTCATGCAAAACCTATTTCCATATTAGTCATCAAACATGTGCTTTTCCTAATTTTCAGAGATCCTGCAGATATTGCTTCAGAGAGTGACACTGCCATGACCTCCAGCACTGTGAGCAAGCTTGCAGAAGCCAGGAGGACTACTTACCTCTCTGGGAGATGGGTTTGTGATGACCACAATGGAGATACAAGCATTAGCATTGCAGGGCCATGGATTAGTCTCCCTAACAATGGAGACTATTCTGCTTACTACAACTGGGTAGAAGAGAAAAAAACAACACAGGGACCTGGTAAGAAAAAACATGTTTTCTCTTGGAAAACTTTAATAATTCTTAAAAGTTTCCAAACTTTTTAGTCTGAAGAAAATGTGTATTTCTGTTTTATTATGTAGCTTCTGCCCTGGTAAGGTAGCAAAATTATGAAGCAGGCCAAAATGGAGCTAAAATTATATTGAGGATGTCATTATTAATATTTTAATTAAAGTTTCTTTGGTAGGCAAAAAAACAATCTAGCCCTTTAGTAAAAAGAGCACTTGTGCTGTGCACAGTGGCTAGAGCACCAGGTATGGAGTCAGGAAAACCTGAGTTCATATCCAGCCTCAGACACTAGCTATGTGACACAGGGCAAGTCACTTCACATTGTTTGCCTCATTTTCCTCATCTGTAAAATGGGGATGATAATAGTACCTACCTCCCAGGGTTATTGCAAAGATCAGATGAGGTAATAATGGTAAAGTGTTTAGCACAGTCCCTGGCACATAGTAAACTCTATATAAATGTTAGCTATTAAAAAGGGATAAAAATGACCACTCTACACTTGAATTGATTTTAAGTTAGGTTGAATGAAATACGAAATGAAGATTAAAACAGCACTTGCCTCACAAGGTTGTTACGAATATCATGTGAAATATATAAAATGCTTTGCAAATCTTAAAAGAATTACTTTCTATGTGAAGCCTTTACTGGTTACCTCAGTGGCTGGTGCCATCCTTTTCTCAAACTAACTTTCTAACTTTGTATTCATTTGAATTTATCATCCCTATGCAGGATGTCCCAAAAGTCTTTGGTGCAGTTTTAAGCCCTTAGGGCTAATTCTGTATATGGCTACATGTGTCTTGTTGTTTCCCTATTAGACCATAATATGCTCCTTGAGAACAGGGATTGTTTCATTCATTGTATTTGTATCCCTCGGACCTATGTAGAACAGTGCCTGGAACATAGCTATACTTAATCAAAGAATCAGGCCCCTAAACTTTTACACCAGTCATTCAATAAGTATTTATTAACTGACAGTTAGTAATCAATCCCTGAGGGAGCATGAGTAGATAGAGACCTGACATCCACTTGAGGGTGACTTGGGTTCAGATGCTTTTGTTGTTCTGTAGTTTGTCATATCTGACTCCTCATGACCCCATTTGGGGTTTTCTTGGCAAAGACACTGGAGTGATTTGCCATTTCCTTTGCCAGCTCATTTTACAGATGAGGAAACTAAGGCAAACAAGGCTGAGTGAGTCATCCAAGGTCACCCACCTAGTACATGTCTGGGGCTAGATTTGAACTCATGAAGATGAGTCTTCCTGACTCCTGGCCCAGTACTATCTACCAAGCCACCTATTCTCTCTCTCTCTGTCTTTCCCTCTGTCTCTCTGTCTCTCTCTCTCTCTCTCACACACACACACCCACACCCACACACACCCACACCCACACACACCCACGAAATATTCTGTGACCTCTCAGTGTGCCTGGGCATCTTTTTAGGACTCTACATAACAGAGTAGCTACTGACCTGCACTGGTAGGAGGAGATCCCTAGCCCGGTAACCCTAGGTCTGGACCAAAGCAAGGCAGCCTGATCAATGGAACTATTTTCCCCAGTCATAAGATTGTTATGGGTGTAGGCTATGATGACAAGTTAGAAGTAAAGAATGCCAGATTTAATCAACTGTTTTTTTCCCCTCTTGTCATCTTCTTTATGCTTTAGATATGGAACATAATAACCCTGCCTACACCATCAGTGCTGCCCTGTGCTATGCAACTCAGCTGGTCAACATTTTGTCTCATATACTTGATGTAAATCTTCCCAAAAAATTATGTAACAGGCAAGTAATTTGAGTTTGGATGATGTCTGATACACTTATTTGTTATGGGTCACATACATTTCAATGTTGTAATCTATTGTAGTTATTCCATGCAAGTAAGATTATAAATTTTTATTTCATTCATCTTGAATGTGGTCTAAGAAATTGTGAGAGGGTGTTCTGGAATAATAAAACTGGTCATGCACAAGAATTAGCGTATACCTAATACACACAAAAGGTCTAAGGAGATAACAGATAGTTCTCTGCTTAAGAAAAAAAATAGTATGCCTACAATGGAAAAATAATATAATGAAAATACTATAAAGTTGAGACATGCTTTCATTCAGGGTGAGTAGTTTCTCAAAACTAGGAATTCAGAAATTTTAAAAATGTTCAAGGAACAGAAAATATAGTTCTAAGGAAAGGAGAAAAGGTATATGCAGTATTGAACTTTTGAGAATCTTGGTATGTTTCTGATTGAACCAAATAGTCATTTTGTTTTGAGAGAGGTGCTATGCCTATACTCATCCGCTCTATTTTACAGTGAGTTTTGTGGAGAGAATCTTAGCCGGCGGAAGTTTACTCGTGCAGTCAAGAAGTTGAATGCAAACATTCTTTACCTCTGCTTTTCTCAGGTACAGAAACTGCGTTTGTGGGGTGACCTCTGACGTTGGGGTGGCAGAGTTCGCAGATACTCATGTTTCTTCTTTGTATTGCTTTTTCTAGCACGTAAATTTAGACCTATTGCACCCACTACATACACTCAGGAATCTAATGTACCTGGTCAGCCCAGCTACTGAACACTTGGGCAGGTAAGAAATGACGCTCCTTTTCACTCATATACCAAAGTCAAAGTCTATCCCTGTTTGTATAATGACTTCTAGCTTCGGTTTTGGGAAGACTAGCTGAACTGAAATTTCTGCTACCCCACAATGCTTAAGGGTAACATTTGTGTGGGTCATTCACATTCAGGCCATGCAGTGTTCAAATTCAGCCCCCAATGAGTTCTTTTCATTTTGTCTACTGCTGCTATGATCACTTGCTTGGGTATTCCTCCCATGCAGCCTTGCCTTGACATTATGCAGAACATAACTCACTTAAAAATCTCTTCATTTCTGAAGGGGTGGAAACCATGAAAAAAAAGATGTAATTCTTTTTATTTTTCCCTTCTGAACATTTGGATGGACATGGAAATCTATAACATAGGGCAAAGATTGAAAAAGTTTTCATATTTGCAGAATCTAGGAAAGGTAACTAATAGTATTGGGTAAAAGAGCATCTAAGAAGATCTCACCAAATTAGAACAATGCAGTGAAATTCAGTAAGTCATACACTTGAGTTTTTAAAAAGTCAACCTTACTAGTATGATATAGGTTACGTGAACTTAGACAGTAATTCTTAAAAAGTTCTGGGTAGGATACCAAGTTCAGTATAACTCACCAATGTGACATGCAGCCAAAAAAGCCAATGTGGTGTTTGGGAGCCTGAAGAGAGGCATAGAATCCAGAACACTCTAATGTGGCTTCAATTTGAGGATGGACTCAGAACAGCCGTCTTTCATTCTCTGGACTTCACCACCATGCCTCAGCTGCCTTGTTCCTCTGTCACATGGTCCCTCTCTCTCACTGCTAAATTCTTCCTGGAACCTCAGTTTTAAGGAATGGCCCAGATCAGCCATCTTTCATTCTCCAGATTTCTCTGCTATACCCCTTCTCAGGTACCTGTCAGTGCCCTTAGCTCCATTTTATATATTGTCTTCCTATTAGAACATAAGTTCTTTGAGCACAGAGACTATTTTTGGTCTAGCATTTAATGAATGCTTATTGACTTCCTTGACTGTCTTGGTCAGATCACACTGGGTACTTAGTTGTCGTGCCACGTTTTAGGAAGGATGTTGTCAACTTAGGACATATTAGAGAATGGCAGGCAGGTGAGAAAGGGCATGGAAGCCATGCCATACAAGAATAGGTGGAAGGAACTAGAGAACCTTAAAGAAGGCAAGGGAAATAGATACCTTCAAGTATTTAAAAGGCTGTCATGTGGAAGAGAGGTTATTAGACTTACTCTGCTCAAGCTCAGGAAGTAGAACTTGAATAATGGGTAAAGGTTGCTAAGAGGTGGATTAAGGCTTGCAATAAAGAAAAAATTCTTAATAAATACAGCTATCTAAAATAGGATTAGCCTCTCTGAGGAAGTCTCTTCTCCCATCCCCCTCCATGATTACTAATACCAGTCAGAGATTAACCTTGCATTACAGTAGTCCAAGAAAAATAACTTCTAGTTCAGAAGTGACCTAAGTCATGGGTCGCAGAGAGAAAATGAGAATGTGGAACTAACCTCAGTCTTATAAGACATTTTTTCTTTGGAAGGTGCCGAGTCTCATGATATTTCAGTTTCCTCATCCATAAAGTAATGATATGACTCAAAAGAAATGTCATTAGATTTTAGTAAGTAATTTTATGTTTTTCCCATAAGAGTTGGAATGGCTAGCTTTTGGCCTTCGAGAACTGTAATAACCAACAAAATTGCCCAATATTTGATAATTTCTTTTCTTAGGACCTTTATGAGACACTTAAATGGAGTTATTAAAATGGCACCCCCCAGAATGACAATCTAAAAGTGGTAAGGCCACTCTGTAAGACTGTAAGGTACTGGCATTACCATTCTTTGTCAGTATAGGTATTCTTTCTTGCCTCCTCCTTTGAAAAAAAATGTTGTTGAGTAGAATGAGGTTTTTGTTTGTCACCTGTGTGGAATGTGGAATGTGCGAACCTCAGTTAAAAAACAGGGGAACAAATACAAGATGATAGAGTAAAAACTATGTTACATAATCACTTCTAATTTTCCACATCTCATAAGTAAAATTACATATAAAAGGTGTGCTGTTGCACGTTTTCCAGGAGCTGTGCTAAAGGGGCGTATATCCCTGTGTCCACAGGTCTGGGCCCTTTGAAGTCAGTGCTGATCTTGAAGATTCCATGGAATTTTTGGATCCTGCAGCTGCTGGAGAAACAGATGAAAGTGGAGACGAGCATATCAGTGATGAAGAAACTGACCTAGGAACAGACTGGGAAAATCTGCCGAGCCCCAGGTTTTGTGATATTCCTTCTCAGCCAGTCGAAGTGCTGCAGAGTCATAGCACACAGGTGTCCCAGCCAGCTGCTAGCAGTAGTGCTGGGGGAATGATTTCCTCTGCTGCAGCCTCAGTGACATCGTGGTTCAAGGCTTACACAGGACATCGCTAGCGAGCATCAAAGAGACAGTGATAGATTTGCATAGTGAAAATTTCTCTCCCACAATGTGTAGTTTTACCTATTCAGTTAAGTAGTGTCTGGAACAAAAAATAAATAAACTAATTTTTTAAAAGCAGAATTCAATTCAACAAACGTTTATTAAAGTTAAACATTTTTATTTACAAAGATTGACTGTGATGATAACATTTTGTAAATTAGGTAGATTCAGAATCCTCATGACCTACTTCACAACCTACATATCCTTGGGGAAGCATTGAAGATGATGAACTTTGCACAAGTGGCCAGTTGTTCCGTATTGAGGGATAAATTGGGGCACTTATCACAAGAGAAAAGAAATTTTGGAAACTTGGTTTTTGTTTTATTGACAATACTGAGGATAGTAGTTCTCAGAACTCTAGTTTTAAAAAGTAATAACAGAAAGTTCTGTTATCTTCTCATTAATATGTAGGGAAATGACTATATTCGCACATATTTTTAAGTCATTCTTTATTGGTGAAAACTCACAACTTAAACATTTTTAACATAATTGCTAGTTTTTGTGCCCACATATTTTGTACAAAGAGCCAGTGTGTTAATTTAGAGTATTGATTGCTTTTAGAGTTTGGTTATCATGGGTTACCTTTTTTTTTTTTTTAATTGAAATGAGTTCATTTGTGCTGCTTTTTCAGATTATCTGAAATTTTATGTAACAGCACTTGGTTGTCATCTTTCTTTTACTACCCACACACCAAAGAAACACTGGATTTATTTTCTTTAGGACCCATAGCCACAGACAGAAGAGATAGTAGACACTTGCAATAATGTTCTAGATTTTTAAAAATCTATTTTCTTTTATACATAGTTGTTTAAGCTCAATTGGCTAGCTACGAATTCAATTCCTGCTGGCCTCGCTACTGTGTGTTTTGAAACCCAAGTTCGTTTTCTGTTAGTAGTGGGTCTGCCTAATTTGTGCACTAGCTAAAAGGCCCCTTAATTAGGTGGTCACTCTGGTGGTTTCTTCCACTGCAAGATTCATTTTTCAGTGATATAATTCGATGGCAAGTGCTCCCAAGGAGAGCCATCCCACTTGTCAGTTTCTTAGAAATCTTTATTGCTTTGAAGATGCTATCTTTGCTCAGTGAGACTTCAGAAATTCAAAGTTTGTCCTTCAGAACACTGAGACTTTTTTTTCTCCATCATGGAGAAAGCAAATAAAAAATATTCTCTGAACAAGAGATTTTTTTTTTTCCAGTGAGATTTGTCTTGTCATTCTCTCCATGACAATCTGTCAAGGAGACTGGTGAGGAAAAGCCTTTATTCACAAATGTGTATGTAGTTTTAAGATTTTTAATACACAAGGAAAAAAAAATTCCCATGGAAATACCTGACATCATTGTCTTTTTTGTTTTTCTGGTGTGGTTAGGCCAAGATGCCTCAGAGAATTAATTCTGAGGCTTGCTCTTCCCATTTCCGTTCTTTCGGGGGGTAAGGGGGGGGATATATATATATATATATATAGTGGTACTTCGCCTCCAAACAAGAGGATGAGATGCATGATTGTTTTCCTAATGTCAATGTAATTACCACTTGGTAGAAAAACCCAGGGTGTGCTATAATTCACTTCTGTCTAGGAGATCAGTCTCAGTGACCTTTGGAGACTGTTCATGCTAGGGAGCTCTGGGTGTTTTTATATAGCGGGTTTATCCACCTTTGGTTTATGTCAGAACTTCATGATTTTGGGTCTACTTTTTTTTTTTTCATAGAAAATGACAATGGTAGACTTAAAAACAAAACAAAAAAACCAAAGACATTTAAATCTTGTTAGATGGGAGTCAAAAAGCTTTCAGACAAAAGGGACGGCTAGTTAGGACCAGAGTGGAGGATCAGCTAATTGGTGGAGTTTGGAAAGGAAGTTGACTCTAGTTGAATACATTGTTTAACCAATAGTCAGTAATCATGGTACTCTCAATTGAGTCTATAATGAGGCCATGAATGAGATAAGGAAACTGATTTATATTATATCCTTACTCAGAGCAATCAGCAAAACTTTAAAAACAGAGGGGTTTTTGTTATTACTGTTAACTAGAAGCACTTTATGTAGTTATAGATGATCCTTTGGTGTTCACTGAACACTTGCTTGTTAGGCTCTCACTTCGGAGATTTTTTTTTTCTCATTATTTTGCATTGACCCATCACATAAGCATTCTCTTACATACACATTTTAACCACTGGGGTTTTTTTCCCACCCTTCTTTCTGCTTCTTTAAATCTTGTCTTATGAGGTGCAAAAAAAAAAAATTTGTAAACAGTTTATTAAAAATCGAAGCTGGTATTTTTTAAAATGAAAAGCCATAGAACTTGGTATGTGTCATGTTTTCCATTTTAAAATCATTTATTGAAACAATGTAGTAAAATCCACAGACACCAAAAAGGTTGTTTGAAATGGGCTGTGTTTGAGAAATTTTTTTGTAATAGAATATATAATTTTTAAAATGTTTTGCACATGTGTAAGTTAACAGGGAATAAAAATGGAGTGTCAATATCGAGTGTGATTGACTGGTTCATTTTGGGTGATTATGAGAAAAGAACACTAAATTACTTTTTTGCTGAAAAACTCAAATAAGTCTGAAAGCTCTTTGCAATGTAATAATATAGAAATTACCATTTACTTTGCAACTTCCAAACTAATTACAACTAAGCACAAATGTTTTCTAAACTTATATTGTATTACTGCAATAAATCTAAATAGCATTCTACCTAGGTATTTGTCCTTTTTCAAGTCCTGACTAATTTTTTTTTCTATTGAGATATTATGGGCAGTAAGGATTAGAATGAAACTTGATAAACTCTACAGTAATTTAAGAGTTAACTGTACATAATGATCTAGCTAAGAAAAGGACAGAGCTCCAAAGCACTTTATGAGAAGGCATTGTCAGAACAATTGTGGAAGACGTAAGCTATGGAAGGTGCATGGGCCTTGAGACCTGGGCAGTTCCACATGTGCACAATTAGGAAGGGCTGGGGAGGGGTAGCTAAAAATATGTCCTTCCTGTTAAGTCTTCCTGAAACCAAACAGAAGAAACTCTTCCTGGGTTTGATGCTGATTCACACACACAGTTTGTGGGAGGTTGGAGGCCCAATCCTAGTAAGGGCATGATGACAAAGGTGATGTTTACTAGGGACAAACCTATTACCCTGAGATGGGAGAAGTGGGCTAACTTACTAGTCAAAGGCAGCCAGAGAACCACACAAAATATAGGCAGATGTTGCAATTAACCCAAGCAGCCATTGGGCAGAATTAGCTGTTAGTAGGATCCTGGCCCTTCGTGTCCAGATTGGCAGTGGACCCATTACTCAGCTTCTTGTCATTCCTGTTAGGGCAGGCAGGACCTGGTTGTTCAGTTCAGCAGAGCATTATGATGTCTGATGAATGTCTACATGCCTTACAATTCGACACACAAGGAGGCGTGGGTAAAGTTCCTCCATTGTTCCTGATTCCAAAGGGGAATACTTTTTTTTTTAGGCAGTTGGGGTTAAGTGACTTGCCCAGGGTCACACAGCTAGTAAGTGTGAAGTGTTTGGTCTGAGGCTGGATTTGAACTCATGTCCTCCCGATTCCAGGGCTGGTGCTTTATCCCGCTGTGCCACCTAGCTGCCTCGGAATACTCTTAATTATGCAGGTCCTCATCCCTAGTTCACTGCCCAGGAATCAATATAGATGAAGATCTTATCTACTAGATCTCTCAGGGCTATCATGCCAGTAATGTGGCTTACAGCTCAACCAACTAGTCAGTCTTGCCAAGACCTCAATCCCTTAAGGTAGCCTTTGCTGCTAGACTGATGGATGCAAGGTCAGATTGCATGTGCCTCCCTCACATCAGGCCCGACCTACTAATGAACCAGAGAAAACACTACCCTTCTAAGTTAGGTCCTGTTAGGCAGGGCCCTTCTGGTCTAACAGAGGAGGCAGAACATCAGGGCTGGGACTGGAAGCTGTAATTTCTAGCAAAGTCCTATCTATTCATAAACACTGCCAGCAGTGCTCTGTGGCCTAGGTAGGGCATGTTATTGCTGGTGCCTATCACTGATGCTGCTTGTGCTGCGGAGCTTGAGTAGTTATGTCTGGGAGTCATCTCATTTCTTCCCTTCTACTGTATACCCAAGAACTTGGTTAATCAAGGTTGGACCCTAGATTTTCTTAGGTATCTCCCATCTCTTGACCCTCACTTAAGGGAAGGATGGTGGAGGTAAAATGGACTCCATTCTCAGGTGAAAGTGAACTGTTCTGCCTGGCTCAGCTATAGAAACAGACAAAAATCATTAACAATCACACCACCACCAAAGACTGGTGACTTGGTCCACCACGTTGATAGATGCAGTGATCAGCAAGACAACTTTGTTACATGGGACTGCTGTAAGAGGAACTGGTGTCATAAAATACCTTGGCCTCTCATTTCCATAATTAGGAAATATATAACTCACCCTTCCTGCCTGGGGCCTGGTATTGTTTGGTATCAACTACACGGGTTATCATGGGCAACTCCAAGGGTCTCCATTTTGCCCTAGCCCTAAGAACTAGTATAGAGATTGCTCTAAGAGCTGGCATAGGTAATGACTCCTGAAGAGCTCTTCCCTCAGTTATCTGCCCCCCCAAACATCACATGAAAACTGGTTTGCTGACTTTCAGTTAAAATGGCAATATGAAAGTTGGGAGAGGAGCCTCATTCTCCCACATATAATCCAGTTAACCTCTAAAATGAGCACTGGATTGAATAACGATCAAAAAATCCAAAGAAAAGCACCAGAAAGTGTCTTCAGCTAGGCCAAGACTACAACTTCACAAGAAGACAGTGAGGAAACTGGGGGCATTAGATGGATCCTGACAACAACGGAGGAAGGAGGAAGAAAGGATTTATTAAGTACTTAATATATGCCAGGCACTGTGCTAAACACTTAACAAATATTATTTAATACAACTAAATAGGTGCTATTATGATATACACACACACACATATATATGTATGTATGTATACACACACACACACACACATAAATAAATAATGCAGCAATCTACTAAGAAGTTAGGTGCTATTGTGAGGAAACAAACTGAGGTTAAGTGACTTGCCCAGGGTTGCACAGATGGTAAATGTCTGAGACTGAATTTGAGCTTGGGTCTTTTTGACTCCAGGTCCAGTCTTTACCCACTGTGCCACCTAGCTCCCTATAAGAAAACAGAAGCCAGAGATCAAAGCATACTATTTGCTCTCTTTTTTTGTTTGTTTGTTTCTTCTTTCTCATGGTTCCTCCCATTGGTTCTAATTAATCATGTTTAATGTGACATGATTAATGTGAAGATATGTTTAATATGAATGTATAAGTAGAGCCTGTATCAGATTGCACACCATCATGGAGTGGGGGGAGGGGAGGAGGGGGGAGAAAATATGGAACTCAAAATCTTATAGAAGTGAATGTTGAAAACTAAAAGTAAATTATTATTTTAAAAAAAAAGAAAAGAAAAACCAGACAGCACTATGATTCTAGGGGCACCAGAAGCTTATACACTTCTTGCTCCAGTGGAGTGGAAATTCTGGGAGACTTTAAACCTGAAAGCACACCTGAGACTAGTCCCCTGGGTAGGGGTGGAAGTCAAGAAATTGAGTTCAGGATTAAACAGTGCCCTGTGTCAAGAGACACATGACCTGAGCCTCCGGAAAACAAACAAACAAACAAATAAAAAAAGAGATACTTTAGACACATGGGCTACAGGAACATCTCAAAACAAAGATCAAAAAAATGAAATAAGAGCTCTTGAGGGAAAAAATGGGAAGGAGAATAGCTTCAAACAAAAGGGGCAAAGCTTTACTCAAGCAGTGGAGTCTAAAAATCAGAATGAAGATGAACAGAACTCAGTGACTCCAGCAGAAAGAAATAATAGATTGGGGGGGGGCAAGATGGTGGAGTAGCAGGAAAGGATGCAGGGAACTCCAAACAGATTGAGAAAATGCAACCTACCAAATCTTAATAGAGAAAAACAAAACAAAACAAAACCATACCCAAATCCAGAGCTTCTGGGTCAGCTAGAAACCAAGTTCAGTTACTAAAGAACCACAGTTAGGATCATATATTACTTGCCAGCAACTACTATAAAGGAGAGAAAACTTTTTAATCCTTTCATATTCCATAAGGCCAAAAAGAAAGTTTTATAACCAAGAGTAACGTACCCTGAAAGGCTGAGTATAATCCTTCAAGGAAAAATAAATGGACTTTTAATGGAACGTTTAATGAAAAGACCAGATTTCAAAAGAAACTTGAAAATGCAAATATAGGAGGATAAGTATCTGAGAAATTTAAAAGAGGCCAAATTGTAATGAAGTGTTTACATTCAAATAGGGGAGAAGATGTCAGTGTCCCTTTAGAATCCTGTTATCTTCAGGAGTCACCCAGAAAGTTAAATGAGACAAACACAGGGTTTGGGGGTGGCTTTATTTTGTCTTAATGCTCTTAAGAATAAAGCAAAGGAGATGAAAAGGAATATACTAGAAGAAAAAAATGAAGCAGAAGGGGGACAAACTTACTATTTCTCATAATTAGGGTGCATGCGGATTGTATACCATATGGAAGAAAGGGCAAAGGGAATCAGCATCACAAGAATCTCACTTATCTGAACTGGACAAAGGAGGGTTGAACATACAGAATTTGGTATAAAAAATACATTAAATTCAACAGTGTTTCATGTGAACACAGGAAGAGGGGAATTCAAGAGAGAGGGCAGAATAATGGGGAGAAAATTTAAAACCAAAGTAAAGTTCAACTTCAAAGGAAACACAAGGAAAGGAAATTTTCTGGGGCAGCAAATGCATATACCTCTGGCTCTTCCTTGTTCATGTCTAGAAAGACATGCAGTCCAGGTCTTGAAGGTCCAGATAACTTGCAGCATTAATCAGGAGCAGCCTTGAAAGCACTGTCATATGAGAGATACGTGAGTACAACATCCTTTATATGACCTGAGACACACAGATGTTAATAGCTCAAGAGTTAATTCTAAATGGAAATTAGATGGTAAAAAAGGAACACCCTTTTATGATCCTTTATGTTCTCCACTGTCAAGAGTTCAGTCATTTTTTCAAAGAACTCTCACCTTATAGTCAATGACTGCTTTTGAACTCAAGAACTAACCAGCCAATTTTTATTTAACACCTTTAAGATTCCCTTTGCACTTTCAAAACTCTCCCAATACATTCCAAGTAAAAACCAGAGCAGCCCTTGCTGGGTATTTAATGTGGTGGAAAAAATAATCTGTAAGGAAGGGAAAAAAGCCAATTTAATAAGAGATTTAGTTGCTTTTTCAGGCATTTAGCAAATTTTTAAAACACCACTACGGCTAGAAACAAGGGGAAAGACAGCAGAAATTTCATCCTACCTTCATAATTGAAGGAAAAGCTAAAATTTGTTCAAGGATACTGAAAATAAAGATAGCATTTTCCCCATAAAAATTCATAGGGAGAAGATTCTGGGAAGATGGCAGAGTAGGTCTGAAAAATCCAAGCTCTCCAGATTTCCCCCACAAACAAGATAATAAGAGCACCTCTGGTGAACATACAGCAGTAAAAAATAATAACAGTAGGGGCAGAACAGAGGTCCTTCTGGAACAATCAGAGAAGATCTGAAGAAAAATGCCAGAACAAGGTTTGGTCCCTGTGAAGAGTAAACACTTCCAGCATAGGACCACTTAAACAACAAGTGGCAAGCCCTGGGGTTAGCTGGGTTGGGAGGCTGCCTTGGCCCCAGCCACAGGAACAGTGAGGTGAGTTCGGCATCTGGGCTGGGAAGATAAAGGGATTGTCGGCTGACAAGGAATGCCAGACCCAGTTGCAGTGCAGAGATGCTTGGCCAGGGCTAAGAAGGAACCAGTGAGTGCAGAAGCAGTGGGGCAGGATGCTGCTGGCTGTAGGCACTTACAAGAGGCTGGAGGTCTTGGTTTCAGTTCCAGGCCAGAGGGGAGAACTGAAGGAGAATCTGAGGTCAGAGGTACCATCCCCCATAATCCAGGGCTAGAGGTGACTACAAAAACTAAGCTGCTAATAATAATAATAATAATAATAATAATAATAATAAATGAACAGGCAAAGGAGAAAGAATCCAACCAAAGAGAATTACTATGGGAATACAGAAGACTGGGCAGCTGGGTGGCGCAGTGGATAGAGAACCGGCTCTGAAGTCAGGAGGACCCGAGTTCAAATGCGACCTCAGACCAAACACTTGATACTTAGTAGCTGTGTGACTCTGGGAAAGTCGCTTCACCCCAATTGCCTAAAGAGGGGGAAAAAAAAAAGGAATAGAAAAGACTAGGTTCATCTTCAGATGAGGAAACTGAAGCAAAGAAACCCTCTTCTGCACCAAAGAGTAACATCAAATGGTCACCTGACCAAAAAGAATTTATAGAAAAACTTTAAAAAAGACTTTAAAAACCAAAGGAAAAACTAAAACAAAACAAAACAAAACAAACAAAAACAATCCACGAAAAACAGAAGATTATGAAAAGTCAACCAATTAGGAAAGAAAATCCAGAATCTTAAGGAAGAAAATGATACCTTGAAAATCAGAATTGAGCAAGGGGAAGCTAGCAAAGTTATAAGAGATCAAGAAATAATAAAACAAAATATAAAGAATGAAAAAATAGAAGAGATTGTGAAACATGTCATAAGAAAAACAACTGATCTGGAGAACAGATCAAGAAGAGAAAACATAAGAATAATTGGACTACCTGAAAGCTAGGATCAAAAAAAGAATCTTGATATGATAATATAAAAAATAAAGATACTGAGAGCTGTACCTTTCTTTGCTTCCTTTTAAGTTTTCTTTTGCTCTCTGCTGTGCACTTTTTTCCTTGTTCTTTTTTCCTCCTTCTCCCCCCCCCAACCAGGCTACGATTAAACTCAGACATATAGATATAGATATACATATATATACACATACACATATGTACAATAATATTGTCCTGAAGCATTATAACAAGAAGGGAAAGTAGAATAGAAAAAATCCATTGATTACCACCTGAAAGAGATCTTATGAGGAAAATCCACAGGAAAATTATAGTCAAATTCCAAGACCCCCAGCTCAAGGATAGAATATTATAAACAAGAAAAAAAATTTAAATATGGCAGTACCATAATTAGAATCACACAAGACCCTAGCAGTGGTGACATTAAAAGACTGCAGGTCTTGGAACACTACATATCAAAGAGCAAAAGAACTGGGCTTCCGACCAAAAATATCATACCCAGCAAAGCTAAGCATAATTCTAAATGAAGAAAAAAAAAAGACATTTATTGAACTGTCAGACTTTCAGGATTTTGTTAAAAAAACAAACAAACCTGCACCTAATGTAAGATTTGATATTCAAGAGCCAAGAGAAAAATAAGGTACATGCCAAAGACTAATTACAAGGGACTCAATAAGGAAAGGACAGACTGTTTACCTTTTATGTATGTATAAAATGTATGTCTAAGATTGTTATTAGTAACTAGGTAGCTCATAAGAAAAACTGGGGTAGACCTGAGTATGACATGATTTAAAAAAGTAAAACCATTTAGGAACAGCTAAAAAGAGTAATTATACAAATGAGGTGAGGTGCGAGAGGGAGAACCAACACAGAGGAATTAGATGGGAGACGAGGGCTGGTAGTTTTGGAAACCTCCTTTCATCAGAAATGGGTTCACGAGGAACAATACATATATATATGGAAAAGTATAAAAGTCTTCTAAATTCAGAAAGAAATAAAATGCTAAGGGAATAGGGAGAGGAGAGAGAATAAGGGAGGAATCTTCAAAGGAAAGGGTGACGGAATAGGTTAAAGGGGAGTATAGAAGGGTGTTTAGATTTATGGGAATGGAGCGAGAAGGGAAGGTTAAGTAATATAGGAGTCCAAGGTAGTTAGTAGAAGTAAAGTAGAGGAGTCTCAAGGAATAGGAAATAAGAGATATGCACGAACATAAAATAAAGATCAGGAGTAGAAGTTAAGGAAAAAGAAGCAGGGATGATAATCATGATCTTTGACAAAGTTAAGGCTAAAACAGATTTAATCAAATGAGAAAAATAGGGAAACTACACTATGTGTCAGCCATTATTTATCAATGTTGTTTTGGACTATTTTAAACAACTAGATAGTATAAGGTGGGAGTATTACTGTGGTGTAGCAAAGACAAGTTAGTGGACTTGGAAAAATATGGAAAGATTTGGACTTATGAAGGAAGAGGTTATCTACCCTCAGAGAAACAGAAGATAATTAAGTATAGTATGGTCTTCCATAGATGCATATGAATGTATGTGTCTTTATATGACTACGGTTATCAATATCTAAGTAAATGTATGTACAAGTCTATGTATGGACAGGTGTATGTGTGCTTATGTGTATATCTTTATGTGTATAGATGTATGTGTATACATGCACATATATGTATATCTATATGTATTTCTGTGCATGTGTATATACATGTATATCTATAAATAACTATATCTGCATTTAATTGTAGCCTGGGAGGGGGAAGAAGGGAGAAAAAAGAACAAAGTAAAAAGTGCACAGCAGAGAGCAAAAGAAAACTTAAAAGAAGCAAAGAATGGCACTTAACATAACACATAGTATTTATTATATAGGCTTTCTTCATATCCTTTGACCATTTATCAATTGGGGAATGACTTGTATTCTTATAGATGTTACTTAATTCTCTATATATTTTAGAAATGAGGCCCTTATCAGAGAGTCTGGCTGTAAAAATTCTTTCCCAATTTTCTACTTTCCTTCTAATCTTAGTTGCATTGGCTTTGTTTGTGCAAAAACTTTTCAATTTAACGTAATCAGTTATCCATTTTGCTTTTCGTAATGTTCTCTATCTCCTGTTTGGTCTTGAATTCTTCTGTTCTCCATAGAGCTGATAGGTAAACTATTCCTTGTTCTCCCAGTTTGCTTATAGTATCAGCCTTTATATCTAAATCATAAACCCATTTTGACTTTATTTTGGTATATGGTGTAAGATCTTGGTCTATGCCTAGTTTCTGCCATACTTTTTTCCAGTTTTCCCAGTAATTTTTTTCAAAGAGTGGGTTCTATATATAGGCTTTCTTGAAATGAGAATTTATTGCTGTATAATTTAAATCCTCTCTCACATTCTGCTTGCACATGGCAATGCTTTTTTTTCTTATTTTGTATTATCTTAGTTTATTTTTTTTCTTATTTTGCATTTAAGTTTAAAATAAAAAAATTTTACAAATAAAAAAAAATTCATTGGCCCCATGGATCCCTGCTCTAAACTAACAGCAAGTTGCCCATCCAGGGCTGGTTTATAAAGTTCCTAGAGGGCTTTTCTTGGTTTAATAGCACCAGAATTTTAACAAGGATTGTGGGGAAGTCTTATTTTTCTCTAGGAGGAGTCCAGATATGTATCTGGTGTGTTGTACTGATAGCAAAAGGATCTAATGGGTTTTTATTTTAAAAATTTTTTAATAAGTTTCTTTAAACTTCAATACAAAATGAGAAAAGAAAAAAAAAACCATTGCTATGCACACAGCAGACCATAAGAGGATTCAGTATAAAACAATAAATGTCCATTTCAAGAAAACCTATATAATAAATAATACACATTGTTTTTGAAAATGCCCAGCTTTTCTTTGCTGTTGATTTTCTTTTGTTCTCTGCTGTGCACTTTTTTCCCCTCTCTCCTCCTCAACCCTAAAGAAGGCTAAAATTAAGCATGGCTACATAGACACACATATATCTATAAACATACACATATGTATACATATATACTCATACACATATATGTAAGACTGTACTATGCATATTTTCACCTGTCATCTGTTTCTCTGAAGGTGGATAGTATCTTCCTTCATAAGTCCAAGTCTTTCCATGTTTTTCTAAACCAACCAGCTCATCATTTCCTACACCACAGCAATATTCTAACTCAATCACATCCTATCTGAGATTGTCTATGAACGTTTTTTCCCAATTTTCTGCATTCCTTCTATTCTTGGCTACATAGGTTTTATTTATGCAAGAAAATTTTAATTTAAAATAATTCAAATTATCCTTTTTATACTTCAACAATCTCCCTTATAATATAGTTTAAAGTCTGATACTGCTGAATCTACTTCCTTCATCTTTTTTTCCTGGTTTATTTGAAGTTTCTGACCTTTTTTTCTTCCAAAGTAATTTTATTATTTTTTCTAAATCAGTAAAATTTTTTAGTAATTTAATTGGGATAACATTGAATAGGTTAGTTAGGCAAAATTATTTTGGCTTTACCTATTCATGAACAATAACTATTGCTTCAATTATTTAGATCTCAGTTTATTTGTATAAAAAGTGTTTTATGTTTATATTCACATAGTTCCTCTGTCTGTTTTGCTAAGTATACACTCAGGTATTTTATACTGTCTAGGTATTTTAAATGGTCTAAAACAATATTGAATAATATTGCTGACACATAGTGCAGTTTCTCTATTTTTCACTTTTCTTTAACTGAAATCATGATTACCATCTCTGCTTATTTTACATAATAAATTCTACTCCTGCCCTTTATTTTTATCTTTGTGTGTATCTCTCATTTCTATGTTTCCTGAAAGCAACATATTGTTGAATTCAAAATTTTAATCTATTTTCCACTTATTTTATGGATAAATTCATCCCATTCACATTCTACAGTTACTTATGTATTTTCCTCCTTCCTATTTTTCCTCACTATCCTTCTCACCCTATTTGCCCTATCTCTCCTCACTCCTCTGCTTTACTTCTACCCACTACATTGCCCTCCTATTCCTTAACCTACCCACCCCTCCAAGTATCTCCCTTAGACTCCCCCACCCCCCCTCTCTCCTTGCCCTCTTCTTTCTGAATTTAGACTTTTGGGTCCTTCTAGATATGTGTTGTTCCCTCTTCAACCCATTCCCAATGACAGTAAGGTTTCCAGCACTACCTGCCCTCCCCCTTCTAGCTTCTTTTGTTATCAATTTTTCCTTTTGTCTCCTTTGTATGATTACTCTTTTCTATCTCTCCCTACAGTTTTTAGAAGCACCCCACCATACTCAGCTCAGCCCAAGCCTTTCTTTCAAACTATCTAAATAATGATAGTAAGAGTACTGTTAATATTTTCACATAAAGGAAGTAAACAATTTGGCCTTACTGAATCCCTTATAGTTGGTCTTTAATTTTTTTTACCTTTATTTCTCCAGGATGTTCGTATGTTGAATTTTCACTTAAGTTCTGGGGGTTTTGTCATTAAAACCTGAAAGGCATACAATTCATTAAACATATATTTTTTCATTCAGGATTATACTTAACTTTCAGGGATGTTACCCTTGATCATAACCCCAGCTTTTTTGCTCTATGAAATATTATATTTCAAGATCTACAGTCCTTCAATGTAGTAAGTTAGGTCTTACGTAATCCTCATTGTAGCTCCATATTTAAATTATTTTTTTTCCTTGTTGCTTGCAATGTTTTGTCCTTAACCTGGGAGCTTTGAAACTTGGCTAAGTTTTCCTATAAGTTTCTATAAGTTCCTAGGATCTCCTTCAGATGGTGATTGGTGGATTTTTTTCTATCTCTGCTTTGCCTCCTTGTTTTAGACCTTCAAGGCAATTTTCCTTGGTAATTTCTTGTAATAATATTGTAGCAAAATCCTTTTTTTTGTAATTTTCAGGTATTCCAACTATTCTTATATTATTTCTGCTCAACCTGTTCTCCACATCGGTTGTTTTTCTGATATGTTTCACTTTCTTTTCTATTTTTTCATTATTTTGATTTTATGATTTCTTGGTGTCTCAGAACGTTATTAGCTTCCCCTTGCCCAATTCTAGTTTTTGAGCAATTTTTTCTTCCTTGTTTTTGATTTTCTATTTCAAGACAGTTGACTTTCTTTTCATGTTTTTCTAAGATTGCTTTTTTTTCTATTTTTTTTCCCTCTCTCTTCTTTGATCTTTAAAGTCCTTTTAAAGTTTTTCCAAGAACTCTTTTTGTCCTTGGGCCCATTTGACATTTCTCATTAAAAAAAGAGTGGCTTTTTTTAAAGCTCCATTATCTTCCTCTGAATATGAACCCAGATTTTTCTCTATCCCCATAGTAACTATGTACAGTTGAGTTCTTTCTCCTTTGCTTACTCATTTTTGTTTTATTTTGTTTTTAGCAGCTATTAGTGTAATCAAGTTGTAGTCCCAAGGTATGAGGAATCAGGTCCCCAAGTATCAGGTCTTTCTTAGTTATTTTCTGAGGTCTGTCTTTAGGCCCAACCTTGGGCTCTGCCCTCCACCCCTAAGCCGCCCAGCCACACTGTTCCACCAATGATCTTGCTCCCTGCGGTTCCTCAGCTGGCTACAAACTACAGCTGTCCTTTCTGCCCTGGAACTGAAACCAGGTACTCCGCTCTCTTGCAAGTGCCCACCACTGACAGGGTCCCCACCCTCACTACTGCACTCACCAGGTGTGTGCGAGCTCCTTCTCCCCGGTGCCACACCCCAGGATGCATCTGGTCAGCACAGCTGTGCTTGGTGTCCCCCAACAGCGGAAGATCCTTCAAGCTTCTCCTACTCAGCCATCAGACTCCCACACTGTCTACAAAATATGTTTCTAAGGCTGAGGCTGCCTCTTAACCAGCTGCCCCCAGAGCATATTGGTGGATTCTGCAAGAGTCAGCCTGGGGTCTTCTCATATTATTTTAGGGGGACAATAGGTTTACCCAATGTATATTTCTGCTGCTGTGAGGCATGTGTGCTCTTGATTCATTCAAGACAACAGTAATAACTGACATAGCACTCCATGACAGAGTGTCTTTTTACTTGTTCTCATTTGTGATCTGAAACAGTTTTCCATTTCTTTATCGCAACAGCTCTGTGTAGCAGAAAAGGGAGTAAGGAGTATCCCCATTTTATAAACGAAGTAATGACTTGACCAAGATAACAAAGACAGTAGGGTATGTAGTCAAGGCAGGATATGAACACATGCCTTCTAATTTAAGAACCAGGACTCCTTCCATCACACCAGAGTAATCCCTATAGTATTGAGCCTTAAATCTTCCATATATTTCATGTGCTCCACTGCCTATTTCTTCTGCTTTGATTATACCATTCTGATCTCATCCGTAACTCTGCCTCAAAAGCATGTCTGCCTCCAGCATAAGTAAGGAGTATGTATTTGGATGTCAAGTGAAGGACTGACAGGATTTAAAAGGTTAAAAATAACATTAATTTTTTTTCAATTTAATTTTTTAAAACATATATACTTTCTTTTCTCCATGAAGCCTTGACAACCACAGTCCCTCAATGATCTTCCCATTCTATGAGCTGCTGCATTTGTAGTCAGTACTATATACAATGATTCATGTGTCATTAATACCCTCAGTAAGATTTAAGCTCCTTAAGGGCAGGGACAGTTGTCTATATTCCTCAGGGTCCTCCTCACCCCTGAATAGTAAGTACCAGGCACTATAAAAGGTGCACTGACTGGGTTAAAATTAAAAAAATAGAGAGTTCCATCTCTTCCAACTACTTACAAACCTTTACAAGGTCCAATTTCACCTATAAAAAGGGGATACTACCTTCAAAACAATTCTATTAGATGGCCTGTAAATAAAGATCTGTATACCTTAAAACACTATCATGTAATTATTAAGTACATGTGGACTGAAAAATTTGTATTATACAGGTTTTAGAAATAACCTATACCATGGCTGCAAATAAATATGTTTCTTTGACAAACTATTCAGCTGCAGCAAGGGAGACAGCCTGGGTACAGTAGAATTGGTCTTGGATTTGGACCTGGGTTCAAATCCCAGCTCTGCCATTTATAAGGTGTATGGTTTCAGAAAAGTCACTTAATCTTTTCTGGCCTGTTTCTTCATCTACAAAATGAAGAAATTAGTTGACTCCAAAGATCCCTTTTTAGCTCTATATCTATGACCAACAACTCATCAAATTAAGTTTTAAAGGGTAACAAACCTACTCCCTCTCCCTACTCTTGCTTCTGAATTTAGTATCTTTCCCAACCAAAACAGGCATATAACGTTTCAGCAGAAAACATTCACATGACTGTAAACATTCACATGATTTTATTAGTAACTTTATTTTTCACTTTCATATCAACAACCATGCACGTTCATGCCTATACACAGTAGAGAAAAAAATGAGAGGCACAATGCAAGTTTATAAAGAGGAAAGTACTCATAAGTGTTTTTGAATCCCTCCAGAAAATGCCAAAGTAACCTCTCAAGTGTGTGATGAGCTGGAAAAAATGAAAAAGTGGCTAAGTTTGTTGGTCAGCCCCTACCTTCAGCTAGCTGTCCACTGACCTGTGGCAACCAGTGGCGGTGGTCTAATCCAAGCATGTGCTTTTCATCAGGAAACAGTTCAACCATGGAGCTAAAAGGCAGATTAAAGATGGCAAGCTCTCCTTTTCCTTTTAACCTCGAGGTTCTTCTAACATCATGGCCTCAGTCCTTCCCTGTCCAGTTCAGGGTCTCCCCTGCATTTTATGGGTTATTTCATGGTTTCTGCTAGGAAAAGTGCGTATTATCAGAAGTAATGTTTTGTTATAAAGAACTGTATGCAGAAAAGTGTTTTCGGTCATCTCCAGCATAAGTTTTTGGTAGTCAAAAGAATCTAACAACTCCCTATTTCCCATAGGTTCAATATATCTTATGCATCTTTTACTTTCGTGCCATTTTCTAGGAATGTTTACTCCCATGAAAGTGGACTGATTATACTCTGAAAAATAAGACCAATTACAGAACACAGTCTGGTCTCAGTTTTTATACAAGCCAGATCTGGGAAAAGAATGTGGCCTGTGTTCACATCCATACAGTATAAAAAAACAGGGGAGGGCTTATTTTTTTAGAATCAACTCTTAGATCTCCAAGGATATTGAAATACAAAACTCTTAATTTTACAGATGAGGAAACTGAGGTCCAGTAAAATGACTTGCCCAAAGTCACAGCTAAATTAAATCACAGAGCTAGGACTCAATTGAGTGTTCCCCCAGCCCCCCCCCCCCCAATTGGAAATCTTTTTCTTCTTGCCACAACTGCCTCCCATTCAAAATGTTGAAAAAAAGTCTCCGTAAAACTCAGGTCCTATTTAGAATTTATCTTTTATTGAAGTTAAAAAATTATAACCAGACAATATGGATAAAGTAAACAATTTTATAATTTGACTATACAGTACTTTTTATTCACTGATTTTCACTAATATAACAGAGGGTTGTTCTTGTCTAATTTTAAAGTTGTCCAGTTAAGCCATCATCTTGGGATTTTTTAACAAGCTAACCCCTCAGTATTTAGAGTTTCTTCCCAGAAACATTCATATATTATATTGGAAACATTCATATTTTATTCAGGAAACATTCGTGTTTTATACAGGATATACAAATCTGAGACAAGATACTTGGGCACACAACTATAGCTGCAACGCTTTCCAAGCCGCATTGTAGTGATTAAGTTGTTCAGCCAGCTGTTGACTATGTACAACAGTTTTCAATAATGCTATTTACAGAGGAGCTGAAAGTGCTCATCTACCAAGTAAAGGCCACACTCTGGTTTCACAGCCTGTGAAAACAAAACAATTATATACACTGTAAACAACACAGGGCATGACATTCATTTGCTAACCACAAATAACCTCAGAGAATCAAGCATACAGTGATGAGTGATTTCTTTGAAAACCACATACCAGAATTTGTACATCTGAATGAGTGTCACCCCCTTCGAAGTGGGGAGACTATATACTTATCCCACTAATCTGCATTTGGAAAATTTCTCCTGTCATCAGTGCCTGCCATTCAAACCATTTTCAACTCATACATTCTCCATTTATTCTATCACTCCACTCATCCCACTGGCCTCTCTAAAACAGGATGGCCATCTAGAATACACAGTTCACCGAGGTTAAAAAAAAATATGATTGTATAATTGTTTTAAAATAAAATCACTCATTGCTTTAGAGTTAAACCTCACACAGGATCCAATAGTCCTCTTCAGCTTATTTCCTTATGGACACCACAGCTTTAACCACGCAGATCAGGAACCCAATGATTGTCATGAAGACCCAGCTTACAGCCAGGGACACCTTTCTGAGACCGGTGACAGCACATCCAGTATCCAGGGCCATATGGCAAGGCTTGACAGTAGGGCTTTGGATGCCACCGGCAGAGTGACACATCCCCTTTAACATACTTTTTTTTGCACTTCTTACAGGGATCTTCTTTATAGCGTGGATCTCGGACCCAGCGAGAATCTGCTGGCCTGATGTTATAGTATTCAATGATGAATTTAAAATAGCAGCAAGTGCATTTAAGAGCTACCAAACTCTTTGTTGGAAGAAACCTGAAGATTTTCACCATTATATGATGGGGCAAGAAGGCCATGTACTGCGGAGGCTCCAGCAGCTGTTGAATTTTAAACCTAGTCTCCAGAAAATCATGAGACACCTGCTTCTTCAAGCAGGAACCTTCTAGAGCCTGTAATGCATTCCCCATAGTACTTTCCATAGCAGCGTCAGTCAGTGCAAAGGGCTCTACTACTGAAACACTTTTCCCCCTAAGTTGTGTATCATCTTCACAAGAATCCTCATTTGGGAGGGATCTTGGAGAATCTCTTGTGCTTTCACTTAACCTGGAACAATTTTTTTCAGGTTGATTAGGCTGAAGAAAGAATAGCATCCCTGGGAGTGGATCTTCACAAAGGCTTATACTAGAATCCTGGTTTTTCTCTGCCTGGGACACAGAAATACTAATGCACACAGACTCTCTCACTCTTTGATCAGGATTCTGGCTAGGAAATGGCACAATCTTCTTACTCATACAATCAATAGTTATACCTTTGTTTTGCATAGCATCTGAGGGTAATTCTGTAGGTTGGGAACAGGTGAGAGGAAGAAAGGATGACCCACTGAGTTCTTCGGTCATTTCCACATCACACCTACTCCTTGTTTTCACAGCAGTCTGTTGACTTGGCTCTAATGCCACATTGTCCATATGGAAATCCATGTCTGTTGGCAATGAAGCCGGGGAGGCACATTCCCGAGACTGGGTTCCCTGTAGAGAAGAACAGTGATCAGCTCTCACAGAGGCATGATCTCTAGTCACAGCAATAGCAGGATTTGCCTGAGTATCTGGGACCTCAGGCAATCCTTTCTCTGCTTCGCTCTCATCCTGCCGAGTTCCATTTGCCAGCAACACCCGGCCCACATGCCTCCGGAAGCTGTTATTTCTAGAAAGGCCTCCCCCCATTTCACGTTCCCTCTGATGTTTTAGGCACTCTGACTCCAGCCTGGCCACCATGTCAAGCACATGCACGGTTTCACCCTGGGGTTTGCTACCCCTGGAGTTTCCTCTAGGGGGAGACTCCTCACAGGCTTCCAGGTCACAGAACAGATCAGATGCTGGGGGCACCTCTTTAGACTGCCTAGCAAATCTCAGAGCAGCAGAAGAGTTTATACAGTTTTTGGTACACGTAGCCAGCAAAGTACTTGCCCTCTGCTCTAGAAAAGCAACCATTTCAATGACTGATGCAGGCCTTCCTGGATAGAATCCATTTCCACTGTCACTCATATAATGCAAAGAACAATGCTCAATATCACAAGCAAAAGGCTCAGGCTGGTAGGATCTAATATTGCTTTCTTTCATCTTTTCTAACTGTATCTTGACTTTTTTAAGATCCACTGATTTCTTCCTTCGCTTGGTAGCTCTTCCATCAATATCCCAAGTGCTTTTAATTTTCATTGAGCCTGTCCTGTTGCTGCACTGATGAGCTGCAAAGAAGGCAATTTTCTCCTTAGTATTACCAGGTTTCACGACAGCCCAGATACACAGCTGTTCTTCTTCTTCTACTTGTTGGATTGCCATGGATGGTGTATTATTCTTATCTTTAACACTGAAGCTTTCGGCAGGACCTTTTCCACTCATATTACACATAATATTTGATGATGTAATCCCCAAAGGATCTGTTCTAGAAGGTACTTTAATGACCCGTGGTGAAGGAAGGACACTTAAATCTTGTGTAGTTGTAAATTTTTCTTCATTTATATATGCCTTTAGCAGCTCAAATGAGTCCTTAGAGTTTCATCACCAATGTCCAAAGGTCAATCTTTCTTCTGCAGTTTATGATATGGCTTTACACTTATGCCAGATGCCCTACAGGAAAGAAATGTATGATTAGTGAAATGATTTCTTTCTAGAACCAGAAGTCAAGAAAGTAAATTAAGAATAACCTGCATTTGTATGTGAATGTAATGTAATCACTGTGTTATAAGAAACGATCAATATGAAGAAGCCAGACCAACATGAGAAGACTTACGTTAACTTATACAGGGTGAAGTTATCAGAATCAGAAAATACACACAAATGACCAAAATAATATAAAAGAAAATGATTATCATGGCCCGGTTTTGTTCTTGAGAAGAGATAAGTAAACGAGCAGGGAAAATGCACAATATCAGAATTGCTTGATGGTTAGTTTTGTTGAACTGCTTTTGTTCTTTTTTATTTTTATTACAAAGGGATGGCTCACTGGGTAGGGGAGAAGGGAGGTAGATATTGATGAAGGTGATGTTCAAACAAAAATATGTCAATAAGTTTTAAATACCAAAGAAACCCGGGCTTCCAGAATGAGCTTGTTTTCAGCTAAGTCTGACTTTCACAAAAACACCAAATGAGACTCAGATCTCAGCTGAATAAAACATTTACCCACCAGATGAGGGAAAAAGGAATGTATATTTTAGATGCAAGGAGTGTTTATTATAAAACAAATATGAAAGAGAGCCAATGTAGAGAGGATATGACAGAATCTATACTTTTTAAAATATCTGGGGACATAAATACATACCAAACATCTGCATAAATGACAAAAGTTGCCCCTTTCTTTTCAATATCTGCTCAACATATACTGTATATATACAGCTAGAACAGTACTTGATGCTAAGCAGATGGCTCAGATTGAAACCTGTTAGTATTTCTCATTCTCACCTGCACCTTTGGCTTTAAGAAACACTGATTTTATTCCCTCATGTAATAATTCACTACATCTATATACTGTTTTGCACTGAGCCTATACTGTTGCAACAGCTTTATAAAAGCAATAAATTTCATCTTCTATTCCCAGATGTGTAGAAATAATATACTAAGACCTTACCTTAAACTAGTTTTTTCCTGAAAAGTATTGAAACCATCCTCAACACAACTGGCGCAAGGGACTTAAAGGCTCAGACACTTCACCTAACTTCCTGACGTCCTCAGTACAAAAGGCAGAGCATGAGTAGCCATATGACCACTTCCTTATGCTTTTGACCAGGGGAAGAACAAGACCAAGAATAGTATAGAAAAGCTATACTCTGCTCAGTCAATACTATATCCTTGTTAAACAATCTTTCCCTGCTCTGAATATCCTTCACTTACTATGGCTAAGTAAACCTCCTTTGTCACCAACAACTTTTGTCAGATGTTCCACAAGTATTTCGCTCTAATATCAAACCTGAGATACTCACGCTAGTCTGAGTCAGACCTGAGTTACCACATCAAGTTTCATATTGGGGGAGGAGCCAAGAAGCTGCCTGAGCTATCCCCAGTTTCCCTCAGAAATGTTAAATCAAGCCTCTAAACAGATTCTGGAGCAACAGATTCTCAAAAAAATGGACAAAGTGAAACAATTTTCTAACCCAAGATAACTTAGGAGGACTTCACGAAAGGTCTGTCTCACTTGGGTAGTAAAAGGGGAGAACAGCCCTGTGCAGATGGCGTCCAGGCAAGCCAGCAGCACAGTAGGCCTCCAGCTGTGAGGCCTCCAGCCCAGCCCCAGCACAGAAAGCAAACTGCCAACCCCGGAACCCCAGCACAACAGGCATGACTAGGTCAGGAAACCTTAGCACAGTGGGCAAGCCACAAGCCCCAGAGGCCCTGGCACAGAAAGCCAGTGACCAGGCCCCTGACTCCCAGTGCAAGAAGCTTGGGACAGTGCCACATGTCCCCCCCAGCTCAACTTTAACAGTCACAAAACAGACTTTAAAATGAGCAAAAAACAGAAAAGAGCCCTGACCACAGAAAGCTACTATGGCAACATGGAAGATCCAAACACAAACTCAGAAGAGGACAATGCCTCATGGGAAGCCTTAAAGGGAAATATGAATTAGTCTCAAGCATAAAAAGCCTTTTTGAAAGAGCTCAAAAAAAATTTTCAAAATCAATTAATAGAGGTAGAAGAAAAATTGGGAAGTGAGAGTTATACAAGAGGGAATCAACAGCTTGGAAAAGGACAAATTGACTGAAGAAAACAACTACTTAAAAAATACAACTGGCTAAAAGGGGGAAAAAATTCACTGAAGAAAGCAACTCCTTAAAAAGTAGAAATGGTCAAATGGAAAAAAGAGGTAGAAAAGCTCAATGAAAAAAACAATTCCTTAAAAATTAGAATTGGGCAAGTGGGAAGCTAATGACTCTATGAGACATCAAGAATCAATCAAACAAAATTAAAAGAATGAAAAAATAGGGGAAAATGTAAAATACCTCACTGGAAAAACTGACCTGGAAAATACATCCAGAAGAGATAATTCTTTCAAGGAAGTATCAAGGAAAACTGGCCTGTTATCCTAGAACCAGAAGGTAAAATAGTCACTGAAAGAATCCACCAATCACCTCCTGAAAGAGATTCCAAAATGAAAACTCCAAGGAATATTGTAGCCAAATTCCAGAAGTAGCATGTCAAGGAGAAAATACTGCAAGCAACCAGAAAGAAACAATTCAAATATCATAGAACTAGTCAGGATTACACAATATAAAATATTTGGGAGTCTACCTGCCAAGACAAACCCAGGAATGATATCAACACAACTATAAAACACTTTTCACATAAATAAAGTCAAATCTAAGCAATTGGAAAAATATTAATTGCTCATGGGCAGACCAACCCAATATGATAAAAATGACAATTCTACCTATATTAATCTATTTATTCAGTGCCATGCCAATCAAATGATCAAAAAATTGTTTTACAGAGATAGAAAGAAAATAACAAAATTCATCTGGAAAAACAAAAAGCTCAAGGATATCAAAGGAAATGTGAAAGAAGGTGGTCTAGCAGTACCAGATCTCAAATTGTATTACAGAGTGGTAATTATTAAAAAAACAATCTGGTAGTGGCCAAAAAATAAGAGTAGTGGGGTTTTTTTGTTTGTTTCTTCTTTGTCGTAGTTTTTCCTTTTGGTTCTAATTCTTCTTTACAACATGACTAATGTGGAAATATGTTTAATGTAACTGTATGTATATGGCCTATATCAGACTGCGTGCCTGCTGTGTGGGGAAGGGGGGAGTGGAGGAGGGGGAGAAAATTTAGAATTCAAAATCATAAAGAAGTGAATGCTGAAAATTAAAAACAAATTTTTTTTAAAAATTAAAAAGAAAAAAAAAAGAAATAGAGTAGTGGATCAGTGGAATAGATTAGGTACAAATTACATTATAGTAAATAATCATAGTAATCTAGCATATGATAAACCCAAAGATCTAAGCTTTTGGAACAAAAACTCATTATTTGGTAAAACTTGTTGGGAAAACTGGAAGAGTATGGCAGAAACTAGGGCACAGACTAACATCTCACACCATATATCAAGATAAAGTCAAAATGGGTACACGAGTTACACATAAAAAGTGGTATCATAGACACATTAAGAGAGCATAGAATAGTTCATCTGTCAGATTCATGGGTAAGGGAAGAACTTAGGACCAAAGAACATATAGAGTGCATTACAAAATATAAAATGTAATTCTGATTATATAAAATTAACAAATTTTTTGCACAAACAAAATCAATGCAACCAAAATTATAAGGAAAGCAGAAAACTGGGAATTCAATCTCTTGGAACTAGTGAGGCAATTTAAAAGAATGATTTTCCTGAAAAGACTTTATACTATTAGCTACTTTCCTGTACACCTATGTGCCAGTTTAAGCCAAAAGTGGCTTGGATATTAGGTTAATGTTAAATTAAATAAAAATTTATTCCTGTTAGACATGCCTAAAATTCAGAGTGGGATATTAATATTGTATTCTGCAACACTGTCACAGAAGGAGTTTGCTCCAAGTACTTCATATTCTCAGGTTTATCAAACATCTGGTTGTTGAGTTCAACAGATTTCAATTCACCCTATGTAGTGTGTTCCAGTGATCTACTTTTCCATTTTTTTTTTTTAACTAATACTAAACTGCTTCGATGATTACTGCCTTATTGCATAATTTGAGGTCT
>NW_020954671.1:53031-59892 GCF_900497805.2 Vombatus ursinus | reverse complement strand
TGTGTGTGTGTGTGTGTGTGTGTGTGTGTGTGTGTGTGTGTGTGTGTGTGTGTTTATTTAGGTTTCACAGGAGTTAGAAATTCTGAGCTGAAATAAAATCCTTAAAGTAATTTCATTGATATCTTTCATTTTTACATCAACTAGATTTCCCAATGTGTCCCTCTTCACGTCCCAGAAAGAATACTGTTATAAAAAATAAAAAGAAAAAAGAAAAGTTTCATAAAGCTAACCTCCATTTTGAAAAACTGACAATATAGGCAGTGTTCCACACCCATACTCCCTCCCACTTCTACAACAAGGGAAGTGCATTTTTTTAAAGGTCTGTTTGCCCTAGACCCTGCCCAGCCAGGCCCAGAGCCAGATTCTTTTCCTTAATGTCAGGAATTTTTCACAGAGACGGAAATCCATTTGTCTCCCTAGGGCACTCCAAATTGACTCACAAGGTGGAGCTAGATTTGCCTGAACTACCCCAAATCTATATGTGCTACCCCAGGGCAAAATGGAATTCAAGACCTTTAAGAAGGATTTGGGATCTAGAAAATTCTTTCATTCATCTCAGTTAATTCTCTTTCATGTAAGGCCACAAGTATAAGCAATAATCTTCAGGACATAAATTACACCTATGAGACACATTTTTAAATGCACTATTCATGATTCTGGGAGCAAAATTATCCCAAAGAGAATGGGACACATTTTACAAAGGGACTGAACATGAAGACATTAGATATCAAAAAGTTGTGATAAAATCAACAAAAACAAGAAACATCCATATCAAACATCACAAAAGGAACTTAGTTGTGTCCACCTGAATGAACAGGATGAGGGCAAGGGGAAAATCCAAAAATTTAAGTCCATTTATGTTAACACAAAAGGTGAAAGATTAAGTGCAACCCCACCATTTTAAAAATGAAAAAAGTGAATCCAAGAGAGGTTAAGCAATTTATCAATGATCACAGATAGATTTATCAATAATCACAGATAGTGTGTGTCCAAAATTCAATCAAGTGCTTTTTCTACCAACCTGTCAGAAAATACAAACATTCTAAATGGGTCCACTACAGATTGGTATCATCTAATCTTAAAGGCCCTCACTGTTCTCAGCAGACTTTTTACTCTTCACTAAAATTGGCTCTCTGTCACACTACTCAACAATCCCGAGGATAATAACTCCTCCCTCACCAAGAAAATAGAGACCGTAGCTGTAACTTTGTCTAAATCTCCTAATCTATCTCAACCTCATTTCCCATTTTCTTCTCCTTTGTTCCACTCTCCGAGGCAAGTGCCTTTAACTGTGCTCCTGATGCTTTTCCTTTCAGTCTATTCTGGAACTTGCTCATCCTAGCATTCTCTCTCTTCCTTAAACTTCAATTTCTCTCTAGCTGCAAGATCCTTTTCTGTTGCCTACAAATATGCCCAGATTTCTTCTATCCTTGAAAAAATCTTTACTTGGTCCTATTATCTCCTCAAGGTATCCTCCCTTTATGTCTAAGTTGAAATCTTAAAAAAAGCAAACTACACTCACTGCTTCCCATTCTTTTATACATTCTCAAAACATGTTGCCTGGACTTCTACTCGACAAGTTCTTGGTTATCTTTTAAGTTATCTGCAATTGTGATTATTCCATCTGATGCTCCATCATCCAAAACCACAAAAGCACTAGCAAACCAACAATTCATTTTAAAAAACATTTATCAAATATCTACTGTGTACAAGGCACTATGCTCTGTACTAGGTATACAAAAGATACATCGTGCGTCCCTAAGTGGACTCTCATCCTACTGGGGAAGAAACTAAGGTTTCTCTAGGAGGTAGCACCTGATCTGAGTCTTTAAGAGAAGGATTCTGAGAAGAGATAAGAAAGGAGGAGTACATCCCAGTCAAATGTACAGAGGCAGGGGACACAAACTAAGTTCAAGGAGCAATTAACAGGACAGTTGAGCTAGAATATTAATCCAATGAGAGTTTGTAATGTGGAATTGAAGAGGCTGGAGGCAGAATGTGAAAGAGTGCTTTAAATACCTGGATGAAAAGCTTACATTTTGTCCTGGAAACTAAAATGAACCATTGAAGACTCCTGAGCAGAGGAGTAAAATGATAGGAACTGTATCTTAAAAAGTCATCTGACACCTGGATTAGAAAACAGAGACTAATTAGGATATTACAATAGTTGAGGGAAAAGGTGAAAGGTCTTGAAATATAGTACTGGTCATACGAAGGAAGGGGTGGGAGAAGTGTCATGATCCACCTGGAGAAAATCAGATGCGGCAGCATGCAAGCTTGAGATCAATGAAAGTACCGTACAAATTCCCAAATGCAATCCAGCTCAACTTTTTCTCCTATTCAATTTTATCCATGTGAAGTACCTGTAAAAAAAACAAGCATTTATTAAGCACCTACTGTGTGCAAGATCTGTTCATATCTATGAAATTTAAGGAGCTACTCATAAAGCTACACATCTCAATCTGGGCAGCACATTTTTCCTTTATTTTTTCCCCCAAGCAGGTGTTTAGACCAATCTTCTTCAGTCTGATAACATTTCAGTAAATAAAATGTTTAATTTTAAAATTGTTTGGATAAATCCTTCAAATTTAGTACCAACTATATAAGTAATAAAAAAGCAATATATAAGCAAATGAAGTTATATTTTAGTATTCCTAAAATAAAGTGAATTACAGTTAATAAGCTATGAAGTCTCAAAGAAGAATCCTCAGATCCAGATGGGCTTATAAGTTAAATCGTATCAAATATTTCAGGGTTGAATTTTAGTATTACATAAAAAACAAAAAATAGGGAGGAAATGGACCTTTCAAAATTTTCTATGGTATAAATATAGTCTTGATAGCCAAACCAGGGAAGAAATAACACAGCTAAAGAAAATTATAGACCAACATCAATGCAAAAAAAATTAAAATAAAAAAAATTTTTAAATTAAAAAATTAAATCTTAGCAATGAGAATACAGTATAATTACACCATCCTGGTGCCTGTCTACTGTTACTCCTTGTGATTCTTACTCCCATTCACTAAAGAATGTGACTTTTATAGACAACTATCAGTTGCAAAATAAACTGGCACCAAGGTTAAGGAAGATTTCTTGAAGGAGACTGGATCATTATTACTGGTTTCAACAACAACAACAAAAAAAACTTAAGCAACTCCTGTGCTACTCTCAGGATAAAAAGAAAAGTATCTTTTTCATAGTTTAAAAGTTCTACAAAAACTCATTAAGTCCTAAAGCCTGTATACAGTACCTAACAGTCATAGTGATGACTTTGTCCCTTTCCCCACCAAAAAAGGCACCTTGAAAAACTTTGTTTTTCATCTTTTTATCCTTAGATGGCTCACAAATGTTGAGTTTTACACCATTTTATACTCAGAAAGTCAGCAGGAGCTGTAGCCCTTTTTTGAATGTACCCATCTAAGGTAAGAAAACCCCAGGTAACTTTGAACACACTCATTCTGAATAAGCCTCAGAAAGATGTTTACAGAGAGGTTAGCAGAATTCCTCCAAGACACAATAGCTGTTCATTTGTTTATTCTATCTGTCCCTTTTCTTTCCTCTGGTGGAAAAGGACTTCATTTGAGAAACTGTCTAATTCTACAGTTTGACTAAAAGTTACCCTTGA
The DNA here is from genome assembly GCF_900497805.2 of Vombatus ursinus. Classification (NCBI taxonomy): domain Eukaryota; kingdom Metazoa; phylum Chordata; class Mammalia; order Diprotodontia; family Vombatidae; genus Vombatus; species Vombatus ursinus. The sequence goes on along the minus strand of NW_020954671.1, from coordinate 56,267 downwards.
TGTAGCCACCGAAACTCCTTTCAAGTCTGTTACATCATTTTTTGCAAAAGCCACCCATCATACAAAATACCCACTTACAAAAAAACTAAAAACACTTTCTCCTTGTTTGCTGACTATCCAATTTCTTCTATAGTACCCTTGGGAATATATGCCTTGAGCAACTATTGCATGGAGTCAAGGGGTCCATGGATAAATTTCAAGGAGTCTCATGAACTTGGATGGGGAAGAGAAAAAAAATTACATCTTTATTTCAATAACTGACTTTCTTTGCAATAAATACAATATGTATTTATTCTCATTCTGAGAGGGGGATGGGATCATAGGCTTCNAAAAAAAAGAAAAAAAAAAAAAAAAAAAAAAAAAAAAAAGTCTATGAAACAAAAAGTTAAAAACTCTTACTGCAGCCTGTCAGCTCCTCTGCTTTTCACTGTTTTGAGACAATTTCATAATTATCCACCATCTTCCAAAATAACTTAAACGTGCCCATAGCTGCCTTTCTCATTTGCCAAGGAGATTAGTGTTTGCTGGGTAATGTGGTATTAGACATTGTGGCAAGTGCTGTGTTCTTGGTTTAAAATTTGGTTAAAGAAATGATTAATAATCCACATTATCATCTTTCATAGAATGTGAAAGTTAAAAGGAACCTCAGCTCAACCATCTAGTCCAACCCATGCCTAAAAACAGGCCCAAATGGTATAGCTACTTTCTTCTGTGACTTTAAATGAGTGTGAGGACTGGCCTATTGCCTATTGCTAGTCTCTAGCTAACAAAAGTGACTCTATGGTTGACCACTTACTGACTGGACTATATAACAAAAAGTTCCCAAGTCCTCAAAAAACAATTGGCCTGGTCAACTATACTTAAGAATGCAAAGTTAACAAACTTCCAGTTTAGCAAACTTCATGTAAATCAAGTGTAAGGTTAACAAACATTACTAATCACAACATCCTTGTGGTTTATGGAGGGAGATGAGGGGGAATGGAGTCTACAGTTCTGATAACCGGCTCAATGACTGCTCCTAGGGTTGCCCTCTCTCTTAGTCCCTATGTACCTGCCTGGAAATATCAGAGATAAGGGAGAGAGATCCAGAAAATCTGACCTCCTGACTGGGGTACACTGCCTGCTGTATGCTCTAGCCACAGACAATGTGTGCCCACCAGTCTAAAGGGCAAGAGTCAGTCACATGCACTTGCACGCCAGTAATAAACTGCCTGACTTGCGATCCTTTGAGCACTTACGTTCCTTCTTGGTACCCATGATCTCAACAATAAAGCCACTTAACATTTTTTGGTTTTGAGCCTGGGTCTCCCTAGCTTGCCTAGGCTAGACGTGCAGCAGTCACTAACGGGCCTGATGCCACTCCTGATCCAGAACAAGAAATCTGACCTGCTCTTTCTGAGCTAGGCTGATTTGCCTTTCCTTAGGTAGTCTGGCAAGTCTCTAGCTTCCAGGGGTTCATCATATTGGTACCAAACTTAGTGCAAAAATCTGATCACTTAGGCTCAATGCAGCTCAGAATTCCAGAGCTCACAAAATCCATTAACTTCTCCCACAGCAGGGATCATAGGCATGAGAGCTACCACCAACTTTTTTGAGGTTCAGTTTCCTCATCTATAAAATAAGGGATTTGAACTTGCTCTCCAGTCAGCCAGCCAACAAGTATCAAGAGTTTACTATGTGCCAAGCTATTGTACTAAAAGCTGGAAATATAAATAGAAGAACAAAGACAGCCCGTGCCTTCAAGGAGCTTACATTCCAATGGGTAAAGACAACACGTGAAAGGGAGACAGAATCATGTCGGGGCATAGCAGAAAAAGTCCTGTGGAAGAGTCAGTACCTTATGTAAACTGATGCATAGTGAAGTGAACAGAACTAGGAGAATGGTGTACACAGTAAGAGCAATATTGTTCAATAAAGAACTTAGTTATTCACAATAATACAATGATCCAAGATAATCCCAAAGGACTAATGATGAAGCATACTATCTGCCTCCAGAGAAAGAAATTACATTGCTTGAATACAGAATGAAGCATGCTATTTTTCTTTCATTCATGTTTCTTGTACAAAATGACTAATGTGGAAATGTTTTGTAAAATTGCACATGTACAACCCATATCTGATTGCTTACTGTCTCAGAAGAGGGAAGGGAGGAAGAAAGAGAGGGAAGAAAGGATAGAATTTGGAACTCAAAACTTTAAAGAAAAAGGTTAAAAGAAAAAAAGGGGGGGAAAAAAGAGTCAGTAGTGCAGCCTGGAGAAGAATGAAGACATCTTTGGCCTGGGCTACCACCTATCTCCTAATATAAAGGTAACAGATTCAAAATACAAAATGAGAAATTGATTTTTTTGACTTGGATGATGGGAGAATCTGTTTTGCTTGACTAAACATAATTTGTTACAAATAATTTATTTCTTTTTTCCCTTAATTTGGGGATGTGCAGAAATGAGAACAAAAGAGATTACAGATAAGGTTCCTCCCCCTAAAATGAAAACCGAAGAAAGACAAGAAGGAATCAACAAATAAAACAGCTTTGAAAACTACATATTGAATTTATTGCATTTTTTTAATAAGCAATCCCTATTACAGAATTCTAGTTTCATGTGCATTCTTCTGCTATTCAAAAATATATGGAAATATTAATTTTATTTTGTGTTTGTTAAATTCAGAATAAAAATTAAAGTAAAATAAGCACAGGCAAAGAGGAAATAAAATTATCCCTTTCTGCAGACAACATGATAGTTTACTTAGAGAAAACTAGAAATTCAACTGAAATTTACAAAAACCATTAATAACTTCAATTAAAACATCAGGAGATAACTAGAAAAATAACGAATTTCGCCTGAAAGAACAAAAAGTCAAGAAGCCAAAGAAAACAATTCAAGAAAGTGTGTGAAGGTAAGGGGGTCTAGTAGCACCAGATGTAAAATTATCCTAAAAAACAGACATCATCTAAACAATTTAATACTGGTTCAAAAATGGAAAATTTTATCACTGGAACAGATTGAGTACATAATATCCACAAATAATTGAACATAGTAACACAGCATTCAAAAAATCCAACGACATCAACTATTGGGTTAAAGATTCACTGTTCAAAGTTATGATACATGAATGTAATGGAATACTATAGTTCCAGAAGAAATGATGAGCAAGCAGATTTCAGAAAAACCTGGAAAGACTTACATGAACTGATATTTAGTGAAGTGAGCAGAACCAGGAGAACACTGTACACAGTA
>NW_020954671.1:24356-52990 GCF_900497805.2 Vombatus ursinus | reverse complement strand
AAAGCAATGACCAACTTTGATAGACTTAGCTCTTCTGAGCAATGCAATGATCTAAGACAATCCCAAAAGACTCATGGTGGGAGCAGCTAGGTGGCACAGTGGATGGAGCACTAGCCCTGAAGTCAGGAGGACCTGAGTTCAAATCCAGCCTCAGACTGAACACTTTACACTTACTAGCTGTGTGACCCTGGGCAAGTCACTTAACCCCACTGCCTACCCCCTCCCCAAATTTTTATATAGGCAGAAATGTTGGCATTGGTTGGCAGCTGTCCAGTTCATAGTAAAAAATTATTTTTTAAAAAGGTGCATTGGTGACTCACCCATAGTGATAAGGCCACAGATTGATCAAAGCATAACTTTTGAAAATGAATCACCTTTTTGTACTACTACTTCAAAAGGAAGAGTCACTTTGAATTCCAAGCAACAAACTTACAAGTTAACTTTTGGAATAAAATCTGTTCATAAACCCAGCAGAGCCTATACCTCGATTCAACCCACATTTATTCGATACCTACAATCTGTAAGGTGTAATACGAGAGAATGATACTACAGTAGCCAACAAAATAGTCCTCATCCTCAAGGAGATATGAGTACTTGGGATTGGAGAATCAGATCTAGAGCCAGAAGGAACCTATAAAGGCATCTAATCAAACCTCTTCATTTTACAGATACAGAAACTGAGGCCAAGAAAAGTTAAGCAACTTGCCCTAGCTAGCAACTGAGAAAACAGGGATTTGAATCTACAGCCTCCTAATACAAATCTAGTGCTCTTCCCACTGTATTACAGTGGTAAGATAAAACATCTTATATTTGGGGATACAGAAAGTACAACCAACTGGTTAGAGAAAAAAATGATCACAGGAACAAAAAACACCTCCTTTACTAGGCAGGACCTGAGCTAGGTCTTTAACCAAATATTCTGGAGATAAAAACCAAGGTGTGAATTATAGACATGGGATTGGCTTATATGAACATACAGATGAGAACTGTAATGTTGGTTTTGGAAAAATGTTAGGGGAAAAAAAAGGGGGTGGTGGTGGTGGTGGTGGGTTGGGGGAATGACTCCCACAAGACCAAAGAGCAAACTCCAACCAAGGCAGGTAAGTCTTCTCTGCAACTTAGTCTTAGAGAGTTGCTCTGAGCATTGACTAAGAGGCTACTAGAACAAGGTCACCCAGCCAGTAAGGTGTCAGAAGCAGGGTTCAAATCCATGTCTTCTTGGCTCTGACATGAGTTCTATATGCACTAAACCATGCTATCTTCTATTCTGTTGACATAACCAATGCAATAAACAAACCTAAGATGATATAAAATGGAAATACTCAATGTTGAAGATGAGGGCCTTACAGAAAGAAAGGCATACTAATATACTATTAGTATAAGCTGCGAAGTGTTTCAACAATTAGAATTGCTTTTTAAAAATGGCTATAAATTGCCTAGGGCAGTAATAGGTTAAGTTACTTGTCCAGTAGGGTCACAGTGTATGTCAAGAGATAGAACTTGACTTTCAGGTACTAAGGATACAAAAACAAAGATGATGTAAAGTTTCTAACCTCAAAGAGCTGATTGGAGGTGGGGGGAAGAGATTGTAGATACAAGGTATATATACCTTGGAGGTCAGGCTCTGATAAGTGAGCTTTAATCTTATTTTGCAGGAATTGGGTCTCCAGGACATTTCTGGCCATCTACACAGTAAAGAATATGCAAGCTTCAGCATGGAATAAGCTGAGGTGGTAAGGAAGAAAGCTAAAATGAGCAATGGAAAAAGGAAGATCCTAGTAGGGAAAGGACCACCACTGAGGGCCAAGGAGAAAAGTCATATTTTTCTTTTTTACACAACACTGAATGTCAGATTCACAAAGACAGCTATTTCTTCTCCCAGTTAAACATTTCCAGTTCCTTCAATGAATGTATCTTCATATGGCATAGACTGAAGGCCCTTTACCATCCTGTTTGCCTTACAGTTTATCAATGTCCTTCATAAACTATGACATCCAAAACTGAACACAATATTCCAGATATGAACTAAGTAGGGCAAGAATACAATGGAACTATAGCCTCCAAGTTCCTAGAAGCTGTTTCTCTCAATAGAAGCTAAGCTCTTTTGGCTGTCACAGCACACTGCTGGTGCATCCTGAACTTGCAGAACAACACCTGAAACTGAATACTGTGCGATTATAATGATCAAGTCTGAGATATGAAGAGATAAAGAGATGTGAAAATACATCTTCTTCTTTGAAGGGTTCTTGGCTTGAATGTGAAACACTGCATTTATCAGAAATGACTGACATTCTCTAGTACTACTGAACTGTTATATTCCTCTTTTTTTTCTTTTGTTATAAAGGATGGCTATATTGGGAAATGAAGGTGATATAAAAACAAAATGATACCAATAATTTAAGAAGCCAAATTTATATCTTTGGGGTACTCCATTACAGTGGCACAGTGAATAAGAGCACAGATATTAAGAGTCAAGAAGACCTCAGTTCGAATTCTGTCTCAGAAACCTACTAGCCAAGTAACCCTAGACAACTCGCCACCTCTCTGTGCCCCAGTTTCCTCATCTACAAAACGAGGAGAATAACACCACCTACCTCAGAGTTGTTGTGAGGCTCAAGTGAGTTAATAAAAGTAAATTGCTTTGCAAATCTTACAGTGGTAATATTAATGGTAGCTATTTTTATTATACTGAACCTTTAATTCAGGTCATTTAATAAGCTCTAAACCCATCTAACTGTATTATTGTTTAAGTTCTATTTGTTGAGTCTTTCCATAAAAACATCATGATACATTAACAAAAGCTTTGCTGAAATCTAGGGAAATGATCTATAGCAGAAAAAAAGGAAATCAGATGAGTCTGGTATGGCTGTTCTCTTGATACAGGCATGCTGGTGCTTTGATCACTGCTTTCCTTTCGACACATCCACCCTCTTTAATGATTCATTGTAGAATGTATACAGAAATCAAACTCAAACTCAAATAGTCTATAGTTTGTTCTCTTTTTTGAAAAATGAGACAAACATTTATCCTCCAATCTTGTGCCAATTCTCCCTTTTTCAGGAACTTGAAAACATTACTAAAAGTGTCTTTACCACATCTACCAGTTCTTCTAGCACCAGAGGAAGTACTTTATCTGGCCCTGGTAACCTCATCACTAAAAGCAATGAGGTGCTCTCCCACTCTCTGACTTACCCTGGTTACCAACTCCCCATTAGCTATTCTTGTTATTTCCAGGACAAAGGTCATTCTCTCTTCGAGGGGCTGGGGGGAACCGCAAGAAAAACAAAACTTAAGCAGCTCTTCCTGTTTTCCTCATCAGGTATTGCCCCATCAAGCAAAGGTCCTGCCCCCTCATGGCTGTAGCTAATTGCACAATACAGCTACAAATGACAAAAGCAGCCCTGGTCTTCCTTACCTTTCCTCACTGACTTTGGCTCATTCTGAGCTTTGGCTTTGGTAACAAAAGCTCTTGTATTTATCTTCTGTTGCCTGGCTTGGCCTGGCCTCCTACACCAGGACTTGTGAACCATTTTTGTTTCACAGTACCCCACGGCAATAGGGTTAGGCTTATGGGCACGTTGCAAGAATGGTGTTCGTAAATAAATGAAGGAAAGGCTAAATTTCAATCAAAAGTTACTAAGAAGAAAGATGTAATTTCTTTCCCCTTCCAAATTCATATGCCACCTGAAATCTATTCACAGACCTATGAGCTGCAGGTGAAGAACTTCTGTTATGAAGGTACTTTGTTACACTGAATTGGTTCATGAGTTTCCTGTGCATCCATTAGTCTCTTCAGACAATTTCTATTTTTCCTCCTATTGAAATTGTATCCCTTCAAGTCTTTATAATTTCATCTTTGATCATTTTACCTTTCCTCTGGGCTGACCTCATCCACAGAATGTTAGTTAATGGGATCCTACTAATCCTTCCTCTGAACCTTTTTACATCTGCTTTTCCAAAATGGAGGTTCCACGTCAGACTTGACCTAGCCTTCCTTCCCTTTTGTGTCACAAACTCTGTGAAAATGTAGTCGTTTCCCCCAAAGCTCCCCCCCCCCCCCGCAACAGTTCCTCCCTCTCTCGTTACTGAGAATCAGCTACAGAATACAATTTCTACTTGTCCACCTTCTAAAAGATAAAATTAAGGGGAGGGAAGAACAGATTAGCTCCTCTGCTTTTGGTTAAGAGAACAGATGTCTAGATAAGAGATAAGAGATAAGATGAGAAAGTGATATTCCCCCCAGCCCACCCTTTGCCCTCTCCTATATCCTATTCAGTAAGGTACACCCAGAGCAGTTAAGATAGAGCACCAGGCCTGGAGTCAGGAAGACCTGAGTTTAAATCTAGCTGTAGACACTTACTAGCTATGTGACCCTAGCCAAGTCACTTGCCTCAGTTTCTTCATTTGTCAAATGAGCTAGAGAAGGAAATGGCAAACCACTTCACTATTTTTGCCAAGCAAATCCCAAATGGGGACATGAAGAAGAGTTAGACATAATGGCAATGAACAACAAAAATGGTACACCCATCCAGAGCCATGGTATAGTAATCCAACCAATTTTCAATAAGACCTATGAGGTCAAATTTGCCTCATTGCATTTAGGACCGTAGGTGCTTTGTGCTTACTAAGCTGTATGACTCCAGGCAAGTCACTGAAGCTCTGTGTCTCAGTTTCCTCATCTATAAAACAGGGATAATAAATAGTTCCTATCTCACAGGGTTTTTGTAAGGACTAAGCTAACAAATGTAAAGCACTCTACGAAACTTAAAGCACTATATAAATGTTAGCCTTATGATGTTGTTATTGTTTTTGTTATTATTACTGCTGCCTAACTTAGGGTATTTGAGGCCAAAGGTTTTACTACAGACTCAAGATTGTTTCCTGCCAACTCCTATTATTCCCCTTTCACTGTAGTTACTCTCTGGTATCTAGCTTGATGATTGTACATACTTTGGCAGGCCCTCCCCCCAGCCATATAGATTTGTTACTATAGCTCCAACTCACAGAAGGGATGGCCTAGGGCCTAAAGTGAAACAGCTAGGGGCTGGAGACAGGTGATAAAGAATCCATCCAAAGAGACTGCAAGATCTTTCAGTGGACGAGTCTTTAAGAAAATAAGACAATTATAGTCCTACAGAGAGGCCACCCTTAGCCATTTTAAAACCACTAGCCTTACATTACAAACACCTACCTTCTCTGCCAATTTTAGATCCTGTAGTAAGATAACAATATAATACCAAGGACCATGGCTATATTTATTACCTAACAGAATGATATTATATCATTATAAAAAACTGTGGTCATCACTTTGTAATAACTTGTGCAAATCAACTTTTTGTACACCAGCATGCACACTTATCAAATACTTAATACATTTCTGACCGATGAAGCAGGAACTGGAAGGTCAAGATACCCAACAGTTCAATGCAGCTTATTTCATACAATAATCTCCCATTCCCAGCAAAACCTTTCAGTTTCTTCCCAAAAGCCATACATCAGGCATTAATTTACAATCTTTTATTCTGGAAATGGCAATAATAATAATATAATAATATTTATATAGCCTCTACTGTGTGCCAGGCACTCTGCTAAGAACTTTACAAATACTGTCATTTCTATGGTTAACCTCATTTTACAGTTGGGGAAAATAAGGCTAAGTAGGTTGCTCGAAGTCATACATCTAGTAAACGAGGCCGAATTTGAATTCAGGTCTTCCTGACTCTAGGACCAGGGTTCTGTCCGCAGTCCCCCCAGCTGCTCCTACACCACCTGATGCACTACCACAAGGCACAGTCTCTTTGCCCTGGAGTGACAGGTCTTCTACCATGGACAGGGAAAGATCACTAATCAAGTCCAGTCTGTCCTTTTCCCTCGATCTCCACAGGAGCACATTGAGATAAACATTCATTTGCAGTACAGTATACATGAATTCAGTATTGAAGATCCTGGTTTTCTATACCATTTGGTGGTTAGCAGTAATCTGGTTACAAGTCTTTTAGCAGTTTCTTTAATGACTGCTTGGGAGTCTACACTAGCAGCAGGGTAAACTTCAATTCATCCTAAAAATACAGATTTTATAACAAAAACACATTCACCATTTTAACATTTAGTCATCTAAATAAAATCAATTTGTATAACAAAAGACTCACTATTAATACAATGCTTTGCCTTATTAGCGAGCATTTATACAGTGCTTTACATATATCTCACATGATCCTTTCAACTCTGTGAAGTAGATACTTTTATCATCCCCAATTTTATAAATGAAGAAACTAAGGCTGAGAAGTTCGGCAAATTAATATAAAGAACTTTGCAAACTTTAAAGTGCTATATAAATGCTAACTACTATTAAGTAACTTGACCAAGGTCACACAACTAGTTAAGTTTTATGACAGAATTTGAGTTCAGATCTTCAGGACTCCAAATCCAGTGTCCTATCTGAGACACCCAGCTGCCTGTCACTTAGGTTTTGTTTCCCAACCCTATGTGCCAATACAATGAGGTCAACGGAATAATATTGGGCTTTTAAAGATATTTTCAACTAAAATTTTACATTACAGCAACAATCCCAATTAACACCAATTCCCCTATTTGCCCAAGCACTGGAGCGGGATAAAAATGATTACTTTAAGTAAAGCAAACCTTCTAAACTGGCAAATAGCTGAAGAAGTAATATTGCCATAACTGTTCTGAGGGATGACATAAAGTTAGTGACAGCCTAGATATCCTTTTTCTAAAATGTCTGACCATTCTCAGGATGGCATTGAATTGTACTCCTGAAAAATCCCTCTGCATAAGTTTCATGCAGTCTTCAAAACAAAAAGACAAAGTTTAATTGTGGCCTGCCCAAGACTGAACTTGGTTTTGGGCAAATAAGCTGCCATTCACTCCAGAAGAGGCCTATACAGTACTGCCCATACTAGAATGTCCTGAAGTACAAGAGAAAAGTTGGGCAGCCAATTGCCTGGGGTTTTGCAAAGCCCAAACACATCAGTCTAGTCGTGATTTAGGTCCTAGTTGTGATTTAACAATTTAATAAAGTTTGACAACTCCAAAGGTATCATTTAAATACAGTTTAAACAGCCTATTTTATATTTTAAATTACTTCCAAATATTCCTGGTCTTTGCAGAACTTCAGTTTTCAAACTATGCATTCCATTCTGACAGTATTTCCAACTTACTCAAGTCTGCTGTACTGTCTTTAATTCAATAAACATTTGAGTGCCTACCATATGCCAGGCACTGTCCTCCCCCCCCCACAAAAAAAGGCAAAAGACAGTCCTTGTCCCCAAAGAGCATTAAATCTAATGAGCGAGACAACAGGAAAACAAATATATGCAAAGTAGGCTAATACAGAATAGATAGGAATTAACAGAGGGAAGGCACTGGAATAAAGAGAGGGTTGGTTGTTTTTTTAAAAGCATCTCTAGCCTTGATTCTCATTCCTAAGGATCTACTGATCTTTCTATTAGCCACTCAGGCAGATGAATTTCCTGTAAGAGATGGGATTTAAGGGGCAGCTAGGTGGCGCAGTGGATAGAGCACCGGCCCTGAAGTCAGGAGGACCTGAGTTCAAATCCGGCCTCAGACCAAACATTTCACACTTACTAGCTGTGTGACCCTGGGCAAGTCATTTAACCCCAATTTCGGGGGGGAAAAATAAAGAGAAAGACATGGGATTTAAGTCCCTACTAAGTAATTATTGTTCAAAATTCATAAATCGTTCAGATCAAGACCAGCTAATCCTAATGACATAAATGCATCACACAATAAGTATTCTTTAAATCAACAGTACTTCTATACAATGATTTCCTAAAATCACAGAGGCCAAGAAAGTTATAAACAAAGCACAAGTTTCATGGATTTAAGACATTAACACAAAATTTATTACTGGTATGCAGGAGATGCAGTTTTATGCATCTCCAACCAGTACAGAGTGGTTATCACTTTTGTGCTCACAGGTATGTAGGTATGGCATCAGCAATTAACATTCACTGCACAGATCAACTATGCTTTGAATAATTATCCCCACTTAATTTAACAAACCCAATATAAATCCAAATTTTACACTGTTCAATTTTAATAGCTACTACTCGATTCCAATGACTTTTCCACATTCACAAGAAAATCAAAATCTATGAAATTAAGCTTGAAAATATTAGACATTTTAAAACTAATTCCAACTTCGAAGAAATAAGCGTTTCTCCAAGTGGAGTTCACAGTTTAACTGGTCTGGCAATCTCCTCTCATCTCAATGAGATCTAAACGCTAAACTTTCATTCACTGTCTACAATCCTGAGTGTTCTCTCTCTGGCTTTTTTTTTTAAGTTGATCTTCACTAGAGATTTGATAGCTGAAAAAAATGAGGACCTTGTATTGTCCATATTTGTTCCTGCTGATTATTTTTTTCTTCCTAATACTATTAATTTCTTAACCATACATTTCTCTTCTTTCAGATTGCTTTCACCTAATATCCCTTTAATTCCACTCAATCTTTTGTTAAGTTTTCTTATGCATCTCAAATTGATTGTAAGCTGCTTTTCAGGTGATCACAGCTGAACTCTTCACATTTATTTGCAGTTTCTCATTTTGCCACATAAAACTTTTACAATTTGGTTTCTTACTTAAGAACTTGCAAATGCACTGCATGTTCCAATTCTTTTAAGGTGACTTTGATTCTAATTTACCAGACAATTAAATTCTGCCACATCATTGTGAAGCTCACAGTGCTTAGAGTAATAAACCATTCTTAAAATGAAATTTTGCCTTTCCCAATTACTTGCCCTTTCCAAAGAAAACTCTTTGGCTCAATACAATTTAAACAAGCCTCTGTCTTTCCAACCTGTAGAGGACAATAGCTACAAGGTAGTATTAAATCCAGTTAAAGAAGCTTCAAAACATTTTTTTCCCTTTTTTCCACTGGAGAAGAACTTTTAAACTGGCTTCAGTTCTGTGAAGGATCTCTATTTCCTCCTTACTAAATAGTTAACACAAACTCACATAAAAGATAAGAAACAAACATTTCCGTTGCTATCAACATTCATACCACCCCACCAAAAAAAACCCCAACATTGAATGCACTCTTAATTTAAACACTAAATGATCCTTTTTTTAAAAATTTACCAAATTCATTTTGTCCAATAATTTGAACATTTCATGTCTCTAGTGGATGAAATGCTAATGCTGACTTTTCCAGGAAAGTCATTTTTATATGCTCCACTGCTCACTCTAATGTTCCCAACTTTCTCTACGTTAGATTTCTGATGTTACCTGCATAGTAGAAGCTCTGTTCTCAAATCTTACTGATCAACAGAAGCCTGAGAGTAGCTCTACTCCTATAACAAGGAAACTGTTTTTTAAAAATCATCTGTGCCTTTTTTCTCATTCCTGAGGATCTGCTGATCTTCCTATTAGCCACTCCTCGGGCAGATGAGTTCATTGACCAATTCTGGTCAAGCACTCAAAATGAATAGAAGGACTTCTGATTAAGCATTTGGGGGTGAGGGTGGTTTGAGATGCTGGTGATCTCATGGACAACAAACTCCTTTATTATGGAAGTCACTTCATAGGCCTTTATATGGCTAAATAAAAAAACAGAACTGACACCAAAACAAGGCAAATGCTGAAAAACATGTTTACCAAGTTGAGAATCTACTGACAGAGCCTAGAATTTCCTGTGCGGCTAGGAGCAATTAAACTCTGGCCTCACAGACTGGGCCTCTGGTCTCAGGTGCCACATACTGTCCAGATTTGCTGTCTAATGCCAAGAGCTTGGTAAGGTCAGCTTTCCAGTCTCTCTTCCCAGGGTTAGGCTCAACTTCCCTTGTTATTAGAGACACTTCCAGGAATCCCCAAAGTTCTAGTGTGGCTAAAACTGGTTTAGTCGTAGACCAGATAAGTCATCAGATAAGATGACTTAAAGCTATTAAAGCAAAGGCTCATACCTGCACACATTAAGACTTACCATATACAATAGATAAGGTGGCCACCCACACAGATATGAAAAGACATACACAAATTCCTCTGACTGTGTCTAACAAACTTGACCTTTCTTCCAAACGGTTAGATCCCGAGAACTTAATCAGATAAGTTGCAAAGCTGGGGCAGCTCTACTCTGAAAAATGTCCTGCGAGGGTTTAAAGTCTCATGTTGGGGCAGCTAGGTGGCGCAGTGGATGGGCCCTGAAGTCAGGAGGACCTGAGTTCAAATTCTGTCTCAGACCAAACACTTGACATTTACTAGCTGTGTGACCCTGGAGAAGTCAACCCCAATTGCCTAAATAAATAAATAAATAAATAAATAAATAAATAAATAAATCTATCTCATCTTTTTAAAAGACATCAAAAAGGCATAAAAGCTTTCAAACAAAGAACCGGAAGAATACCTTGGAATACAAAATGGCAAACCTTACCAAGTAACAGACCCCCTGAAAACTAGAACAGACCAAATAGAAAATCAATGACTCCACAAGACAATCAGAAACATTAAAACACAATAAAGACCGTAAAAATGGGAAAAAAAGGTCAAGGAAAAGAAATTAATAATTACTGGACTCCCTGAAAACTTAAGATTTAAAAAAAAAAAGCCTTGACACTATATTTCAAGTAATAAGAAATGAAAACTGTCCATATCTACTAGAACCAGATGGAAAAATGAACATCAAATGAATCCACTGTTCTGCTCCTGAAAAAACACCAAACGGAAAAGTCCCAGGAATGGCACAGCCAAAATCCAGAATATTAAAGAGAAAATATTACAAAGCATCCAGGAAAAGGAAAGTTAAACACCAAGAAACCACAGTCAGTGTCACACAAAAACTGACAACTTCTACTATGAATGAAGGGCTCCTAGAATACAACATTTTCCAAAAGGCAAAAGACACAGGCTCACAGCAAACAATAACTTACCCTGCAAAGCTAAGCATAATTCTGCCAGAGGAAAAAAAAATGAACCTTTTGAAATACAAACAAGAATCGAGAGAAACATAGAAATACAAAATTGAGCAAATGGGAGCAATTATATGATGTACTGCTAACATTATAAAAGGGATAAAAGAAATAACTGTCCCTTCAGAACTTTAAAGTCCTCAAAGGGTATGAAGAGAACTAAAAAAGAAAAACAGAAGCCATGGGGGTAGGTTGGTTCTGTTACGAAGTTTTTAAGAGGCGAAAGAAAAGAACTAGTCTATAAGAGGACATCTTAGAATGCTTCTTAGACATTAGGGAACAGCTAAACAAATTGTGGTATGTGAATTTAATGGATTATCACCACAATGTAAGAAATGACAAAAGAGATAATTTTAGAGAATCCTGAGTAGTATTAAAGGGCAATTTTGCAAGGATAACAACAATGTAAAGAAAAACAACTTTAAAATACGTAAGAATTGATCAATGCAATGGCTAATCACGTCTTTAGAAGACCTACAATGAAACATGTTACCTATTTCCTAACACAAGAATGGAAACGTACGCCAGGTGGAGAAAAGCACACATTTTGACATGGCTACTGTGCAAATTCTGCTTAATGCAGCTTATTTGCTACATTTTCCCCCCTTTCTTTCTCTCGGTTTCTATTGGAGGTATTGGGGTGTAGGGTGTGTTCAAGGATGACTGGTACCTCTGGTATGAAGGGCTGCTTTCCACCTCTGGTGTCCACCTGACCTGCCTAACTCTCAGCTTGTGGCTCCCACAAGCTGTAGCAGGCACAACGGCCACACTCAGGTAAACCGGCTCGGCAGATGAGCTAAACCAGGTTGTGGGTAACTGAGGGGTCTCACATTCATCAGTGAGTTATGTGAAGACATCTCCGGTGGAATAGGTGGATGAAAAAATTTGTTCCAACAGCCATGAAGGTATCTGAAGGAGGCACTGGGGATCATTTAGAGCTTGGTTAGACAAAGATGCAAAGGTCATCTACTGTCACTGCCACATACTGCCACTAGATCGTGATGACTCTTGAAGAGAAAGTGAGACTGACGGCAACTCTGCCTCACTTAAATCCGATTTACACACAAATCAAAAGACATGGATCACCCATACCATTTTACCATTTTTACCTATCTCAAAGTCCTGTGGCTACAGTTAAGTGACAAAGCAGCATACACTGAGAGCTGTAGTCATAACCTTGCACACAAGAGGCCCAGGCTATAGGGTCATCTTCTCACTTGAAGCAGCAGTGGGATTTGGCAGCCCCCTGGGTGTCTGAAGAACCTTTTAAGGATTGCACTGCTCACCCCCTGGTGTGAGGAAAGGGCTAGAAAGGGTGCCCTAAAAATTGTCTGCTTACCCCACCCTCACCTGATTACCACAGTAGGTGGGGATCCTACCCTGTGGT
The DNA here is from genome assembly GCF_900497805.2 of Vombatus ursinus. Taxonomy (NCBI): domain Eukaryota; kingdom Metazoa; phylum Chordata; class Mammalia; order Diprotodontia; family Vombatidae; genus Vombatus; species Vombatus ursinus. The sequence goes on along the minus strand of NW_020954671.1, from coordinate 40,657 downwards.
CAAAATACAAAAAAAGTACAAAAACTTCTGCAAAGATGATTCCATTCACCATCGGTACACTGAATGTGCAAACATTTATAGACAACACAAAATCCAGTAGACCTGAAAGATGAACAGCTCTTGTTGCAAGAGAAGTAGGTATCGCATCCAAACAGCAGCCCTGAGTGAAACAAGGCTAGCAAATGAAGTCAGAGTGAGATACATGTTTTTCCATAGAGGTCACAGTGAAGGGGAGCACCGTGAAGCTGGTATAGGTTTTGCAAAACTCATCTAGTCAATAAGCTTGTATGCCTACCAAAAGGAGTGAAAGACAGGTTCATGACAATGTGATTGCCACTTGTAGGAAAATACCGTGATACCACCATCAGTGCCTATGCTCCCTCCATGACAACCTTGATGAGGCCAGAGAAAAATTTTATGAAGACCTGGAGACCCTTATCATCAATGTGCCGAAAGAAGACAAGTTTATAATTCCAGGTGACTTTAATGCTAGAGTAGGCACAGACTACCAGACATGGCAGGGAGACCTTGAGGGGGAATGGAATTGGAAACAGCAACAGCAATGGTCACTTACTACTGAAGATTTTTGCATCTTATGACCTTCTCATCACCAATACTGTCTTCCACTTACCTTAACACAATAAAATTTTGTGGATGCACCCTTGCAGCAAACATGGGCATTTAGTAGACTATGTAATTGTAAGGAGAAGAGGCAGGCTATAAGAGTGAAGAAGGCAATGTATGACACAGAGAGCTGGACTGATCATAGACTTATCCTCTCCAAACTAAATATTCACATTCAACAAAAGCAGTGGCACCAAGGCAAAATGACTACCAGAAAAATTATTGTCAACAGATTAGAGTGCAAAAGCGGAACAGTTTATTGATAACTTGGGGGGAAAGTTGAGCCAACACAGTTGGCAACAGTGGAACAGAAAAGGAGTGAGCAGCTTTTAGAGATTTGGTGCACTTGTAAACATCAAGACTGGTCTGACAAAAATAATGGAGAAATTCAGAAGCTGCTAAATGAAAAATGAGAACTCCACAGGGTTTACCAGCAGGATAGTATATCCATCTCTAAGACAGCATTTAATGCCATCAAAAGTAAAAATCCATTTCTAAGAAGGCAGCATTTAATTCCATCAAAAATAAAGTACAAGTAAAGTTTAGAGAGATACAGAATTCTTGGCTCAATAAGAAGACAGATGAAATTCAGTTTTATGCTGATAGTAACAATCCAAAGCACTTTACTTTTATGATGCCCTGAAGGCTATCTATGGGCCAAAGACCTATGATGTATCTCAACTACTCAGTACTGATGGAACCACATTGATTATTGATATGATCCTAGAAAGATGGGCTAAACACTTCCATAGTGTTCTCAACAGATCGTCATCAATGCTGAAGGCATTGACCATTTACCTCAGGTTGAAGTCAATCCCTCCCTAGCTGAAGTTCCAACTGAAGAAGAGGTTTGGAATGCCATTAGGTTCCTTTCATGTGGCAAAGTACCTGGTGCTGATTCTATTCCAGCTGAGATTTAAAAGGGGGGAGAAGTCCATTGCTTATAGAAAAGTTGAGTGAAATTTTCCATGTTAGATGGCAAGAGAAGGTTATCCCCCAGGAATTCAAGGATGCCTCCACTGTCCATCTCTATAAAGGTAAAGGAAATACACTGTCCTGTGACAATCATGGGGGGGTTGGGGGGTGTCTCTCTCTGTCATTGCTGGCAAGATTCGTGCCAGAGTCCTCCTTAATAGACTGATCCGTCACTTGAAGACAGTCATCTGAGAGCCAGTGTGGCTTCAGAAAGGGCTGAGGAACGATTTGCTGCCCAACAACTCCAGGAGAAATGCCAGGAGCAGAATAAAGGTCTGTACACAATGTTTGTAGATCTGACCAAGGGCTGTGATATTGTCAGTCATGAAAGTTTATGGAAAATTATGTCAAAATTTGATTCATCAGCATTGTACATCAATTTCACGTCAGCATACTTGACTGGGTTCTGGATAATGGACAATGCTCCCTCGTGCTTTCCCAGTCACCAATGGAGTTAAACAAGACCGTGCTTGCTCCCATGCTTTTTAGTGTGATGTTTTCAGCCATGTTGTCACACACCTTCAATAAGGCCTAACAAAGCATTTCACAATTAGCTACCACACTGATGGTAAAGTCTTCAACTTGAAAAGGCTACAAACCAAGACTAAAGTGGAAGAAGCATTGGTGCATTTTCTTTCTGCATGTGACTGTATACTCAATGCAGCCTCTGAAGCTGAGAGGCAACAAAGTATGGATCAATTCTCTGCTGCTTATGCTAATTTTGGCCTAACAATTAATACCAAGAAAACACAGGGGCTCCATCAGCCAGCACCACACCATCCATAGGTGAAACCATTAGTTACACCAAATGGAAAAGTTTTGAATATTATGAATAAGTTCACTTACCTTAGCAGTATACTTTCCAGGGAGGTACACATGTGACACATGAACTGCCAGAGCTAGAGCTCTGTGTTTCAGAGGCTCTGAAGGAAAGTGTGGGAGAGAAGAAATATTAGACTGACTACCAAATGGAAGGTCTACAGAACCGTTGTGCTAACTTCACTGATGTATGCCTGTGAAACTTGGACAGTGTACCAGCACCATGTCAGGAAACTGAATCGCTGCCATTTAGTTCTTAGGAAGATTCTGAAGATCACCTGGCAGGATAAAATACCAGACACTGAGGTCCTTTCTCAAATTAAACTGCCAAGCATTCAAACTCTGCTTCAGAGAGCGCAACTCCAATAGGCTGGCCACGCTGTTCGAATGCCAAATGTATGCTTGCCAAAAAGACTATTTTATGAAGAACTCACACAAGGCAAGCGCTCCCACAGTAGTCAGAAAAAGTGGTACAAAGACACTCTCAAGAACTTTGGGATTGATTGTATATGGGAGACACTGGCACAGGACTGTCCAGCATGGCATGCCCTTATCAGAGAAATTGCCATGCTCTATGACCAAAGCAGAATTGAAGTAGCTCAAAAGAAATTCGAAAAATACAAATTTAGAAAATCCACCCCAAATACTCACATGGACTATTTGTGCCTGACCTGTGGTAGAGAACTGAGCTTGTTTTGGTCTGATCAGCCACAGTCAGACAAACTGTAACTTGACTCTAACATAGTGATGTCATTTTGGTCCTCTTTGAGAACAAAGGACAACCACCACCAACCAAAGGAGCAATTATTGATAATGAAGACAAAAAAAAAAAAAGTGGGTGGTTCATTGTAACATTTTTAAATGCACAGGCACTTAAGTCTCGGTGACTAAAAGAATGGTGGTGCCCTCAACAGGTGCCCTCTCCTTTCTGGGGGGGAAGTAAAGAAATAATGAGTCAATTGTGGACATGTTGAGTTTAAGATGTCTATTGGACACCCAGTTTAAGATGCCCAGTAGGCAGTTGGAGATGGAAGACTGGAAGTCACAAGAGAGATTAAGGTTAAACAGGTCTGCGATTCATTTGCATAGAGATAAAAAATGAATCCATAGGAGCTGGTAAGATCATGTGAAACTGTATATAGAGGAAGACAAAAGGGTCTAGGAGAGAGTCTTGACATACCCACAGCATGTGAAGATCCAGTAAAAGAGACTGAGTTGTCAAGAGAGTAGTGTCGTGAAAACTTGGAGAAAACAGTGTAAAGAACAGGGTGATCAGCAATGTCAAAGATGCAAGCGAGGTTAGGGGGTCTGAGGAATGAGAAAAGGCCACTAGATTTGGCAATGCAATTTGAGAACTTTGGTAACCCTAATAGGATGGTTAAAACTTATACAGCCAATTATCTCCTCCTCATTCTACTGGTGTCAGACATAAGTAAATACAAACTATACATTAAGTTACATTAAGTTCAAGAGGAAGAGAGCTTTAATAACTAAGACCATCATGAAAGACCCTGTGAAAGAGGTTTCACCTGAGCTATACTTTGAAGGAAGCTAGCTAGAGATTCTAAGAAGGTAGAGGTGAGGAGGGAGAGCTTTCCATGCATGGATGACATCATATGCTAAGACATAAAATGTAACAGAAAGTCCTAGTTTACTAAAACAGAGAATACATGAAAGGGATTAAAATGTAGTAAGACTGTAAAGGTAAATGAGAGCCATACTATATTAACTGATATACCTAATCTAACTGGGAAGATATTAAGAGAGAGCACTGAGTTGTGCATAATGATTTCAAGTTATTTGGGCCACATTAACTAAATCATTCAGTTCTGAAAACTGGCATGTTAACATAATCTCCGACCAACTGTGATCTTGGAAAGATCATACAAAACAGCAGAGGTAATGAAAAACTGAAGGATGACTTAAATTTTTTTAAAGGGAAGAGTATAAAATGTTCTAATTATAGACCAGTGGGTTTGTCTTTAATTCTTGACACAATTCTAGAATATATCATTAAAAAGATGTGCTCTATTTTGGCCTCATGGCTCAGGTTATAGATTTATAAAAAATTGTTACTCAAGAAAGTTAGTGTGAGAAAGGATTTTGCAGTAGAGCAAGCAGGGAAAGCACACACTAAATGGCGACACAGGCAAGCAAGGGCCACTCACATGAGGGAGTACTATACAGGGGCAAGATATAAGTGGCAGCCCACACTCAGAGAGGGGGATGTTCTCAGCAGCAAAGTTTTGTACCTTAAAGACAGGCTTGGTTGAGAACAGGTAATCCATGCCATATATGGAAGAGGGCATTCCTAATCAGAGTCAGATATGGTGGGGAAATTCCCTAGTTTGCTTATTGATACCAAGCTTGGGTGGGGGAGTTTCCTAATCAGGACCAAAAATTAAGGTGAGGGTCTGACTCTACAATCGGAAATTCCAGAAGAGGAAGCCTTGTCCAGTCAGGAGCCACAATTGTTTGTTCTTTCGAAGGGTTAGGATGAGTCAAGACAGAGGCTAAATACAGGCTGTCACTGATTTATATGTTTTTAGGACCATTTAACAAGTGACTCCATATTGAAGTCCTATCACTTATACCACAACATCAAACAACACTTGAAAAACCACAATTATCACAAGATGTGTACGGGAATTTCTTAAGGGAAAAAACACAATTTTTATTACATAAAATGGAAAAGTTTCTACATGAACATCAATGCAGTAAGAAACAGAAAAGACACAATTAAATGGGAAAAATATCTTTGCAAAAACTTGTGATTTTACAGATCTCATACCTATATGGAACCGATACAAATAAATCACGACAGAAGACATTTCCCAATCAAGGTTATAGATAGATAGTCTCAAAAGAAAGGCACGCTTGCAATAATTACATAAAAAATGTTCCACATAACTGGGAAAAATGCAAAATTAAAAAAAAAAAAACTCCAGGGTTACACTCACAACCATCAGATTTTGCAAAGATGGGGGGAAAAAAAGGAAAATAATAATTGTTGGAGAGGCTTTGGGAAGCCACGCACATAAACGGGCTGGTTAGTGAAGTTTATGAAGTGGCCAGCCCATTCTGGAAAACAATTTGCAACTACTGTACACTCTCAAAAATCACTAAACTTTACATTACAGGACTAGGATTTAAATCCTGATTCTGGCAATAACTGCATGACCTTAAGCAAGTCACAAGCTCTCTGTAACTCAGTTTTTTCATATATAAGATGAAATTGGAATACATGTCCACTAAGGTCCCTTCCAACTCTAACTATATGAACCTATAAAAGTAGACAATATCACAGAGAACTATGATATGAACTATGATCTATGCCTATATCAAAAATAAGTTGCCAAGGGCCCTTCAAAATTAAAGTGAGTCATAGCCACATAGCCATATGGGGTTTATTTTGAACAATCCCTTTTGGGTAGGGAGAAAGATCCTTGTGAGAAAATTAAGCTGAAGTTGCACAGACTTTCTGAAACTTAAGAGACTTGTAAAGAACTCTTCCTTGGTGAATAGTAGGAAGTTCCTGTCACAAAGGCAGAGAAAGCCAAGGAGGTTAATCAGGGCTAGTAATTGGAATAAAGAGCATGACAAAGAAAAAAGAGACTAAGTCACTATTGTATCCTCATCCAGAGGCTGCACTATTCTAGTAAATGAGTCCCCCCAAAACAGAGAGTTATGGGGAATGATGAAGAACTTTAGGTGGATATGACCCTAAAAAGTGCCTATTCCTATTACTTCATGTCTGTTGATCTAAAGACTGACAAACATGGAAAATTACTAGCAACACCTATCTCGGACTCCCAACCAACCTGAAGATAGCATCATTTGAGGGGCTCTGGATCTTCACGTGTGGAATTCCCTACTGGGAGGTAAAAGGAAATGTTCAGTTGGCATACCTAAGGAGTAGCTGAATAGGAATTTAGTGTGTATCATTCTCCCCTGGAGATGTATTTCTACTTTCCAGTTTTCAGAAAAGATACTTATACTCTAATGACCACTCTCTCTCAAGTAAACTTCCTTATCCCCAAGCTTTTCCTGGACTGAGATAAAGGGGCCATTTCACTTATCAGCTGTCTCAAGGGCGATATTTCATCTTTCATTTCCCTTACTTTCTCTTCTCAGTGACTCATGTTTCCTCCTTGTCCCCAAAACGGAAGAATGAGATGCCAATGAAATGAACATGAAATCTGAAGAAGCTTCTGCTCCTGAATCTTACAAGAGGACATACCCAAGGCTAAGAGTCTTGGCCAGTTCTGGAAATTTTTATGATGAAAAACATCAAACATTCATTTTAAATTCAAATGAACTTACTAAATGAGCCTTTTTCAGAGAGATAGTTACTATCCCACAAAACAAACACTTAGCCTTCAATAGGGTTTGTACAAACCCGATACCATTCTGGGTCCGAGTGCCAGCTGTCACTTCACAGTTGCCTAACTGTTGGCAAAGCACTTAACTGACTCTTTGAGATTGCTTTCTCATTACAGAAATGGGTATCATTGTATTTACACTGCCTAATAAACAAGGTAAGTGTGAAAACCAAACACAACAAAGGATAAAAGTATTTTGTAATCTTTACATAAAGCCTTGTATAAATAGAGGCTTAAATATTTATAAACAATTCTCCAAAAATGAGTTGCAACTTTCAATTGATGTATGACTGTTTTCCATTAAAAATTATATTAAAAAAAAAAAAAGAACAAATTGCCAGAATAATTTCATTTCCTTTTGACATTTCCTTATAGTAGATCAGGTAATGATGTTGATAATAATTTTCCCATATTTTTCCAAAGTATTTGACAAAATCTCCAATGCTAAGATGATAAAAGATTGATAAAGGTGGGCCAGACAACAATACAATTTGATAAATTCAGAACTAGCTGAATTTTTCAGCCAAACTCAAAAAATAATCATTAATGGTTTGATATGAACTTGCAAAGAGGTCTCCCCTCTTGAACAATTTTATGAATGACATAAATAAAAGCATAGATAGCCTATTTCAGACTCATAGATCACACAAAGATGACAGCTAATCACTGAACATCAGGGTTAGGATTCAAAATTACAGTTACCATCAACATCAACTAGGCAGCAAAGGTTTATAAAACTTGTGTAGCCTTTGACCCATCAATACCACTACTAGGTCTGCATCCCAAAGAGATTAAAAAAAAGAAAAAGGACCTATTTGTACAAAAATTTATAGCAGCTCTTTGTGGTGACAAAGAACTGAAATTAAGGGGATACCCATCAATTCAGAAAATACCTGAACAAGTTGAGGTAAATGATTGTAATGGAATACTATTGTGCTATAAGTAATGACGAGCAGACCAATTTCAGAAAAACCTGGAAAGACTTACACAAACTGATGCAAATTCAAGGGAGCAGAACTAGGAGAACATTGTACACAGTAACAGCAATACTGTATGATGATTAACTGTGACTGACTTAGCTATTCTCAACAATACAATGATCTAGGACAACTACAAAGGACTCATAATGAAAAAGGCTATCCACCTGCAAAGAAAGAACTGATGAAGTCTGAATGAATATTGAAGCATACTATTTTTCACTTTATTTTGTTTTTATGGTTTTTTTGGTCTGTTTTCTTTCTCAATACGACTAATATGGAAATATGTTTTGCATGATTGACATGTATAACCTACATCAAATTGTTTACCATCTCAGGGAGGGAAGGAGAGAATTTTGGAATTCAAATTAAAAAAAACCAAATGTTAAAAACTGTTTTTACATGCAATTGGGGGAGGTGCAGCTAGGTGGTGCAGTGGACAGAGCACCAGCCCTGGATTCAGGAGGACCTGAGTTCAAATTCGTTCCACATAACACTTACTAGCTGTGTGACCCTGGGCAAGTCACTTAACTCTATTTGCCTAGCCTAAAAAAAAAAAAAATTACATGCAATTGGGGGAAAATAAAATATTATTGTGTTTCTTGAAACACAATATATACTAAAAAAAAAATTAACCAACAAAACAATTTAGTACTATCTCAAAAAATGGGAGTCAGTGGAACAAATTACGTACATAAAATCCAGAAGCAAAGGTATGTAATTGAATAGATTTGGATAAATCCAAGGACTACAAACGCTGAGGTGAGAATTCATCTCTCATTAAGAACTACTTGAAAAAACCAGAAAGTAGTCTGGCAGAAAACAGGCTTAGGCCAGTATCATACCTAGACCAATGTCACATTATATGCCATAACAAGCTCCAATCAATAAAAACACATTTCAAACAAATTATTAGAAGAGCAGGGAAGGAAATATATTTTGCAGCTACGGTTAAAGACAGACCAAACAAGGGCAAAGATCACAGGAGATAAAACAGACAGTTTTAATTACATAAAATGTAAAAGCTTCTGCACTAAAAAAACCCCCACAAAACAGTAACAATCAGAAAAGAAATTTAAATGGTAAATGATTAACTGATAAAGGTCAGTCATCCAAAATATATAGGGAATTGATCCAAATATAAAACAAGAGCCATTCCCCAGATATATAGTTCAAAAGAAAAAAGCCAAGTTATAAAAATGCAAATTCAAACAATTCTGAGATTCCACCTCAGAATCTATCAGGTTGGCAAAGATAACAAAGGACAATGACAACTGTGGCAAGAGCCATAGGACAGGTATACTAATGCATTGTTGATGGAGATGTGAATTGGTCCAGCTATTGTAGAGAGCAATTTGGAAATCACTAAACTATGTATGTTCCTTTGACTCACTGATACAACTACTACACTTAATACCCCAAAGATATCAATTACAGAAAGAGAGGAGCCATATGTACAAAATAATTCAATAGTATTTTTTACTGTAGCAAAAGATTAGAAACAAAGTGGTTACCTATAAACTAGAGAACATCTGAACAATTATCTGATATGAAGGTAATGGAACTGATACAGAGTGAAATGGATGGAACAAGAACCATTTATATAATGGCTGTAACATCATAAAAGAAAAATAATAGTAAAAGACTGATTGAGGCAATGACCAAACACAACTCAAAGACTGATGATCCCCTTTCCCCCAAGATGGGGCCAAAGGGAAAGAAGGAAGTAGTTGCTCCCCCCAAGACAAAAGCCAAGTCCAAGGCCTTGAAGACCAAGAAGGCAATGTTGAAGGATGTTCACAGCCACAAAAAGATGAAAATCTGAATGTCCCCCACTTTTGGGGGGCCCTAGACACTAAGACGGTAGCCCAAACACCTCAGAAAAGTGGCTCTCGGAAAAACAAGCTTTTCCCTTGACCACTGAGTCTGCTATGAAGAAGACTGAGGACAACAACAACTTAGTCTTCATTGCGGACGTCAAAGTCAACAAGCATCAGGCAATAAAGAAGCTGTATGACATCGAAGTGGCCAAGGTCAACACAATGATGATGTGGCCTGATGGAGAGAAGGCCTACGTTTGACTTGCTCCATACCATGACACTTTAGAGGTTGCCAACAAAACTGGAATCATCTAAACTGTGTTCAGCTATCCCACTTCACCTACAATAAAAAGTTTTTCCAGTATTTAAAAAAAAAAAAGATAGATGATGAAGCATATCTCCTAGCACTTGAGAGATATTGATTATAGGTATAAATAAAATGAAGGATGTATTTCCAAGCACGGATAATGTCTCCAATTAACCATTTTTAAAATACACAAAAGAAAACAGAAAGAAGTTTAGCAGGGAATGTAAATAACTAGCAGAATAATATAACCACATTAAATTTGAATTATATATCCAAAAAGCTGAATGTTTCCTAAAGTCACTTTCATGTGGAGTCTCTTTTTGTTTTGTTTTGTTTTGTTTTTTTTTTTTTATACTGGAAAACATTCTTGTCCGCCAAGTTCAGAGAGAGGGAGAGTGTCAGACACAGGTAGGCAATATTCCTCTTATGTCCTCTACTCAAGTCAAATCACATCCGAAACCATTCTGGGCACCACATTTTTGGAAGAACGTGTCTGGAGACTTTCTAGAAGACAACAAAGGTGGAGAGAGCCCTGAAATCATGCCATACAATGTTTAGACTGGAAGAGAGAAGACTTACTGGTACAATAACTGCCTCCGAGACTCCATGGATAAGGATTTAGGCTTGTTTCACTTGGTCCCAGAGGGCAAAACTAAGCACAATGGAAAGAATATGCAAAAGGGATAGCTCATGTTAGACAGTTTTTGTCTGATAAATTACATCAGAGTGATCCAGACCAAAACTAGCGGGAGAAACAAGCTAAAACAAAAACTTTTATTGAAACAGGAGACTAGTCTACTAGGTTGACAATTCCTTGAGGGCAAGGCATGCCATTTTTCATCTTTGTATTCACAGTACCTAACAAGTACCTTACATGTAACAGATGTTAATATTTATTGAAATGAACACATTTGGAGTCAAGGGGGTTTTAAGATGCTAAAAAATAAAGACGTTTATACTTAAGAGTCAGTCTCATAAGCATGAAGAGAGAATGGGATCCATATCATATCTTGCATTCTAGAATAAGGCCCAATGGGATTACAGAGTTAAAGCTAGAAGGAACTTCAAAGGTAATCCTGATCAATCCCTTTACAGATGAGGGAACTGAGGCCCATAGGTAAAATGACTTGCAACAGTCCCATTAGAACTAAGTTGCAGAGAGGGGTTTGAAAACATATCCTTTCACTCCAAATCCAAGAGTTATTCCACTGTACTCTGTTTAAAAAGAATTTTTTCTCTAAGACTATTGGAAATTATAAGGATAGATGGAAGAACAATTGGTATCAACAGCTGCATGGCTCCTTAGCAGCCTTCACCTCCCCTTCCTCACTTCCTCTAGCCAGAGGTAGGATCAGAGAACAACTCTGGATCTAAGCATGAAAAATATGAGGAACGTGTGCTTTAGATGGTGAGCTCAGTTCTTAAGATCTCCTAGCCTGGACTTCTCCCCCTTCTCATTTAACCAATTTGTCTAGGCCTTAACCTCTGGTCCACCTTGACTCATGGTCCCTTCCAGCCCCTCTTTATAAAATAAAAACAAACTCTCAGTCTTGGCTAACCTTGTATTGTTGCTACTCAAAACCCAGCCTGATAATGATATACTGATGACAGTTTATTTAGGATGGAACACTCCCATCTGACAATCTAATTAGTTAATAAGAATCAAAGGTTTAATAAAAAAAAAAAAGTCTGAAATAAACCATGGGGAGCAAACTAGAAAACATCTGGCAATGGAAGACTGATGAGTTAGCATTTATTCAATAAAATTATTGAATTTTTAATCATATATTATTTGGTTGTAAAATAACATTATACTAACAAATACTGAAAATAATAAATTATTAAAGATCAAAATTGTCAAGAATACAATTTCCAGATGACCTAAGTACATTTCCTTTTGTGTGTTTTAACAAAGGACTTCAGATTATATACTTGCTGAATTTTGCCTCTGTCATTTATGTTCTAACATGGAAGGTATTCATTATAATGTAATAATTTCTCTCCAAGATTTTATTCTAAAGATTTGTAATTTTAGATGATATAGAATATCTCTAAAGATATTGGTCTTCTCACTTTAAAAAATCAAGTTCAAGAATATGAAAGCTCTCCAAAATAAAGTGCATGAACCACAATTTTTCATAAAAACAAAAAAAATTAAATATCCTGATTTACCTTTTCCAATATGTTGATAAAATTATTTTAAGACCCAACCCTTGACATACCACTGCCCCTTTTAACTAGTAATAAAATCTTACACACATTCTTCAGGCTGATTATTAAGCTTTCATTCTCCAAAAAGATGCCATCTCATTAACCACCATTAGCTTACCAATTTTGAATGTTCTACCTGCATTAAAATGAAAAAAAGATAAAGAAAAACTGCCACTTCAGTTGATTGCTGAATTTTCACATTTATAAAGAACTATAATCTGTGTAACAGACCCAAAACTGCATTGCGTAGGTGGAAAATACTGTGAGAGGCAGAAATAGACCGTGGAAAATAAAATGTTCTAGAAGAGATGAGTTGTTAAAGTGCCTCTACATTTATCTCGTTACAAAAATACGCAAGCTTACTTTTAGTATATCTGAATCACTGTTCCTTCATCACATCATATCAAACCATTTTCTAGTCCTTTTCCATTAACTAGCTAACAATTAACTAACAATTTTTGTGTGACTACTAAGAAAATACCTATAATGACAGCAAACAATTATTTGATAATATAACTAGGGTGATCTGTAATTGACATTTAGTTGTCCCTTCTCTTTTCATTTCACACTTGAATACCATTAAATAGGCCAATTTACATAGGCCTATATGTAAGCATGGACAGCTAAGTGGTGAAGTGGACAGAGCACCAGGCTTGGAGTCAGGAAGACATGAGTTCAAATACCGCCTCAGACACTTAGTAGATGTGTGACCTGGACAAGACACTTAACCCTGTTTGCCTCAGTTTCCTCATCTGTAAAATGAGCTGGAGAAGGAAATAGCAAACCACTCCAGTATCTTTGCCAAGAAAACCCCAATGGGGTCACAAAGAGTTGGACACAACTGAACAAGAAATATTTAAGCACAATGCACAAAAAACATTGGCAAAGGCAAATGACATGCACTTGTCCTTATTCTCCACAAAAACGTGGTACCACCTACAACACTTATTTTCATACTTGCAACCTTTTTAAAAATATCAATGCTTAAACAGTTTACTGGGATCCAAAGACACATTTTAACCTCTACTTTCAACAATCTTTATTTTTTTTGTATAATTTCTAAATTTTAAACCCTTCCCTGCATGGTTGACTGATTTAGAGTGTCAAACACAAGTATCATTTGACATAACCTGTTTACTTTATCATTTTCCTATCAAATCAAATACCCCATTTAACTGGGTTATATAAACAAAGTCTGTCTTCCTCTAAGAACATAAACAAAATCTGTATTTGTTTAAGGTAGTACAGCATTTCTTCTATTTTTTTTATTGACCAAAAAAGGCAACAGTTTCTTTGTGAAGCGCATCAAGGATAACAAGTCAAAAACTTCCTCAGAGCAGAAAAATCCATTACCTCTTAGGTGTTAACAGTCAATTACAAAGGGAAAATTAAGCAAAAGGCAAGGAAAGGATAAAACTCTGAAGAGTTTAGAAAACGCCAAAATTAGTTAAGAAACTGGAAACAGCACCCAAGATTTATATTCAAAGAATTCCCTCATAAACTACTTATACCAAGTTAAGACACCCACTTTTAAAAATATTTTGAAGCGATCAAAGATAATGGTGGAAGAAGCTATGCTATAGGACATGGAGAAGTTCGAAATGTAAATAATCTCCTATTCCAGTTTCCAAATCTATTTTGAAAGCTTTTAATGAAAAATGTGTATAGGTAAAAATACACATTTTTTGAATTCTGAATCTTCATATTTTAAAGCATTACAAACCAGGATTATCATTACCAGTTCAGACAGGAAGCCTCAGGAGTATGCATATAGCCTTATGGAAAGCAAGAAAAGGCTTGCTGCAGAGATATTTGTCTAAGAAACCCTCAATTACCCAAATTAAGAGGGGCAGGAATAACAACACAGATAAGTCCTAAAATAATCCAAATATGTCATTTTAACTAATAATTTTAACTTTAAATGTTTCTGCCACCAAATGCAAAGTGAGTAGAAAAAATTTTTTTCAAAGTCACCTTCTATTCCTATTCAGTATGAGAATTCAGCTAAATTACCTCACAGATGCCAGTCCCTAGCAAAGCAAAATCTTTCCAGAGAAGCTTCAAGCTCCTCCCCTCCCTACCTCATTCCTCAGTTACCTACAATTTAATTGTCAGCAGCTGTTAAATATACTTGCAATATCTCCAAAGTAGAATGTAAGCTCCTAGAGAACAGAGGCTGTTTCCTTTATCTTAGTACCTGTACTAACTTGCAGATATGCACTTAATAAATGGTGTTAAATGGCATTGATCTCTACACAGCATTTAGGAGTAAATCGGATAACCAGAATTCCAACTGGAAGCAAGTACTATACTTCTCTTAATAACTCTTCACACGCACACACCACAAATTCGATTCCTAGACAAGGATTTGTACTTCGGCTTTTCCCCTCCGCAATTCTACCCAGATTTACCATTTTTTGTACAGTCAAGAAAGTAGCAGCCACTGTAATAGGCTGTTCAATACAACCTTTGCTTTAAATAAAGTCAAGGAAATTTCCATTTTCTGCATGCAAAGTTAAAATTGCAAAACGTCTGCTTCCTTCAACCACCTTGGGGAGAAATTTCCAGCCAACAGTTCTGATTCAAACGCGTTTGCAATTCTGGGTTCACAAGGGATGGCATTTCCTTTTACTAACTGAATCTTTACCTCACTTGGGGCCTGCAATGACATCACAATTCATCTCCTGGAACCCTCTGATGTCATACACTCATACACCCACACATACACAACACACTTAAGACTTCATCGCCGCCCGGAAGCCAAAAATCCAATAAAGCCTGTGCTCAGGTAAACGGGGGGGGGGAAGAAAAGAAAAGGGGGAGCCGTCCAGACCGATCCAGGGGAATGTTAGGGAAGGGGAGGGGGGAAGAGAAAGCTGGCAAGGACAATCGCCAGCTCACCTTCTCCCCAGATCTGGAAGGGCTAGTCCGGTGGCATCCTAAATTTGGGGGGCAGGACCCTCACTCCGCTGTGCTCCCGGCCAGCCCCCAAAACGACCCTACTTACTCCCTAAGGGAACGTCCGAGCCACGCAGGGCAGCCCCCGCTCTCCGGCCTCACTCCCCCCACCCCCACCCCAGTCTCGGGGCCACCGCCACCCCTCCCCCACACGTTCACGTTCACGTCCGCGGGGGCTGCGGGCGCTTCCCAGCAGCGGCTGCGCCGGCGGCCCAGAGGGAAGCGAGGGCACGGGGGGAGGGAAGAGGGGAGCTCCCCACCCGCAGGAAGGAGAAAGGGCGGGCGGCCAGCGCTTCCTCCTCCCCGCCCAGCCCCGAGGAAGGTGGAGGCGGGAAGAGCGCTACTCGGTAAGGGGACTCTCGGATCCGCGCACAACCCCTCTAACCGCGGCCCCCCAACTCCATGACCTTCCTCCTTACCTAGAGGCTGCAGAAACCGGGAAGTAGGAGAGAGAGGCGGCGGCGACTGCGGCGTCCGAAGGCCTGTCCCCCTTCCCCCCCCCCATCCGGACGCCACTGGGAGCGAGCGCCCGGCGCAGCTCGGGAAAGCCCGATGCTCGCCCCCGAAACCCAGTTGTTTGGCTAAAATCCCGTGGCGTCATGCGCCGGGCCAATCGGCTAGAAGGGAGGGGGCGTGGTTTCGGAGCAGGGACGCCGCAGCGCTCCCTACTGGGGCTCCCTTTCAGGTGGCTGAGAGCTTCCAGGGCGGGGGGAGCCTGAGAGGGGAAAACGTGGAAAAGTTTGCTTTCTTGTTTTAACTTGGGCCACGCCACCCCCGCTCCCACCCCTGGTGAAAGGGCCTCTCTCCCCAAAGGAAGAAGAAAGCAGATGCAAAACCTGTGCAGAAGGGAACCTTTACAAGAGGTTATGGGTTCATTTTTATTCAGCTTGAATGTGTGACTGCATAAATGGGAGGAGGAGGAAAAGGGAGAGGAAAAAATATTTTTGTTGCCATTTCCAATGCCATCTAAAGATGACTGCTAACTTTAAGGCAGCCTTCTGCGGATGATCAGCAGAGGAGACTCTTTGAAGCGTCGTGTTCTCCCACCAAAAAAAAAAAAATCACAAAATCTGCAGATCATTTATTTAATACTGGATAACACTGGATGACAGTTAGTTGACTTGTCAGATGACAGACGGTAAATAAAATGTTTTAAGCGCCTACTATGCATTATGCAGTGTGGGCTGGGGTTAAAAAGAAAGGCAAGGCAGTCCCTGCTCTTAATACA
>NW_020954671.1:22578-24243 GCF_900497805.2 Vombatus ursinus | reverse complement strand
AAAAATTTAAAGCACTCTATGAATGCTATTATTGTGATATCAATAGGTTTTGGCTACACATGTATTTCTATGTAGCACTCTTCATGGAGACCTGGCTGCTGAGGAGTGCTTGTAACACACCCACCCCCAACCCACCCCCTCCCCACCCCTGCCAATGTAAAAGTGTGTGAGACATAAAAAGGTAAAACGGACAGAAAAAATGTTATTAATAAGGGCAAACTGTTTACATCCCTACAAGGGAAGATAGCACTTGTAACTCTTGAGAACTGTATTGTTATTACACCACTTTAAAGAAGTATATATAGAGGGGGTAGGTATAAATTGACTTTGATGTAATGATAAAAAAGTCTATCAAATGGGTTAAATGGATCTAAGTAAGTGAATTAATCTGATCTAACTAAGGGAATGTACTGGGAAAAAAGGAAAGAAGAAGGCTGACAAGGGTAAATTACATTATAGGAAAAGGCATTAAAAACCTATTACAGTAGTGGGAAAGAAGGGAGGGAGATGAGCATTGTTTGAACCTTACTTTCATCAAATTTGGCTCAAGGAGGGAATAACATAATCAGTCAGGTATAGAAATCTAACTTGCCCTCTAGGCAGTAGGATGGAAAAGGGGAGGGATTAAAAAAAAGGATAAAAAAGGGAGGAGGGATAGAAGGGAGGAAAGAAGTAGTAAGGGTAAAGGAGAAGAAAAGGGAGGGGGCTAATAGAAGGGAGGCAGGACTGAGGGAGGCAGTGGTCAAAAACAAAATACTAATGAGGAGGAAAAAGGAGAAAGAAAAGCATAAACAGGTGGAGAGAAAGACAGATAGTAATCATAACTGTGAATGTGAATGGAATGAACTCTCCCATAAAATGGAAACGGATTGCAGAATAGATTAAAAACCGTAATCCTACAGTACGTTGTTTACAGGAAACACATTTGAAACAGAGGGACACACAGTAGAATATATTATGCTTCAGCTGAAGTAAAAAAAAAAGCAGGGGTAGCAATCCTGATCTCAGACAAAGCAAAAGCAAAAATAGATTTTATCAAAAGAGATAAGGAAGGAAACTACTTCCTGCTAAAAGGCACCTTAGGCAATGAAGTAATATCATTAATAAACATATATGCACCAAATGGTATAGCATCCAAATTCTTAGAAGAGAAGTTCAGGGAGTTACAGGAAGAAATAGACAGCAAAACTATACTAGTGGGGGACCTCAACCTCCCCCTCTCTGAACTAGATAAATCTAACTACAAAATAAACAAGAAAGAAGTTAAGGAGGTAAATAGAATTTTAGAAAAGTTAGGTATGGTAGGTATTTCTGGAGAAAATTGAATGGGGATAGAAAGGAATATACTTTTTTCTCAGTGGTACATGGCACATACACAAAAATTGACCATGTACTAGGGCATAAAAACCTCACAATCCAGTGCAGAAAGGCAGAAATATTAAATTCATCTTTGTCAGATCATGATGCAATAAAAATTATATGTAATAAAGGGCCACGGAAAGATAGACTAAAAAATAATTGGAAACTAAATAATCTAATTCTAAAAATGAGTGGGTCAAACAACAAATCATAGAAACAATAACTTCATTCAATAGAATGACAATGAGACAACATATCAAAACTTATGGGATGCAGTGAAAGCAGTTCTTAGGGTAAGTTTTATAT
>NW_020954671.1:22310-22568 GCF_900497805.2 Vombatus ursinus | reverse complement strand
CTAGTGCCTGTGGCAGAATTTGATTTGAGGTTTTCCTAACACTGAGTCCAGCAAGACTGGGCATATTGAAAGCAGGGATTGTCTTGCCTTTCTTTTTACCCCCAGCCCACACTGCATAATTTAAGTGAATTAAACTGGAAAAAGAACAAATTAAAAATCCTCAATTAAACACCAAATTGGAAATACTGACAATCAAAGGAGAAATTAATAAAATTCATATTAAGAACACTGTTGAACTAATAAATAAAATTAAGAGCT
>NW_020954671.1:21168-22145 GCF_900497805.2 Vombatus ursinus | reverse complement strand
TACTTAAATAACCCCATCTCAGAAAAAGAAATTGAACAAGTCAACTCCCTAGGAAAAAAATCTCCAGGACCAGATGGATTTACAACAAAATTCTATCGAACATTTAAAGAACAATTAATTCCAATACTATATAGTCTGTTTGGAAAAATGGCCAAAGAAGGAGTCTTACACAAATTCTTTTTATGATACAAATATGGTGCTGATACCTAAATTGGGAAGAGTTGAAACAGAGAAAGAAAATTATAGACCAACTTCCCTAATGAATATGGATGCAAAAATTTTAAGCAAATAGATTATGGCAAATTATCACACCATGACCAGGTAGAATTTATATGAGGAATGCAGGCTGGTTCAATATTAGGAAAACTATTAGCATAATTGATCATATCAACAACAAAACTAACAAACCACACAATCATCTCAATAGATGAAGAAAAACTTTTGACAAAATACAAAACCCATTCCTATTAAAAACACTAGAGAGCATAGGAATAAATGGAGTATTCCTTAAAATAATAAGTAGCCTCTACTTAAAACCTTCATCAAGCATCATATGTAATGGGGACAAGCTAGAAGCATTTCCAGTAAGATCAGGGGTGAAACAAGAATGTCCATTATCACCACTATTGTTCAATATTGTACTGGAAACATTAGCTTTAGCAATAAGAGAAGAAAAAGAAATTTAAGGTCTTAGAATAGATAAAGAAGAAACAAAGCTGTCACTCTTTGCAGATGATATCATGATATACTTAGAGAATCCTAGAGAAATCAAGTAAAAAAACTACTTGAAATAATAAACAACTTTAGCAAAGTTACAGGCTATAAAATAAACCCACATAAATCATTGGCATTTCTATATATTACCAATAAAGCCCAACAACAAGAGATAGAAAGAGAAATTCCATTTAAAGTTACTGTAGACAATAAAAATTATTTAGGAGTCTACCTACTGAAACAAACCCAGAAACTATATGAAG
>NW_020954671.1:4362-21113 GCF_900497805.2 Vombatus ursinus | reverse complement strand
AATTACAAAACACTTTCCACACAAATAAAGTCAGATTTAAATAATTGGAAAAACATCAGTTGCACATGAGTAGACCAAGGTAATATAATAAAAATGACAATTCTACCTAAATTTAATTATTCAGTGCCATACCAATCAAACTACCAAAATTATTTTATAGAGCTAGAAAAAATAATAACAAGATTCATTTGGAATAACAAAAGGTCCAGAATATCAAGGGAACTAATGAAAAGAAATGCAGGGGAAGGTGGCCTAGCCTTTTTAGATCTTAAATTGTATTATAAAGCAGCAATCATCAAAACTACTTGGTACTGGCTAAGAAATAGAGTGGTGGATCAGTGGAATAGGTTAGTTATGCAAGACACAGTACTTAGTGACTATAGTAATCTACTATTTGATAAACCCAAAGACTCCAGTTTCTGGGATAAGAACTCACTATTTGACAAAACTGCTAGGGAAACTGGAAAAGAGTATGGCAGAAACTAGGCATAGAACAAAATCTCATACCATATACCAGATAAAGTCAAAATGGGTTCATGATTTAGATATAAAGGTTGATACTATAAGCAAACTAGGAGAGCAGTGTATAGTTTAGCAAATCTCTCTGAACCTCAGGAAATTCTCTCAAGACTATAAATTTTAGGTGGTTTGAAATGAATGGAGGGAGTCCCTATACACCAAAAATCATTGAATTCTAACTTATTTTTCCCCCAGAGATAATCAGGGTTAAGTGACCTGCCCAGGGTTACCCAGCTAGTAAATGTCTGAGGCTGAATTTGAACTCAAATCCTCTTACCTCCAGGGCAGGTATTCTATGCACTGCACCACTTGGCTGCCACAGAACTCTAACTTACTAAAGTGTACAGATTTTATATGATAATTATGCTATTACTATCGCACAGATATTTGCTATGTTATGATGATATGATAAGAGTAACTAACACTTATATAGCACTTCAAGGCTTGCGAAGAATTTTTGCACATTTGATCCTCACAACAACTCTAGACTATTATTACTTCATCTTATGGATGAGGAAATTGAGGCAGACACGTTGCCTAATAATCAAACAGTATCTGAGGCAGCATTTTGACATCAGATCTTCCTGACTTCAAGTCCCGCAGCACTGTGCCATCGAGCAGCTTCCCAAGAAATTGCATGAGGTAGTGAGTAAATTGAGCTGTTCTTTAACAGTCAGGGAGACCTTGTTCAGGTCCTATTGGCACCTATTGACTCTGACTTTGAGTGAGTCATTTAATTTCAGAATCCTCCAAACAATTCAAGTGCTCTAAGACTAAAATGCAAAGCATCTGCATCGGTGGAGGGAACCTTCTCAAAATCCCCTTACAGCAATAAAAAGACAAATCAAGTCTTGACAACAAAGAAACACTACCACCAAGTCCTATATTTACCTTATTCTTTCAAGGTCCAACTGAAATGACAGTCCTTTCAAAAAACATTCTCTGCCGATTTTCCCCATCACCATCCCCAATCTGAAATGTATTTCTCATCAGATCTCATAGTATTTTTATTCACTTTAACAATTTTGTTGGGGCAGCTAGATGGCGCATGGCTAGAACACCAGCCCTGGAGGAACTAAGGAAGACCTAAGTTCAAATCTGACCTGAGATACTTATTAGTATATCCCCTAGGCAAGTTACGTAACCCCAGTTGCCAAAGAAAAAGAAACAATTTTGTGGAATTTAGAGCTATAACCTTTGGAGTTCACTTAATCCAACCTTCTCATTTTATTACTAAGGAAACTTAACCAAACATTCTAATTTGTATTATATTTATATTATATATTGAATTATATATATGTCTTATCCCACCCTTCTAGATTGCAAACCCTTGGAAGGCAGAGACCTCATCTCTTTTATCTTTGTGATAAATCACAGTATACTACACATTATGCTGCTTAAGAAATGTTGAGTAATAAAACAACTCTGAGGTACCACATCATACCTATCAGATTGGCTAACATGACAAAACAGGAAAATGATAAATGTTGGAGAAGATGTGGGAAAATTGGAACACTAATGCATTGTTGGTAGAGTTATGAACTGATCCAACCACTCTGGAGAACAATTTAGAGCTGTGCCCAAACGGCTATGAAACTGTGCATGCCCTTTCACCCAGCAACAGCACTTCTAGGGCTGTATCCCAAAGAGATCATACAAATGAGAAAAGGACCTACATGTACAAAAATATTTATAGCAGCTCTTTTTGTGGTGGCCAAGAATTGGAAATTAAGGGGACGCCCATTAATTGGGGAATGGCTGAACAAGTTGTGATATATGAATGTAATGGACTACTATTGTGCTGTAAGAAATGATGAGCAGGCAGATGTTGAGTCATTGATGTCCTCTGCTGAGGTATCATCTGACTATGGTGTGAGTTGCCTTCTTCACTGACTAGGTCTTGCATCTCTGCCACCCTACGGTGTCTCCTGAGCTGATCTTTGCTGCTCTCTGTTTGTGTCTGTTACTGTCCCCTGAATTGCATCTCTAGCTGCTGGGATCCTGGCTCTTTTTTGCTAGTGTGACCCCAAACATTTTTAGTTCTTTAGCCCTTCCAGACCCCACCCAGCAAGTTAGAGGAACTTAAGTATTTAAGTGTGTCATTTGAACTGAACTATGCCCTTTGCCTGATCTCCTTCAGTCTAAACTCTTAATTGAGTTATACTTGGAAACTTCCTTTTAACTCCCTTCATTCCCTGGATTGCTAGACAATGTCCTTCCAAATCATCCTATGGATTTCATTTAGCAAAACTTTAGAGGATCTGGGTAGAACTGGGTGATTAGATTTATTTTTACTCCCATGGAAAAGGAGAGGGGGGAGTGAGGTCTACCTATATCCATTAAAAAAACAGCAACAACGACAACAACAACAACCTAGAAGTAAGGAACTATGTGGAGGCTGATGAGGCTGATAGCCTTTGCTCAACTCATCCCCCTACCCCACCAAGCCAAGCCACTGTACTTACTACTGTACATGAATGAAAGGTATTAACACTAAACACAGTTCTGTCTATCATTGCTAAAGTATGCTTGCTACAAATGAACTTGGCATGGACAGAGCACAATAGCAACAAATTACAATGGCATGATATATGCATGTCAAAGAAGACAGAAGAAAGTACATTAAGTACACAATAAAATATAACAAAATGATACAGTAGTGTTGCAGACACAGATCCATATGGGATGAAGCAAAAAGACCAGCTAGGATATTTTCCTGATGCCTTTTTTTTTTTTTTTTGGTTAAGCAATGGGGTTAAATGACTTGTCCAGAGTCACACAGCTAGTGAGTGTTATGTGTCTAAGGCCAGACTTGAACTCAGGTCCTCCTGAATTCAGGGCCAATGCTCTATCTACTGTGCCATCTAGCTGCCCTAAGCTGGGATATTTTGAAGTCAAGGAGGGAGTCTTTGAGCAAAAGCACCAGACACCCTGAGTAATAGGAAAGATTCACAAACAGTACCAGGCTAGTCAAACATAACAGCTATACACTCAAGAATGATATTGATAATTATGCCACATGAAGAAGCCTCAGTATTGGACATCAGCCATCACTTTGAACATCAGTTATTTAATTGTATTTTAGCTGTAGCTGCAGATTCAATTCAATAAACATTGATTAAGCAGCTACTATGTGCCAGGCACTATACCAAGCTCTGGGGCTACAAATAAGAAAAAGACTGTCCTTGCCCCCAAGGAGCTTATAATTTAATGGGAGAAGACAATACACAAAAGGAAGTTAAAAGAGATGGGGCTCCAAGAGGTACCTGACCCAAGGGCATGATGTTCTGTGGAATTTAAAACTAATAGAGCAGGTAATGGAATATGGAAAGCATGTTGATTAGATTTCCAATGATCAGTTTATTCTGGGTGAGGTATGATGTTCCCTGGGGTGAAAATCAGGCAGAGCTACTGATGGAAAACAAAGAGTTAGATAGTGTGGGGCAAGGACTAAATGAGTACCTATTTCAGAAGTTACCCTAGAATTTGCTTTCTTAAAAAGTCCCTGATATCACCTTACTTTTTGGATGTTTATATATCCGTCATAAAGTTGGAGTGAATAATGAATGGTACTTGTCTTCCACAGTAAAGAGACATTTTACCAGAATTACTGAATCAAGGACTGAAGCAACCTGGTCTGAAGTGATTTTTTGGCTCCTCAGAAAATCATCTTTTTTCTTTAATGTTGGCAATAGTGTCCTTTGAATTGTCAGTATTATTCAAAAAGTGGACCACTGGCACCCCCTTATCATTTAAAAAAGTTTTTTATTGATGCATTTGGGTTTTTTATATCTTTATGTTGTTGTTCAGTTGTGTCTGATTCTTTGCAACCCCATTTGAGGTTTTCTTAGTAAAGATACTGGAGCAGTTTGCTGTTTCCTTCTCCAGCTTATTTTATAGATGAGGAAACTGAGGCAAATAGGATTAAGTGACTTTCCCAGGGTCATATAGCTAGTAAGTGTCTGAGGCAGGATTTGAACTCATGTCTTCCTGACTCCAAGCCTGGTACTCACTGTACCACATGGCTGCCCTTTTTTATATCTTAGATATTCCCAAAAGTTCTCCCAACCTGCCCCATAGAATTCTGCCTTGTCTTAAAGAAATATAATTAAGCTCAACCAACGCAACCACATTTAACAGCATACACAATCCATATGTTTATCTCATTTGTATTATTTTTTGGTGGAACATAAAAGATAATATTGCTAGACTATTTGGAGGAAGATTTACCATAGAGCCTACAACTTCGAAATCTGAAAATAATACTTCTATAGACAAAATTTCAAGGCACAATTTTCTCAAAGCCCCACAAGTCACATTATAAATTGTATCTTCAATAGTTTAAGATAAAAAGTGTAATCTGATGCCTGAAAGATAGATCTACTCACAGAAAGAAAATACGTGTTTGTGACTGGGTCATTCGTTACTTCAAGGATCTAATTTTAGCGTTCAGCTCCTTTCCCTAAGATTCAGCCCAAATTTTGATTAAGAAGATAGGCTTTGAGAATTGCTACAGCCCCAAAAAATCAACCAGCTAAGGCCATCCTAGTGATTAGCCTCTCCGAAAAGCTTAGTTAGTTCTCATACAACTAATATACTGCCTATGACTTAGGTATATTTTAATCCTTTCCACTTTGGGAGTATACACCATAGCACAGTACCTAGCATATGGTTGGTGCTTGAGAGATGCCTGTTTATTGATAGTTTACAATCCCTGGGCATATCCTTGAAAAAAATCAAAGTTACCTCCAAGCCTTGATGGAAGATAAGAGTAAGATTTTAGCAGAGAAATGGGCCATCAATTCCACTCCACCACAAATATTCATCAATCATTTATGTAGAAAAGAGCTTAACCTTTTATTAGACTGTCACTGATTCTTAAGAGGTGACATTTAAGTGTTTGTCCTTACCTCAGCAAATCCCTATTTCCCCTTGTTTCAGCAATGCAAGATATCTCAATCTCTGTTTGAAATCTCAGACATCCTGATGCTCCCCTTCCCCTTTTGACTGATAATAAAAATATCTGGAATACTGAGACCATTGACAAATAATATACAGAGATTGTCTCCAAATTGGCCAGTTGTCTAATAAAAACTTTGAGTCATCTGACCTGTCAAGCAATGGTCTATTTCACAACCCCTAGTATGTGTAAGGCCCTGGAGACGCAAACATTAAAAAAGAAAAAAAATAGTCCTTACCCTAGAGAAAGTTATATTCTATACATTCTGCTGCGGAGGGATGATCAATGTACAATGTACAACATTTAGACAAATAACTATAATACAAGAGAATCTGAGAGAGACTAGTAATAAGCTAGGTGGTGCAGTGGCTAGAGCACTGGACCTGGAGTCAGGAAGACTCCAAATTCTACCTCAGATACTAGCTGTGTGATCCTGGGCAAGTTACTTATGCTTCCTGCCTCAGTGTCCTCATCAGTAAAATGGAGATGATAATAATAATATCCACTTTCCAGGGTTGTTGTGAGGATCGAATGAGATATTTGTAAAGCACTTTGCAAACCTAAAAATGTTGTATAAATGCTGGCTATTATTATTTACATCTGGGAGAAGGATGATCAGAAATCTCATGAAGATTTAGACAAAGGTTATAAAGAGGTAGGGTTGAAGATGGAGTAGAGAATATCCCATGCAAATTCACAGAGGCTAGAAATAGACTCCTAAATCGAAGGAATAACTCCTATTTTGACTGAAATGTAGAGTTCATGAAGAACGATATGAAATAAGCCTAGAGAGGTAGATAGGAGCCATATTGCAGAAAGGTATTTCGATATCAGACTGGGGAGTTTGTATTTCATCACAGAAGCACTGGGCAGGAAGAACTGAAGGAGATTGGAAAGTGGGAGACAATGAAGGCAGGGAGTCCAATTAAAAGATTCTTAAGAGTAATCAGATGAATTAGAGCCACTCACTTCAACCATGTGAATGGGGGTTATTGTATCAGTTTCTAGGAGATGTGATCAGTTTCTCCTGCCAATTTTGACTCCTACAATAAAGGCAGCAAAGGCTCTACAAAGGAGTGATTACTTAGTAAACCAGCATCTACACAGGAAGGAGTAAAAGGAGGAAGAACACACATACGAAACACAGATGTCCAAATGAGATATGTTAAAGGAAAGTCTTTACAGGTATGCTATTTGGATCTCCTCCAAGTCTACATCCAGAGATTGGAATAGTGATATAACAGCTCCCAAGATGACTTATTGACTTTCTCTTTTTGAGTGGAAAAAGTCCCATCTCTGATGGGTGTTAAAGACGTATTCCAGTTTTTCAAGGGTTGGAGGATTGTGTTGGTGGGGAAATGAGGTGTTTTCTTTTTTTCTTTTTTTTTTTTTTGAGGGAATTGGGGTTAATTGACTTGCCCAGGATCACACAGCTAGTAAGTATGTAGGTATGGCCGAATTTGAACTCAGGTCCTTCTTACTCCAGGGCCAGTGCTGTATCCACCTAACTGCCCCACAAGGTGTTTTCTGATTAGGTGTGCTCATATGATGCAAGCCCCCCACGTAGAAGAGACTGGAGCAGAACCTGCTTCTGGAGAGACATGATGACAAGTAGTAAAAGTGCCTTGTTACCAAGTTAGAACATGTGCAGATATTCTGTAACTGGTGCTGGTCTGTTAACCATCTGGTAAGGATATAGAAACGATCGACTGACTATGTAGCAAGAACTAGGGTGCATTTGAAAAAGCGAAAGTAATTTACTCAAGATCCCACAGGTAAAAAATATCAGAGATGGGATTTGAATTCAAATCCTCTGGTTTCGAAGTCAGCTCTCCCTCCATTGTACTACATCCTTTTGATTAGATTTATCAGCAAAGAGATGTGCTCTGTCACAGGCCAGAAATCAGTAATCCTTATATTTTAAGCTATGGCAAATCCCATTCTCAGATACTTTCTTAGCCAGCTATTCACTTCTCAAATTCATGTTTTCTCTTCTGTATCCCTTGCCTTCAATGTACAATAATATTAGTTATAACATTTAAATGGTGCTTTAAGGTTTACAAAGCATTTCACATATGTTATCTCATTTGATCCTTACAACAATCCTTCAAGGTAGGTGTTATTATTTTCTTTCTTTCTTTTAAACAAGCTTTAGCTAGTTTTATTAAAGATTCCTTTTACTTTTATTAAAATTTACTTTTCCCTGATCCATTCTGGCATGCTTCTAATGATATCAGAATTACCTGGATCTTCATGGCAGAATACGGAAGTACTAGACTAGACCCAATTCAATATTGTCATCACTGTAGTGATGTACAGTTTGGCCCATCTGGCATAGAATCATTCTCTTTTTTCCTTAAAGCTAGACAGTTGGCTGAGATAACCAATTTGGCTTTGCCTTGTCTGATCATTTTTAAGATTTCTTTATAGCCTAGATTGTATTTGCTGCTTTTCATTACCAGCTGGAGTCTCAAGCTGAGGGACTACAGCAACTTTTTCATCTTCTTTACAATCACCACCTTTCTGCCTGTGGTGTGGGAAGATCCTCAGCCAGACACCTGCTGCCAAACTGGTCAAGAAGTGAGAAAGGAGAAGCTGTTATTTTCCCCATTTTACATATAGAGAAAGTAAAGCTGAACAAGGTTAAATGAATTTCCCAGGGCCATACAACTATTAAATATCTGAGATAGGATTTTAATTCAGGTCTTCCTGGAATCAAAGTCCCCTTCTTCTATGTACTGCAACACCCAATTGTAACAATAGTGAGAAAAAAAAAGCATAGTCTGTACCCACCCATTTTGGTCTTAAGTTTCTTGCCCAAAACTTCATAATCATCAGCAATACTTATTTTTTCTATTTTTTTTTTAGGCAATTGGGGTTAAGTGACTTGCCCAGGGTCACACAGTTAGTAAGTGTCAAGTGTTTGGTCTGAGGCTGGATTTGAACTCAGGTCCTCCTGACTTCAGGGCCAGTGCTCTATCCACTGCGCCACCTAGCTGCCCCCATTAGCAATACTTTTTAAAAAATCATTTTTATCTTTTTCTTATTCTGTGCTTGACAAACATTAATTAATATGAACATTTCAATGTGCAAAGAACAGAAAAAAGTATTTGCATACAAAACTGTGAATCTCTATTAAAAAGGCTTGGTCTTTAAAAAATAAAATTTCAACATGTTGCTTTTAAAGTTGTCTTCTTGTCTGTCTCCCTCCAAGCGTTCTCTTGTTCTTTCCTTGACACAGTAATACCATTACTAGATACATTATAACCCAAAGAGATGAAAAGACAAATGGAAAGGACCCATACACATAGTAGCACCTTTTGCTATAGCAAAGAAACACAAGCAAATTGGGTACTTAACAATACAACATCTAAAAAGTTCTAGTTTCTGGGTAATTAATCATTTTATTAATAATACTAGTATTTTAATAATAAAAGGGTCAGTGACACTCTTGAATACCAAAAACCCCTCATGGAACCCACTCAACACTTATATGCCCTTGAAAAAGTGGGTGTTCTTGAGGGTGGCTATTGACTCTGATTGGTTATCAATAATGAGAGATAATATTACATTGATAGATAGGCTTATTCCAATGAGGGTCTTGGGGTATGTGAAAGTAAGCACCCACACCTTGTCAAAGAGACTTAGCAATTTCCATATCACACATCTGACAAAAAGGAGAATCCACATTTTCCCAGACCTGTCTGATTAAACAAAATGAGCAGGCATCCACCCATTTGCCTAAACTTAGAATTTCTCTACTGTCTTTGATTAGATCTTAACTTTCCTGGCTGCGTAAGTCTTTGAGCAAGATTTCCAACACTGGTTGATTTCTGGATGAGCAAGTAGAAAAAGGGAAAAACCATGGTTCTAATTCAATAATTAGGTATTGAATACAAGAGAGAAATAATTATTTCTCTCATCAATTAGTGACTGGCTGAAAATTTTTCATATGAATATAATGAAATATTATTGCTCCGTAAGAAATAACAAAATGTCTGCAGAGAAACATAAAGACTTGAACTAATAAAGATTTAAATGAGTTGAACCAGGAAAACAGTTTATACAGTGATTATAACATTGTATAGAAAAACAGCTTTGAAAGATATAGGAGCCCTGATCAATGCAATGTTCTACCAAAGCTTCAGATGACCAATGATGAAGTGTACTTCTCAAATCCTAGAAGAGAAGTGATAAGACTGGAGATACAGAATTAGATATACATTGGACATATGTTTGATAGGGATGTTAGAAAAAATAAAGGTCACTGAAACATTTAAAAAAGCACAGAAAAGAACAAGAGGAAATCAATTTGAGTCTTATGTTTCAGAAACTATTAAACTCTTCATACTCTTTGACCTAGCAATACTATTACTAAGTCTATACCCCAAAAAGCTCAAAGAAAGAAGTAAAGTAAATATATACCAAAATGTTTCTGGCAGCTCTTTTTATGGTGGCAAAGAATTGGAAATTGAGGGAATATCCATAAATTGAGGAACAGCTAAACAAGTTATATTACATGAATGTGATGCTGTATTCTCGTGCTTTAAGAAATGATGAAGGGGATGATTTCAAAGAAACCTGGGAAGATTTGCATGAATTGATGCAGAATGAAATGAGTATCACCAGGAGAACAATTTATACAAAACAACAATATTATAAAAACAAACAATTTGGGAACTTTGATCAATGTAATGATCAACCATAATTCCAGAGGACTCATGATGAAACATGGTAATGTAGTTCTGTTGTTCATCCTTCATTTTGGGGTGATATCCTGACTTGTGCATGAATTAATTTAAGTGAGGCAGAGTTGCACAAAGTCATCAGCCTCACTCTCTCTTCCAGGGTCATCATAGTCTAGTAGCAGGACAAAAGTCAGGACATCTGGCAATGGCCCAGGAGACAGAGGATGACCTTGGTATCTTCAATGTCTGAACAAGCTTTACGTACTCCACAGCATCCGCTTCAGCTGTTTTCATGACCATTGGAACAAATTGTTGTATCCGCTCATTCTGTTGCGGGAGTCTTCACAAGCTTGGGCTAGACACCCCCTTAACTTACCAACGGGTTTGAGGCCTGTTAGTTATCCTCAACCTGGTGTAGCCCCTCTGCCAAGATGGTTTTACTGAGGTGTGGCTGCTGCAAATGCTACAGCTTCTTGGAGTCACAGGTGAGAGTTGGGTGAAAGCGGACACCAAAGCTGAATGAACAGCCCTGAAAAGGACTGGACAAGCCCTCACATGAGAGGTGATAGTCCTCCCTGAGCACATCACATACCCCAGTGAAACAAGGTACCTACATAATGATAGAGAGGTGATGGACTCAGAGTACAGATTGAGAAATTTTTTTTATACCATGGTCAAAGTGGAGATTTGTTTTGACAGTGGATAGAGTGCCAGGCCTGAAGTCAGGAAGACTCTTCTCCCTGAGTTCAAACCTTGCCTCAGATACTTACTAGCTGTGTGACTTTAGGCAAGTCATTTAACCCTGTTTGCCTCAGTTTCCTCCTCTGTCAAATGAGCTGGAGTCAGGAAGACCTGAGTTCAAATCCAGCCTCAGACCAGACACTTGACTCTTACTAGCTGTCTGACTCTGGATAAGTCACTTTACACCAATTACCTAAAAAAAAAAAAATTCATTAATGAAATTGCTTTATAATTTTCTTTTTCTGTTTTTGCTCTTCCTGGCTTAGATATCAGCACCATATTTGTTTCATAAAAGGAGTTTGGTAGGATTCCTTCTTTGACTGTTATTCCAAATAATTTATTTAATATTGGAATTAGTTGATCTTTAAATGTTTGGAAGAATTCACTTGTAAAAAATCCAAATGGTCCTGATGCTTTTTTCTTAGGAAACTCATTGATGGCCTATTCAATTTTTTTTCTAAAATAGGTTTATTTAGATATTCTATTTCCTTTTCTACTAATCTGGGCAGTTTATATTTTTGTAAGTATTCTTCCACTTCACTTAAATTGTTAAGTTTATTGTCATGTAATCAGGTAAAATAACTCCTAACAATTGCTTTAAATTCATCTTCATTAGTGGTGTGCTCACCCTTTTCATTTTTGATACTAGTGATTTGGTTTTTTCTCTCGTTTTTAATCATATTAACCAATGGTTTATCTATTTTATTGGTTTTTTTGTTTTTGTTTTGTTTTGTTTTTTTGCAAGTCCAACTCCTAGTTTTGATTAATTCAATGGTTTTCATACATTCAATTTTATTAATCTCACTTTGAATTTTCAGGATTTCCAATTTTGAGTATAATTGAGGATTTTTAGTTTGTTCTTTTTTGTGGTGACTCTTCAGGGCAGCCTGCAATGGGCACGGGACAAGGATTGGATCTGCTGGGCACAGGCAGAGAAGAGAAATGCAGAAGCAGGTGGGAGCCACAACATCACTGAAGACTTATGTTGCTCTTGCCAGTTAATATTTTCTTCATAGATTGTTTTTGGACACCCCTGGTCTAGACTGCTAGACTAAAAATAATAGGAAACACATCATAGGGAAAATATACAAAGAACTTGGACTTTTTCATTTGGTGCTTCATTTTTTTTTTTTTTTTTGCAAGAAGACCTTGTTTCTCCTCTACTCTCCAGATTAGAGCCTATGGGGACTTATATAGTGGTATCCCTACATGGGCAGAAGAAATATGATCTACTTTCATACCATTTGTAGGAAGGCTTATGTAATAGTGGATTGTTGCTTTGGTGAGCAGGCAGGCAAAGCTTTCTTTACTCCCCTCCCAAAGCATTACCACTTTTTTTTTTTTTTGTGGGATGGACTATTCTTTGCTTGGAACCAGACTTTCTCTCTCGCCACACCCTTAACTCCTTCCTCTTGGTAGGCACAGTTTCGTTTTAAACAGGGTTGTGGGTAATATGAGCATTTAATTGTACTTAGCCCCTTTCAATTGTTCAAATATGTCTATTTAGGTGTCTTTGTCTCTCACGTTTGCATTCCAAACATTCTATCCAATTTTGATTTTTTTTGCTTTAAACTTTTTTTCTGTTCTACCTGAAAAACAATATATACAAAGAAAACAACATTATAAAGATAAACAACTTTGAAAGACTAAAGAACTCTGATTAATTTAATCACCACCTATGTGTTCTCCAGAGGATTGTGATGAAACATTACCCACCTCTTGAAAGACAAGTGATGAACTCAAAAGTGCAAAAAGAAACACATATTTTCAAACATGGTTACTGTGTGGATTCATTTGTCTTGACTATGCTTATTTCTTACAAGAGTTTTTTTTTTCTTCTCTTTTTTTAGTTGGAGAGAGTTAGAGAAGGGAGTTTAGCAATAATGATATTGAAGGGAAAAAAAAGATAGCCATTGAAACATATAAAAATGCCTGGAAGAGAATAAAAGGAAGAACAGACAAGGACAGTTTTGAAAGTACTTTAAAAAAAAAGAAAAACAGCATGAAATGGAGACTCATGGCTCCATATACAATCAACTTTTTGTGTTCTACTGTGTATATGGACATGCTTTTTTTGTGTGTTTAAGTTTAAAATAAAAAATAAAATTTAAAGTAAAACAAAATAAAGTATTCTAGTAAAAGTCCATATTTTTTCCTGTTGGGTTATACTCAGTTTTACATGGTAAATTATTCTTAGTTATGTCTTTTGTAATATCATATTTCTGTGATATCCTCTTCTTTAATGTAGTTGCAACACTCTTGTGAAATCCTGACTGTGGTTTCTTGGTCCTTGAACTCTCCTCTATGGTTGCTTGTAGAATTTGTTTGTGACCTGGAACCTCTGGATTTTTAGCTTTGACATTCCTGGGTGTTTTTGGTTTGAGGCTTCTTTCAGGGGGTGACTGGTGTATTCTTTTTATTTTCACATTGCTCTCTGGTTCTAATAGATCTAAGTAGTTTTATGATTTTTTGAAATATGGCAGCCAGGGTTTTGGGGGGAGATGGAGTATTGTGGTTTTCAAGGAGTGATTCTTAAATTATCTCTTTTTGACTCATTTTCAGGTCAGTTGCTTTTGATAGAAGATACTTTGCATGTTCTAAATTCTCAGTCTCTTGACATTCCCATATTTCTTGTTTTCTCATTGATTTTTTTTATTGGCAAGAGTTTATTTTTTTCCTTTCTGATTCTACCCCACCCCAACCAGGTTGAACAAGAAAACAGAACAAGAAAAAGAAGAATATTATTATAACAAATATGCTTAGTCAAACAACAGAAATTCCCACACTGGCCATGTTAAAACAGTGCATGGCCATTATGCATTTTAAGCCCCTCAGTTCTCCGGTAGAAGGTGGGTAGTGTGTTCCATCTTCAGTCCTCTGGAATCATGATTTGAAATTGCGTTGATAAGAATTCTAGAATCTTTCAAAGTTGTTTTTATTTATAAAATATTGCCATTGTACCAACTGTTTCCTTAATTCTGCTGATTTCATTTTATATCATTTCATAGAAGTCTTCCCAATTTCTTCTGAAACTATTTCATCATGTCTTATCAATCAATAATATTTTTTTTAGCTATTCCAGATTGGTGGGTTCCTTTCCTCACTTACTTTCTAGGTTTTTGCTACTTCAAAAAGAGCTGCTGTGAGAATTTTTCTAAATATAGACCTTTTCATCTTTTTTATCTCTTTGGGGTATATGCCCAGTAGTTACATCAGTAGGTAATGGGGCATACACAGTTTAATGACTTTCGGGATATAGTTCCAAATTATTTTCCATTATAACTGGACCAATTCATAGCTCTACCAATAGTTTATTCATGCTCTATTTCTGCTCACTTTACTCTGTATCAGTTCATTAGTTTCACCAGCTTCTTCCTCTACTTGGATCAGGTTTTTCACCTCCTGTACTAAGTTAATTTTCTTTCTAATTTTTTTTCTCAAACATTCTAATTCTATTTTTGTTTTATTTCTTGTTTCTTTCTTCTATCCTCTTTTGGAGTCCTAGGGGCCAAGTCATTCTTTTTTTTTCCTGAGGCTCTTCTTGTACTTAGAGCATCATCCTCTTTTTCTGAGTTTAGCTGTTGGACTTCTTTTGATCCGTTGTCTATTTATCTGTATTTCTAGTAAGTTCTTGGATTGTGACTTTGTACTCAGTCCTGCTTCCACGTTTCTCATACTCTTTAGTGGGGTAGGCTGGGCCACCCTAGTTCTGTCACCTCTGTGATCTGGATACTACTGATGCTGTTTCATCATACTCTTGGATCGGGAGCTAGAAGTGGGACCCACACTTTCCTACAGTTCTAGGTTTCGGCCTCTGCTTCTTTTGTGGCCAAACTAGGGTGCTGGCCTTAGCCTCATCTCTATCTCTTTCCCTTTAACCAATCAGCAACTGAGAGTCGGCTCTGTCCCTTGGTTTCAGACCTCTTTGAGTGTACTTGGCCTTCTCCCTCCTTGGCCATCAGTCACTCATTAGGGCCCTATTTCTTGCTGAGCCTCCAACAGGAGTTCTAGCTTCAGTCTTCCTGAAGTTTGTAAGGTGTACACATGCTTGTTTAAGTTCCTAACGGGTTCTGGACCCTGTAATAGCCTTCACATGAAAGAAAAGAGATTCAACAGCTTTCTGGCTTAATTTATTGGAAATCAGACTGGCTTTCTGCCCTTTTAAAGCATCCTCAGAACACCTGCAGGCTTCAGTCTCTTTGGGTAATCCTGAACCAGATGGAAGAGCTTACTGGTATTTGCTTTTGATCTTATCGATCGGTGTTTTGTCTGAAGCGGCCAGTGATACAGTGAATAGAGCCCTGGGCCTGGACTCAGGAATTTCCAAGTGCAAATCCAGCCTCAGAGACCTACTAGCTGTGTGATCCTAGGCAAGTCAACCTGCCTTAGCTAATAATAGCATCTACCTTTGCAAGATTGTTGTAAAGATCAAATGAGATATCTGTGAAAGTTCTTAGCACAGTGCCTGGCACATAGTAGGTGATTTAAAATATTGATTGATTATTCTCTTCCCTGGCACTCTTTTAAATTTTGCCAGGGTGCTTTTCAAATGAGCTGGGCTCCACTAGGATATTTCATGCTGTCAACAATGAGAAGTAAGGCTATTTTTACTCTGGGAAGTCAGCCCTACCTCTAACCTATCTCGGTATCTTAGAAGATCTTCTCCCTTTGATGATCTTTTTACGTAACCTGCCTCCATTTCATTGTCCTGTCAAAATCCAAAGAGGAGGTGAATGGGTGGAAGAGCTAATAGGCCTTCAGAGAGGAGAAACCAGGTGTCTCATAATGTTACAGTGAATTTCTATCCCCAGAGCTTAGCATAATGTGTCGCAATACAGTAAATACTTAATAAATTCTCTGTGTGCTACACACTATGCTAAACTCTGGGGACAGAAGTACAACCAAGCAAACAAGATAGTCTATACCCTCAAAAAGCTTATAACTTAATAGGGGAAGACAATACAGGAAAGAAAACTAGAAAGCGTGGGAGGGGAGAGGGTCCCCACGAAGGGGAGAAGAGGGGGAAAAGTTTACTAATAAGGAGGCAGAGAAGTCTAGAGAGAGAGTTGAGCTAAGAGAAGTGAGCATGGTTGAGTCTTCGCATGGAATGCTGGTCCTGGCTTTCAGTTTCAGTCATTTTTTCAGCTGTGTTCAGCTCTTCATGACCCCTTTTCTTGGCAAAGACACTGGAATGGTTTACCATTCCCTTCTCCAGTTCATTTTACAGATGAGGAAACTGAGGGAAACAGGGTAAAGTGACTTGCCCAAGGCCACACAGCTAGTAAGTGTCTTGAGGCCAGATTTGAACTCAGAAAGATGAGTCTTCCTGACTCCAGGCCCAGCGCTCCATCTACTGTGGCCAGCTAGCTGCCCTAGGGACTCACTAATTAGAGAACAGTCTGAAAGGCAAGGTATCTCTGGGGGAAATGGCTGCTGCAAAGGAAATGGAGAAATCTAGAGAATGAATTGAGCTGGGAATGAAGTGCACTGACACTCGTGCCCATGAACATCCTCCTACTTTGAACCATTGTGAGGAAAAACTCCTAAAATCTCTCCCAGCCCCAGAGCAAAAGAGAGCTGTGAGCCCATGCCCATGGAATCCTTAAACAAATGTGCCATCTAGCTGTCCAATTGATAACTGTCCTGAAAACATTTTTGAATGCCTTTCCTCCAGACCATTTTAGTGTTCTAATCTACTGATAAGAATCACATTCAGGGAGGTTATGGGTCTTCTTCCTCATGTATATGTGTATGTATAGGCACATATACATAATATATAATAGACATATGTTTATATATACATGTATTAACGTTATTTAGGACAGTTAGGTGGTGCAGTGGAA
>NW_020954671.1:2287-4290 GCF_900497805.2 Vombatus ursinus | reverse complement strand
AAATGAGCTGGAGAAGGAAATGGCAAACTACTCCAGTATCTCTGCCAAGAAAAACCCAAATGGGGTCACAAAGAGTCAGACATAACTAAAATGACTGAATATCAACAACAAAAAAATTATATATACTTGGATAACATAGATATGGTGAAATAAATAGAGAACCAGGAAGGCTTGGTTTGAAATCACCTCTAATATATTCTTGTTATGTGATCCTATGTGATTTAATTCTACTTTTCAGTGCTCTAGGCAACTTTCTAAGTCTACAAGTTGCAAATAAGGAGACAACCTGCACTGGTAGGCAGAGTTTTCTTACCCGGGAGTTGCCTAAACCAGTAAAATCAAAAGGCTAATACACACACATACATATATACTATAAAATGGGTATCTAAAATATATATATGTATATATATCCCAAATACATGTCCATAAAGACAGAAATTATAAAATCCATCATAGAGGGTTAGGGTTAGGGTTAGGGTTAGGGTTAGGTTTAGCACTAGGTTTAAGGTTACAATCTGAGGCAGCCCACATTTAATAGCACTGTTGTGGTTTCAGTTAGAGTTAGGATTAGGTTTAGGGTTAGAGTTACCATTAGGGTTATAGGGCACTTAGGGTTATGGTTAGGGTTAGTATTAAGTTTAAGATTTGAATCCCTGGAAGCATACATTTAGTGTTAGGGTTCTGGTTTTGGTTAGAGTTAGGGTTAACATTAGGGTTAAGGTCAGGGTTGGCATCAACATTAGGATTCGTGTTAGGTTTAGTGTTAGCACTAAGGTTAGGTTTAGGGTTAAGATTAAGGTTAGGTTTAGTAGTAGGTTTAAGGTTAGAATCTGAGCTAGCACACATTTAGTGTTAGACTTCTGATTTTGAGTTAGAGTTAGGGTTAACATTAGTGTTATGGTCAGAGTTAGCAATAACATTAGTGTTACAGTTAGAGTTAGGGTTAGGGGGTGGTTTAGGGTTAGGGATATGTTTAGAATTAAGTTTAGGTTTAGAGTCTGAGGCAACACATTTTAGTATTAGGCTTCTGGTTTGGGTTAGATTAGGGTTAAGGTTACAATTAGGGTTAGGGTTAGTGATCAAGTTAGGCTTAGATTTAGTACTAGGTTTAGTGTTAGAATCTGAGGCAGCACACATTTAGTGTTAGGATTCTGGATTGGGTTATAGTTGGTGTAAAATAAGGGTGAGGTTTAGGGTTAGGGTTAGGGTGATGCTAAGACGTGGCGAGA
This sequence comes from Vombatus ursinus, assembly GCF_900497805.2. Classification (NCBI taxonomy): domain Eukaryota; kingdom Metazoa; phylum Chordata; class Mammalia; order Diprotodontia; family Vombatidae; genus Vombatus; species Vombatus ursinus. The sequence goes on along the minus strand of NW_020954671.1, from coordinate 3,061 downwards.
GGGTTGGGGCTAGGGGTGGGGTTAGTGCAATTAGGGTTAGGTTTAGGGTTAGTAATAGGTTTAGTATTAGATTTAAAGTTAGAATCGGAACTAACACACATTTAGTGTCAGAGTTCTGCTTTGGATTTGAATTAGGGCTAACATTAGGGTTATGGTGAAGTTGAGCATTCACATTAGGGTTAGGAATAGGGTTACAGGTAGGGTTAGGGTTAGAGTTAGGGACAGGTTAAGTGTTAGGTTGATCTTTAAAATCAATTAGGGTTGGGGCTAGAAACAAAACAAATAGGGTTATAAACAAATTGAGGTTAGGATCAGAAACAATCCCGATTAGGGTTGGGGTTAGGGTTAAGGTTAGGATTAAGGTTAGAGTTAGAGACAGGTTTAGTATTAGGTTTATTTTTACAATCTGAAGGAACACACATTTAGTGTCAGAGTTCTGCTTTGGGTTTGAATTAGGGCTAACATTAGGCTTATGTTCCAGTTGAGCATGCACATTAGGGTTATGAATAGGGTTACAGATAGGGTTAGGGTTCTTGTTAGGGACACGTTAAGTGTTAGGTTGATCTTTAAAATCAATTAGGGTTGGGGCTAGAAACAAAACAAACAGGGTTATAAACAAATTGGGGTTAGGATCAGAAACAATCCTGATTAGGGTTGGGGTTAGGTTTACAGTGCAATTAGGGTTAGGCTTAGGGTTAGGGTTAGAGTTAGGGAAAAGTTTAGTAATAGGGTTATCTTTAAAATGTGAAGTAACACACACTGAGTGTCAGAGTA
>NW_020954671.1:1567-2163 GCF_900497805.2 Vombatus ursinus | reverse complement strand
ATAGGGTTGGAAACAAATTCGGGTTAGGATCAGAAACAATCACGATTAGGGTTGGGGTTAGAGTTAGAGTGCAATTAGGGTTAGGGTTAGTTAGGATCAAGGTTAGGGATAAGGTTAGGGTTAGGGTTAGGGTTAGAGGTAGGGACAGGTTAAGTGTTAGGTTGTTCTTTAAAATCAATTAGGGTTGGGGCTAGAAACAAAACAAATAGGGTTACAAACAAATTGGGGTTAGCATCAGAAACAATCACGAATAGGGTTGGGGTTAGGTTTAGAATGCAATTAGGGTAAGGGTTAGGGTCAAGGTTAGGGTTAAAGTTAGAGTTAGAGACAGGTTTAGAATTAGGTTTATCTTTTAATCTGAAGTAACACACATTTAGTGTCAGGGTTCTGCTTTGAGTTTGAATTAGGGCTAACATTAGGCTTATGGTCAAGTTGAGCAATCACATTAGGATTAGGAATAGGGTTACAGGTAGGGTTAGGGTAGGGTTAGGATTCTAGTTAGGGACAGGTTAAGTGTTAGGTTGATCTTTAAAATCAATTGGGGTTGGGGCTAGAAAAAAAACAAATAGGGTTGGAAACAAATTGGGGTCAGGATG
>NW_020954671.1:659-1379 GCF_900497805.2 Vombatus ursinus | reverse complement strand
TTAGGGACAGGTTAAGTGTTAGGTTGATCTTTAAAATCAATTAGGGTTGGGGCTAAAACAAAACAAATAGGGAAGAAACAAATTGTGATTAGGATCAGAAACAATCACGATTAGGGTTGGGGTTAGGGTTAGATTGCCATTGGGGTTAGTGTTCGGGTTAATGTTAGGGTTAAGGGGAGAGTTAGGGACACGTTTACTATCAGGTTTATCTTTAAAATCTGAAGCAACACATATTTAGAGTCAGAATTCTGCTTTAGGTTTGAATTAGGGCTAACATTAGGCTTATGGTCAAGTGCAGCATTCACATTAGGGTTAGGAGTAGGGTTACAGGTAGGATTACATTAGGGTTAATGTTAGAGTTAGGGACAGGTTATGTGTTAGGTTCATCTTTAAAACCAATTAGGGTTGGGGCTAGAAACAAAACAAATAGGGATAGAAACAAATTGGGGTTAGGATCGGGAAGAATCTCAATTAAGGTTGGAGTTAGCATTACAGTGCAATTAGGGTTAGGGTTAGAGATAAGGGTTGGGGTCAAGGTTAGGGTTAAGGTTAGAGTTAGAGACCAGTTTAGTATGAAGTTTAACTTTAGAATCTGAAGTAAGAGACATTTAGTATCAGAGTTCTACTTTGGGTTCGAATTAGGGCTCACATTAGGCTTATGGTCAAGTTGAGCATTCACAGTAGGGTAGCAATAAGGTTACAGGTAGGATTACATTAGGC
>NW_020954671.1:179-618 GCF_900497805.2 Vombatus ursinus | reverse complement strand
TTAGGGTTAGAGTTAGGGACAGGTTAAGTGTGAGGTCGACCTTCAAAATCAATTAGGGCTAGGGTTAGAAATAAAATAAAATAGGGTGAGAAACAAATTGGGATTAGGATCAGAAACAATCCCGATTAGGGTTGGGGTTAGTTTTAGAGTGCAATTAGGGTTAGGGCTAGGGTTAGAAATAAAATAAAATAGGGTGAGAAACAAATTGGGATTAGGATCAGAAACAATCCCGATTAGGGTTGGGGTTAGTTTTAGAGTGCAATTAGGGTTAGGGTTAGGGTTAACGTTAGAGTTAGGGAAAAGTTTGGTATTAGGGTTATCTTTAAAATCTGAAGACACACACATTTATTGTCAGAGTACTGCTTTGGGTTTGAATTAGGGCTAACATTAGGCTTATGGTCCAATTCAGCATTCACATTAGGGTTAGCAATAGGGTGAG
>NW_020954671.1:0-141 GCF_900497805.2 Vombatus ursinus | reverse complement strand
GTAGGGTTAGTGTAGGGTTAGGGTTAGATTTAGGGACAGGTTAAGTGTTAGTTTGATCTTTAAAATCAATTAGGGTTGGGGCTAGAAACAAAAGAAACAGGGTTACAAACAAATTGGGGTTAGGATCAGAAACAATCACGA
>NW_020954670.1:15339-17979 GCF_900497805.2 Vombatus ursinus | reverse complement strand
AGAGTCAAGTTTCAGTGTGTCTGAATGTGGCTGATCAGACCAACATGAGCTTGGAAAGCTCTACCACAGATTGCACACAAATAGTCTGTGGGAACATTTGGGGTGGATTCTCTAAATTTGCATATCCTGCATTTCCTTTGAGCTGTTTCAATTCTCATAGAGGACAGCACCTTCTCTGATATGGGCACACCATGCTGGGAGGTCCTGTGCCAGTGTCTCCCATGTCACACAATCAATTCCAAAGTTCTTAAGAAAGACCTTGAGAGTGTCCTCATATCACTTCTTCTGACCACCATGTGATCACTTGCCCTCTGTGAGTTTTCCACAAAATAGTCTTTTTTTCAAGCATACACTTGACATTTGAACAACGTGGCCAATCCAGCAGAATTGTGCTCTCTGAAGCAGAGTTTGAATGCTTGGCAGTTTCGTTTGAGAAAGGACCTCAGGGTCTGGTGTCTTATCCTGCTAGATGATCTTCAGAATCTTCCTAAGACAATTCAAATGGAAGTGATTCAGTTTCCTGGCATGGTGCTAGGATACTGTCCAGGTTTCACAGGCATACAACAATGAGGTCAGCATAACAGCTCTGTAGATCTTCAGTTTAGTAGTCAGTCTAATACCTCTTCTCTCCCACACTTTCCCCCTTTTTTTTTTTTTTGGCAATTGGGGTTAAGTGACTTACCCAGGGTCACACAGCTAGTAAGTGTCTGAGGCCAGATTTGAACTCAGGTCCTCCTGACTCCAGGGCTGGTGTTCTATCCATTACTCCACCTAGCTGCCCCCTCCCACACTTTCCTTCAGAGCCTCCCAAACACTGAGCTAGCTCTGGCAATGCATGAGTCAACCTCGTTATCAATGTGTACATCCCTGGAAAGTACACTGTCAAGATGAGTGACTTATCCACAGCATTTAAAACTTCTCCATTTGCTGTAACCAATGGTTCCACTATGGATGGTGTAGTGCTGGCTGATGGAGCACCTGTGTTTTCTTGGTGTTAATTGTTAGGCCAAAATTAGCACCAGCAGTAGAGAACCAAGCTATACCTTGTTGCATCTCAGCTTCAGAGGCTGCATTGAGTGCACAATCATCTGCAAACAGAAAATCACGCACCAACACTCCCTCCACTTTGATCTTGGCTTGTAGCCTTTTCAAGTTGAAGAATTTACCATCAGTGCGGTAACTGACCTTGACACAGTGTTCATCCTCATTGAAAGCATTTGACAACATCACTGAAAACATCATACTAAAAAGCACGAGAGCAAGCCATAGCCTTGTTTCACTCAGGTGGTGACTGGGAAAGCATGAGAGCATTGTCCATTATCCAGAACCCAGGCGAGCATGCTGTCATGAAATTGATGTACAATGCTGATGAACTTCTCTGGGCAACCACATTTTGTCATAATTGTCCATAAGCCCTCATGACTGACAGTATCAAAGACCTTAGTCAGACCTACAAAAGTTGTGTATAGACCTCTGTTCTGCTCCTGGCATTTCCCCTGGAGTTGTAGGGCAGCAAACACCATATTGACCATTCCTTGTCTCATTCTGAAGCCACACTGGCTCTCAGGTAGATGGCCATCTTCCAGGTGAAGGATTAGCCTATTAAGGAGGACTTTTGCAAGAATCTAGCCAGCAATGACTAAGAGAGAAACCCTCCTGTGATTGTCACAGGGCAATCTATTTCCTTTACCTTTTATAGAGATGGACAATGGAGACATCCTTGAACTCCTAGGGAACAACCTCCTTTTGCCATATAACCTGGAAAATTTTAGTCAGCTTTTGTATGAGTAATAGACCCCCTACCTTGTAAATCTCAGCTGGAATAAAATTTAGCACCAAATGTTTTGCCACAGGAAAGGAGCCTAATGGCATTCAAAACCTCTTCTTCAGTTGGAACTTCAGCTAGGGAGGGATTGACTTCAACCTCAGTAAAGGGTCAGTGGCTTCAACGTTGATTGATGATGGTCTGTTGAGAACACTATGGAAGTGTTCAGCCTATCTTTCTAGGATCATATCTTTATCACTAATCAATGTGGCTCCATTAGCCCTGAGGAGTTGAGATGCACCATAGGTCTTTGGCCCATAAATAGCCTTTAGTGCATCATAAAAGTGCTTTGGATTGTTACTATCAGCATAAAACTAAATTTCATCTGCCTTCATACTGAGTCAAGAATTTACTTTTGATGGAATTAAATGCTGCCTTCTTAGAGATGGATGAACTATCCTGCTGGTAAACCCTGTGGAATTCTCATTTTTTATTTAGCAGCTTCTGAATTTCCCCATCTTTTTCATCAGACCACTCTCGATGTTTATGAGTGTTCTGACCCAGATGAACAAATGCAATGCTATACACCAAATCTCTGAAAGCTGCTCCACTGTTGCCAACTGTGTGTTGGCTCAACTTTCCCTCCAAGTTAGCAACGAACTGTGCCCGCTGAGAGAAGAGCTGTAATCTGTTGACATTAATTCTTCTGGTAGTCATTTTGCCTTGGGGACCCTGCTTTTGTTGAATGTGAACATTTAGCTTAAAGAGGATAAGATAATGATCGGTCCAGCACTTTGCACCACACATGGCTTTTGTCACTCTCGCATCCTGTCTGTCTATTCTCCTTATAATCCCATAGTCTATTAGATGACAAT
>NW_020954670.1:15015-15302 GCF_900497805.2 Vombatus ursinus | reverse complement strand
ATTTGCTTCGAGGGTGCATCCACAAAGTTTTGTTGCATTTAGGTAAATTGGAAGACAGTGTTGATGATGAGAAGGTGGTGAGATGCACAAGTCTTAAGTAATAAGTGACCATTGCTGTTGCTGTTTCCAACTCCATTCCTCTGNATTTGCTTCGAGGGTGCATCCACAAAGTTTTGTTGCATTTAGGTAAATTGGAAGACAGTGTCGATGATGAGAAGGTGGTGAGATGCACAAGTCTTAAGTAATAAGTGACCATTGTTGTTGCTGTTTCCAACTCCATTCCTCTC